>NW_026534337.1:15843779-16147669 GCF_026225885.1 Hylaeus anthracinus
TAGGAACTATTCGGCGACAAACTTGAGCGTTTTCCCGATAGAGGCGCTGACCAAACTCCGAAGTTAGTTCGGGGTACTCGCCACTAGATGGCTTTGGACTTGAAAAAAAATAAATTATTAATTAACTATTATTCCAAGCAATAAACAGATATAATAGACGCGGCATCTAATAGATAAAAGATTCCGGATCCAGTATGCGAAGTCTGATTGCAATCGAGTTCCTAGAAATTGATAATAACATAGTTTTGCCCTGTGCATACCACTTAGAAACACCTGAGTCACATCTCCCTTTTTACTCTCGTATT
The DNA here is from genome assembly GCF_026225885.1 of Hylaeus anthracinus. Taxonomy (NCBI): domain Eukaryota; kingdom Metazoa; phylum Arthropoda; class Insecta; order Hymenoptera; family Colletidae; genus Hylaeus; species Hylaeus anthracinus. The sequence goes on from NW_026534337.1 coordinate 15,844,085, forward strand.
ACACCTAATGCTATCGATTCGAAATAAATAAATTTTATAGCCCCATAAGAATCCGCGATATTCAGAAACGAGGAAGGATAATGAATAAGACTGATTTCAAAAAAATTCATAGTAACATTACTCGTATTAAAATCAGCTATCAGTTATGGAAACAGAAACTTTTTTGGGAAGGAAAGATGAGACGTAGAACACAAGTATTTCAACTTTTTTGTTTGTAAAAAAATATTTATTTTTCTAATCGTATTATAATATATTTGTAAAAACTGTTGTAGACTCGCACAGGTACTAGTAACCGACGGCTAAATATAAATTGCATCGGATAATAAAATATATCAAATTAGCATTCAGTGATATCCACAACTTTGCATTCCCTTATGAGAGGACAGTACGGTCTTCTTTGCATATATCTCGTTACAACATTGTTTTTCCGTTGAACTAACGGCAATGGTAGTATTTCCGTGGCAGTGAAATCAACTTCGTATTTGGATCTATCAATCTCGGGTTGTTTTGCAGTTGAAAATGATTCCATCTTTCCAAAAACGTATCGAAGTCCTTTCTGCAGCAACTGATTTTTATTGGAAAGCTTCGTACGAAGTGAATTAACAAAGAGAACTTTGCTCTTAAGGTTGTTCAACTCGAGAGATACTTTCTGCAATTCGTCCTCGGTTCTGGACCTTTCCTGGACCTCTGTGTTCAGCAATGTATTATTGCTCGACAATATTTCTCTCAATTCAACGTTGGAATTAATTACGTCTAACAGCTGCAACTCCAGATCACACGGATCCTTCCTCTCAAAGTCATATTTTTTCTTTATATTCTCGATCACCTTTGATTGACCGGGTCTCTCTTGAAACCTCAAGAATCTCCTCTGTCGACAATTTTCTAACGACCTTTTGTTGCGTCTCTTTTGAAGTCGTTTCTTCAAAGACTTAGTTTCAGTTGTTTCTCGTTTCCTCTTCAACAGCTTCAAAACAACTTGAAGAGTATCGATGTGTATACGATTCTTTGTGAGATCCATCTTCGAAAGCGTACTGTTGGATTGTAAAAGCTTGATGATGATTTCCACTCCGTGTTCAGTGATACCACATCGTTGAAGACTCAAAGATTTCAGCCAATAATCGATGGTTAACGCAGCCATCAACTGTCGAACGCCATTGTCCCCAAATTTTGGGTTTCGATTCAAAATCAAGGTATGCAGTCCCTGCAGCTGTAACAAAAAGTGAAACAGAACACTTAGACTTGCCTGTTCATCTTTTCAAATTCCAATTGGAATTTGGGTTACGCTCGATGAATGATGAGGCAAGAAGTTGCGGATAGGGAGACATTACTTTCGCTTCACCGTTGCTATACACATCGAAATCGAAAGTCATTCTCACCTGCTTCAAGGAATACTCCTCGCGAGACTGCAAAGGCGACTCTACCCAAACGTTCTGTAACAAATCCGCCCTTCTCCTTTTCAGGAACAGGGACAAACTCGTGGCACTTCTGTTAGTCAAACGACAAGCCGACAGGTTCAGCATTCGAAGGCTGGGATTGTTCCTCAAGCAGTTCAGCAGCAAATCGCAGCCTGAGCAATCAATTTCAAACGAAAATGCCATTAAATTCATATTAACTATGAATACTGAGAGTACTTGGACTTCTAGGAAGGTTATACGTGCATAAATTGCATGACAAAAAAGGGTACCAACCGATGTCACCGATGCGGCATCCCTTGAGCGATAGATCTATCAGCTTCTCGTTGGTCCTCAGGCCATAACAGAGGATGTCCAGATACCTCGGCATCAGCGGAATCCCATCGATAGTAATCGAGGTGAGCCTCGTGGAGTCTCTCGCATAAACGGCCACAGCATCCAGAAGGCAGCGCAACAGAAAGTTGGTGTACAGGATCGGCCATGTTGTGTCCTTCCTGCATCGCCTGGACGTTCGATAAAAAAGGCCAGTTTCCGAACCACGTCCGTCGTATCGACTCCCTTTTCCCTTTATTCGCCTAACTCCCAATCTCTCTCATCTTTCTGTCCAGCTCGTCGATCCAAGCGATGCGACCTGCACGCTTAAACTTTGAGGAGTAGTATCCGAAAAGCGAAACGTTCAGTTTATAGAAAAATTGGAGGATAAAAAAATTCTAGATTTCATTCCAGACGTACTCTACCGAGTTGGAGAAATTTAAAGTCTTTTAAAATCGTAGAGAAAGGTAAACAAAAATCAGGTGCCTCGTTACGGATAAGTAGAGATGCTACTAAAATTTGTATAATTTAATTTTTTTTTTTGTTTGGTTGATTCGTGTGACGAGAGTTTTATTTGTGGCGAATATCGAAAACCAACGGTGTCAGGAATACCCAGGGTCAAGAATAATTAAAAATATTTAGTGAGGTAAGTATGTAAATTTCACGCGTAGTTTAAGCTTGAGGAAGCAACTTTTCTTTCTAACATTATACCTGTCGATTCCTGTGGCATTCGGAATTCGGATACATTTTGGTATCTTCGAAATACGGTAATTACCACAATTTCTCAAGCTTCTCTTGCGTATTTATTTTTTCTCGTATCCTTCTGCGCCGACTTCGGCTGTATAGATGAATTTTCGACAAACTGCAGTTCTCCGCGATACTATTTAATATGGGTGACCAATGTTTCAGACCAACGCGGTCCACGCAGAATCGCAAACAGCTCTTTTTCAAGTACGTTTGCACGGCAGATAACGGTTTTACAGACCTTTGTTGACACAGAACCTTGTTAAAAAGTGTTGTTAATATTATACAGCGGGATCTTGATTAAATCATTAGCGTCCTTAAATATCACAGATTATTCTACCAAATACCTACTACGTAATAATTGCCATGCTATATTAGCTAGCAATTCTTTTATGCATATCATTCTTTGATACCGTAGAACATAAGTGAATTCACACTAATACTGACAGTGGTAAGTGACGGTTACAAGTGATTAGTATGTACATACGTGCAAGCATTATGCATGTAACTTAAAGAAGTATAGTTAAATCATAGATTTTTGGATTAATACAATATCGAGATAAATTACATAAATAGGATTCTTTATAGTTGACTATTAACAAACCTTGTATAACCAACCGAACCGTCTTTGTGCCGGTCTCTTCACCTCTTTGCTACTCTGCATAGTTTTTGCTACATTCAATATACTTTTTTCATTAATCTTTTGCTTTATCACTTACGATTTTGACGATTAATAAAATATTCGATTGCCCTTTAAATACTCCAAACGTAAAATTCGATATGTCATGTTTCATTAGAATTCACCAAAAACTGACACTTCCAAATGCCTGAACATTTGACTACTATCTCCTTGATTCGATATTTCGTGCGCGTTATTGAAAGACTTTCATCGATGGCGCGCGATAATTAAAACCCTCAAAAGATACTTGTTCCTGGAACATTCCGAAATTTTCAACGGAGAGTAATGCTTAACGTTTATCTTTACAACGCTGTCTTCCAGATGATAATAAGTATATTTCATACCAAGGATATTTTGTGTTTCAAATCGTTTATTCTTCAAAAATGAGTAAATGTAAACCGCTGCATCGTGCGATTACAATCTTTGCGACAAGAGAAAAAGCAACGAAAATAAGAGCTATTCGACTCCTTTAGCGAACAAAAACTTGTTTCAAGTAGCTTTCAATTTTTACGTATACTTTCAGATTGATCAAACTCCGGTAGCAACTTTAATCACAGTCTGACCTTTAAATTTGAAAATTGTTTGAAACTTAATCGTTCGTGAAATATTCTGCCATGTGAAAATTTCATTATGTACCTATAAACGTAAGTACACAAGTTACGAAAAGCTTAAATACTCTATCGATACATAAATGGAACTTACAGTCAGAGATCGTGGAGCAAACGGCAATTATTTCTAGTCATCTATACAAACATTTGTGTACACAGATGCAATTTACCTTGTCCGTCTTTTACTTATCGATTGGAGAAAAATTCATATTTCCTTCTTATTGTTTCTAGTAAAAGCAAATGAGCCTACACGCTTCAAAGTAATTACTTATCGTCACCTTACGAAGCTTTTTATAAGTCTCCTCGATGACTTCAGGTTACTCCAAGAGATTACAAGTATTGGACTTATGGTTTCTTCTTAATTAAATACAGTGCGATGGTAATATTACAAATGAAGGACAACGGCTACCATTTAAGACTAAATAACTTGCAACGGGACACCATGAAAATGATAAATTTCATTTTATACTCACGGCAAGTACATGGCGATAATTACGAGTAAGATCGATACCTCGAGTCAAAGTATTATACAGAGGTAATTGTATTATGCACGGAAAGCAACGTGCAAGAACCGTTTCGATGAATGCTTGCACTCGCATGCACATAATTGGTGGCACATAGTTCAAGTGCCATATGCAAGATGCAAAGTTCCGTGTGTATCGCGTTAAGAGCGGAACGGTAACAAGCGTACGATGAGCTCACAAGCAAAGATAATATACGTCAAGGAAACTAAAGCGCCCCTAGAGACATATAATCGCTTTGTACCACGGCGTGGGCGGTCCGTTTCTGCGGTATGTAAACTACTGGTAGTAATAATTGTTGAATCCACTTACTATTTGTCATGCGCAAATTTCAGATACCTTCCATTCTCTTTGACTATCACCGAGCTTACTATGTCTTCTCACTTTTCTGGACCTTCTTTTCACCTGAAGAAATACGTTTCTCCGATTCGAAATTCCTCGATTTATCGGTACAGATTTTACTTCAAAATAGACGCTGAAAAGTTTCCTAAAGATGTTTGCCATTTTTCGTTTGACTTGTTTTACAAATAATTGAGTTTCTCTTCAAATTAATAACGATCGATTTATTAGGGGATATTAAATGCCTGGCAGAGGGGTCACGAAGTGCTCTTTTGTAAATAGAAACGGAAAAATCTGATGTGAATAATGTGACATTCGGGGGGTACGGGTTTCAAGTGAGTATTTCGCGAACAAAGGTAATTCGTTTCTTTCACAGGTGTTTGAAACGTACGCTTGGCGCTTTCGACATTGCAGCTTCTGCAAAGATAACCGGATCGTAACGTAAAACCGTTGTTGGTAATTCAAAGAGTGTACGACGTTATTAGTCTTTCGAATCGAATAACACTCTCAAGGAGATTCTCCAGAATGTTTCATAACACGCTGTTCGTGGATCGATGTGTAAACTTGTCACGCGTGGTTGCGTGTTATCGCCTCCATTATGTTCATTCATAAATAACACGATTTACAGCTTTCCACGTCTATAAATATATCAATAAACTAGCTACGCCACGCGGTTTCACCCGCGTGGAATATTATTCTATTGCTCTGCAAACTGCAACTATTTATGCCTGATTATCCTCGTGTCGATATAGTTGTTTTAAAGCTTTAACTCTGTTGGTTTTAGATGCGTCTATTAATTTCGTTGTACGGATGGTGATGCTGTTAAACGACTGTTTAACCGATCAATTGTACGGCGGGATTGCGATCTCGATACTCGCGACTCCAGGTCTGTTCGCGTCAAGACACCTTTTGATAACAATGTCAACGTTATCGTGCTCTTAACGAACAATACGCGACGACGGCGCACTCCTAAAGCAAATAAAATATTTGGCTAGGCGTTCGAAAGAAGAGGGGCTGAAGCATTTCGATTCGTAGCCTCTTCGCCTCGCGCGTCGACCTCGGGGAATCGCAAAGTTTAGTCAGTAGTTTCGAGGCCACGATGCCATCTGCAACTGGGTCTAGCTTTATTAAAACATCGGGCACATCTCGAAGCATCGTGTCGCCTAACAATGGATCAACGGTCGCGCGGGTGTTCACAGTTCATCGGTGAAAATACGGTCTCGTCGTCTCGTCGTTGTTATCGTCGGTCGATCGCGACATCGAACTGTCTAGTCTGTCTAGTGCACTGATCTCGTAACATCGACAGACGGATAAACTCCGTCCGTACAGTTGTAACTTTTCTTTTAATTGAAAACTTGAATTTCTGAGAATATCTACCAGCAAATACTACCAATCCCTCGCGAGTGAATTTCTTTGAGAGCGATAAACTCGAAATTACTTGCAACCTGTGTATGTTTCTATTGGGAATCGTCCATTCGATGTTGAAACGCGATCTCGATCGGAATCGGTGTTCGATCGACGCGAGTCGATGATTTCTCAACTTGGTTCGACTCCAAAAGGATCTATCGTTGACTGATAGCCTCGATCACTCGAGAGCGTGCGATGTCGTTTCTACCTGTACGAACTGGGATCTAAGTTTCCATGATACGCGTATGCACCGAACTCGTGCTTGCGTTATCTCGGATACGTCGTTCAAGGTGAGCGGAGAAATTCCGTGCCGTAATCTCGTGAACCCGAGAGGGATCCATGAATTTCTTTGGAGAATGCTGTGCTTCGAACGCGACGTAAGACATTTTTGAATTATTCGTAGACACTCGCGGGAAAAGATAAGATAAAGCCGACAGCGAGGAAGTGTCGCGAGCTAAACGCGTGCCCTGCAATTGTCGAGCTCACCTTCGAGTTGGTCGGTTCATTGTCAATGTCTAACCTACATAATCGAACTTCTCGGTATTAAGAACAGAGCGTAAAGCATACCAGGCAATGACAAACGGCAAGGCACAGTATAACGAATACGTGGGAAACAATACTAATAGATTTCTAACGAAGCTGCAGTTGTCATCTTGTTCATTTGAATGCAAAGCAGATTCAAAATTTCGCTTGATGGTACTCGATAAGTCACCGTGTATTGGTAATCTTATTAGTCGGCTTAAGATGTTGCGAGCGATTTCACTCATTTCGTGTACTCGATTTTGTAAATACGATAACCAAATGTGCTAATAAATTGATGACAACTCGAAACGAATCGTGTAATGGTAAAACTCGTGCCACGAGTCGATTTACATGAAATGCTTCGGTTAGGTTTAAGATATTGGGCTACCCTCCGATCGAGTTGATTTTTTTTATCACAGGTAGCCCTCGACCTGACGATTACAATGGCGACTCCCATCCTCCTCTCTCCAGGGGTCGAAAATTAAAATGATTCAAAAAGTGTTTTTTTTTTTTGCACCGATCTCGGTGAGTACGTCATTTCTAACTTTTTTTTTTATGTGGAAGAACATTATAGCACCAGGCTAGGAAATCTACTGTCTGAATAGGTTTGGTGTACTTTTTAGTGAAGAGGCAATATCGATTACTGTTAATGTACATACTGTCTACACGGAAATAATGTCTGGGTAGGTTTGGGGTAGTTTTTGATAAGGGCGGCAATATTGAATACAAAAAAAAAAAACAGTTGGAAACAGTTGGAAAAACAGTTTGAACCATTTCTGTTTTTGACCTATTTGGACCTGTTCTGTTCTGAGTTAAGGACCAAGATGACCGACGTTGTAATTGCCAGGTCGAGGGCTACCTATGATAAAAAGAAATCAGCCCGATCGGAGGGTTCCCCATTTTCTTAAACTCAACCAATGCCTCGGTGGTTGCGAATGATCAATAGGCCTACAACATGCACGAATATTTATATCGATATATTACAGTTGTCACTGATCGCATCTCTTTTCGCTCAGTGTTTTCTTTAGTATCGCCGGACACAAACTCGTTTGGCGACATTGAAGAGGGACGTTCAACTTGTTCGAGTCTCGGAAATACACGTACCGAAATCCTGTTTCAAATTAATTACGCAAGCCGTGCAGAATTTCCCGTTGGAAATTTATGTTTATTTACGAATACACGTAACAATTCCATGTGTCCAACTCCTGACGTTATCGAAACGTGTAACGCTACAATTATAACCCTGAAAATAATTAATACCATACACTGACCTTTGATAGGAGTGTAAATTTAACGATAAGACACACCAAAAACCACAAGTTTATATCAAACTCTGAATCGGTGTTACGGTGCTTTTGGTAACAGTTAAAATTAAGAAAAATTTATTAAGAATAATGTTGTGTCAGGTGAAACAAACACCTACAAACGTGATCGGATACTATTAAATATATATATATTTATAGATTAAATTGCTACACTATTAGACATTATTTACAAAATTACAAGAAGAATAAATAACTCTTATGTACAATAAATATTAAATTACAATGAAATTTATTTGTTAAGAGATAAATGGAAGAAAGCCTTTCGGTACATTAAAAACAATAAGCTGGCGATAAGAATTTTATCGGACTACGATGACGAAAAAATGTTGTATCCATCGATATAATTGAAAGACGATAATTTTTGTACACATTCTCGAAAACAGTACACAAAATAAACGGCATACCAGAATACACAGTAGTTGAAATAATCGATTGTGATAGAAAAAAAAGCTTGGCCAAGCGTAATAATATTTGGAACGTGCAGAGAAAGAGAAAACACTAATGGAAATTATGTTTATCGTACACAATAACGATGGAAGTGACGGAAAACGGTATAGAATAACAGTAGATAATTCAATGTAAATATAATACGTAATTCGTTGTTATTATATTCGATTAATATATTCCAAAATCTTGTCTAGATATTGTAAAAATATTAAAATATGCTGAAACGTGATGGATCGAGAAGCATCGTGACATATTCGTCTCTATCAATGTTTAGAATCGAATCAAACGGTTGTCGAGGATATGGAAGAGGATTGAAGAATTCTATGCAAAGTGAATGAACGCTTTGAGGATGGGATGCAATCCTAGCATGCCGAAGTGCTTGGAGGACAAGGGGGATGCTGAGAAAAGCAAAGCATTGGAAACGTTGGACGAAGAGCGTCGAGTCGACGAAGGTACTTTTTTGAGTCCTACTTTGGGTACATACTGCTAAACTGCGCTCAAATTAAGAATATTTAATTATTCGCACTTTTACCGACACTTTATCGACGTGTTCGGCTTTCGATCATCCCTCGGGTGTCGGATGTGTCATTGGTCTGATACAGGGTGTTTCGTTGGGATCGTTTTCGACGTCTTTGGATACGTAACAGGGAAAGCGGATTCTTCGACTGCCGGCGGGCATATTCGATCAATAACAATAAATTGCCTGGGGCATTGCCGCGTCACTAATGCGTACTACGTTTCGCGAAGGTATCACGAGAGTAAGTACTTCAGGGGAACAGTGATTCTCCTTGACCTAGTCTGCGCTCTGTCCACGCCGTGTCTTGACTGGAGCTGCTGGTTCGCGACGTGAATTAATCGAGTGTACGTTCTCAAAAAGCAACGCACACCTTTGCCGACTCTCGATCGCACGGTCCAAATATAATTTTACAGATCGTTCCGCATACGCAATATCGTATTGTCAAGGACCGATCGAGGATCGTTCCACGATACCTCGAGGGGATATTTCTAAACGGGGAGAGAATCGGGGATCGATCAAACTTTCGGTTGGTACCCTGATCGTTTCTTCTTATTGCGTGTTTGTTTATATTAGTTGAACTAATTTTAATTCAATCACAGCGTGAACGGCATTAAATATCTTCTTTACTATTCGTCGTAAAGCAATGTAATGGTACAGGTTCGCGCAACGATGCACAAATACAGACACACGGTATTGATACTCCGATAAGAGTGCGTATATTTGGGTCGATGGTTACGAATGCAAATCAGAGACATATAATGTGGGATAGCAATTCCATTCGGATCTTCGCGGATGCGTAAGAGAATTAATTACACCATTCGTTATTCGATAGAAAAAGGGATTTCAAGGTACTGGGACATAACGACTCCCGAGAGGATCTAACATCTACGACGTGCATACAATTATTTTAGCATGTTTATGGATGTTCGTGTTTAACGAGCATGTAGGTATTGTACTGGGAGTTTCTCCGACGACCCTATATCGTTTCTGAGCCCACTCACTCGCGAGCAGAATTTTAACCCGCAGAATTTGGTTCTCCCTGGCAGTCGTTGTCTTCGAGCCGCTTACAACGCAACGTTCGACGTACGCACACTGGGCGGGCCGATCTTTTTCATCACTTTCGAACTCGTGATTTTAATATTCATCGTGTACCATTTGCTCGCAACCATCACGTGTTATTTCCTTAAGACAGACCGTCTAACGTGAAACAAATACGACGCGAACAGTGTAATTGACGGTAGTATTTAACAGTGAAGTATTTAAATACACTTCTTTGTATGGATTCTTTTGATTTCCTGTGATTTAGTGTCGCAAGACACTATATTTATACTAGACGATCGAATACTAGAAACCGTCGTTAACATGAGGACAAAGCCAATACAATACCGATGCGTATGCGTATTAGTGTGAAGTTGACAATTTAAATATTCATATGGCATCCCCTCCGAACGAGTATTTCTTTCCAAACCAAGATGAACAAACTTCGGAGGATATGTTACTTGGCGATGGTAGGTAATCGAGAATTCTTCTGTAAAGAAATGGATTCAAAATTATTTCGCTTCTTTGTTTGTCAATTTGTAGTATCTTTCGAAGAGGAGATTTATTTTATCGAATCTTTACGTAATGATAATTCATCGATTAAAAAGGTGGTGAACGTAATTGAATGTTTGCGCGATAAGAGGAATAAAAATCTACAAATCGATTTGAGCGGTCATCGTAAATATCAAGTGCCACTCAAAAAAGTATAAATCTCTTAAATCATATTCTGCATTTCGATTAAAAACAACCGATCGTTATGCCTACGGTGTGCTCGATATATCCAATTAAGGTGCCCTACTTTCGATCAATTATCTTTAAATTCTGATCCATTCGAATCACTGAATGATCTTTGCCGTAAAAGGTGAAGATAAGTTTTCAATTCTTGACCTCGTTACGCACCTTCCTAAGGTACAATAATGTTTCTAAAATCGTTTGTTCCACTTCATTGCGAACAAACCCTTGTTAACAGTATCGAGACCATTGCATTGTTTTCTCTGCAGAAATAGAAATTGAAAAGAACGATCGATCAATTTCGCAAACTAGTCTTAATTGTTGACACACTGACCCAGAAGTACCTCGTGATATTCTATAAGTAATCCGGTTCTTAATCAACCTCGTTATTACTATCAGATTGTATCGACTAATTGTTCGGTTAATGAATCAATTCGTAAAGCCTTTGTATCAAACCCTGACAGGAAAAACTGATTGTATTAATTAGATACTATCGAACTTTGACATCTTTATTTCAAAAAGATTAAAGGATCGTTTCTCTTTCAAGGGAAAACGGAGTATGATATTTTGGGAGAGAAATCGTTGTTCGAAGATATTTCGGCTGCAGAGGAGGATGTGGATTATTCAGCGGTAAGTAAATATATAGCGTTACTTTGGTTTCCTTTTTCTAACATTGCACGCTATGGACTACGCAAAGTTTTAATGATAAATGTCGCGAAGGCGTTATAGACGTAGTATCGGTGACTCGTTTTTTGTTGCTGCAATCAAAGATAACGAGGAAGAAGTTACATCCAATTTCGCTTTCGAAGGCAAACAACAGAGAATCTAATCTACACGTTTATTGATACTACTGTCTCAACAATATCATAGCGTACTAACAACAATTAATGCAATTAAATACAATTTACTAACCCTCTCAATTAGCGTTATTTCTAGAACGCACTCCAAACCTTTGCACGGTGACTATAACATAGCTATATGAATAATACTATATTATTAAAATTCACGTAAATATTGCAATTTGTTCATTCAATTATATTCATCGAATTTCATAAAACTCGGGGCACGTAAAGAATATTCGGAGAAATTCAGGTCAGAGGAAGTTAAAGTATTTCTTCGGAAGCAAAAAAGTTCGAAGGGAGGAAATTGGGTTATCGATTACCAAACAGAAGAAGAAAGAATTCGAACGAAAACTAATATAGGGAAGCGGAGAAAGAGCAATGTAATCGCCTGGAAGGAAAACAAACCGTCAGGTTTCCTTTTTCCCACGCAGTTTAATCTTTCAACCGAGAATTTTACCCCTTTCGGTAATAACGCAAACTGTTTAGTTCCGAGCAGGTGCGTCGTTCCCAATGTGTCGCTCAGCCTCGTGAGAATTACATCGTACGTTTTCATCCAAGTTTTCAGCGACGATACTAACTATGCCTACTGATCAAACACTAAACAAGTCTGTCGAGCTTTGATTGTCTGTCTACGAAATTATTAATGGTTTGGTTGCTTCTTTTCGATTCCTTAGTTTCCTAGTAATCTACCTGTCCGTGCTTTTCGCGTTGCTGTGTGAGTAGAGCCGTCCATAGACAGGGTATAAACTACTGGTTATAGGCAGTCTATAGACACAGCTGGTGCGCAGCCAGAAGAGCCGGATGAGCAGCAGTTAGAACTGGTGTCTTGCATAATTGGATAATTCGTCGACGAAGAGAAGTTTTCGGAAGTTGTCGTTCTTGTTTCGAAACGAAACAATTGTAAAGAATGCCCGCGTCAAGGAAAGTCGGTTTTTTGCTCGTAACATGGTCCGTATTGGTTATTGGTATACGTTGTGCGATACGTTATCCTAAACAATGAAACAAATTTTCTAAAATTCTAGCCACTACACCCGAATTCTATCCAGGATCGTTCCGTCTAGTATACTTGCTGTTCGACCTTGTTGACTTACACAATCGAGAGGATTTAGAAGTCGGTTCAACTTTCTTTCCAAGCGTAGAATGAAGAAACGTGATGCAATGCGTTTACTGAAAGATATTTTTAACATAGTAAACGGTTAATTTTTATCTATTTAAAGATTCGGGTTTAAAGTAAAAATAGACTGAATAAACTTGATCGTGCAATGCATGTAAAGAACTTTATTGATCAATTGTTCCGTCTGGAAACTTCGTCGGATATAATAGCTAGTTTCGCGAGACCGTCGATGAATGGCAGACGACTTTGTCATGGAGCATTTAGTATGCATTGGAAGCACCCCTTTTCGATAGAGTTTTTTAATTGCGATCGACTAATTACTCCTTCGACATTCTGTACTTCTTTCTATCGTGAAATCGTGTTCATTCTGCTAAAATATTGTTATCTTGCCGATAGAAAAATTCGACGTATTGCCAATCAAAAAATCTAGGTATTTTGTATATTTACCGGTGCTAGCTAATGAATCAACAAAAGTAAATCGATATTTCGACTTAGTGGGAGAGCTTAGGTTCGGGCAAGAAAAATTACGATATCGTTTATTTATAATCGAGGATTTCACGTGACGCGCATCTTTTATCGATTGTTTATGCGATACGCTATCAGTAATTGTGCGAAAATATACTAGTTCCGTACAGAATATTCGTTATCGTAGATAGAAGAGGGCTTGTACTCCTGATATAGCGAAAGGATAATCTGAACATGTGACGATTGCTCTATCAGTGTCTCGATGGACGTCCGTGAACGTATTTCCGATGGGTATATAACTCAACCGTGGACGTTTGGTGGTGTCGATATCTTAATCGAAACTAATATACTTCTTCTAACGAGATCAACGAATTCGAGCTTCGCCTAACGATGCAAATGAACGGTATTCGCTGTAGGAGCATAGGCCAACCGTGGAATTAATTTGGAAATAACAATCGGATAGATCGTCCTCGTGCTACGGCCACGTTGTGATAAATTATGCGCGTTCGCCTCTATCGAGTGCCTGTTCATTTGCGATCGCTCGGGCCAATTAACGACTTTTAACGTGCCAATTAGCGAGCGATTAAGAATGAACGAGAACAGACGATCGACGCAAACAATGATCTACGTTTGTCACGCTGCAGACTGCACGGATGATACTCGCGAAAAGCTATCGGTGACTTGGTACAGCTGGATTTTCAATCTAGTGTGCGGCAGAGTTCGAAAAAAATGGCATGCGAGTCAACATAGAATTAGCCAAGTACCTCCGACGACGCATATGTTGTCGTTAAAGGTATGTACGTGCTGAATGAAAATTTTGTTTCATACAGACGTATTCAACTCAATAAATGAGCTGTTATATTTAAAAATGGAGTAAGTCCACTTTAAAAAAAAAAAAAAGAGTTAACGGTAATTTTGGTAAGATATAGATACCTTCTCTGCGTATTTTTAATCATATGTTCAATGGAGTACGATTTCTTCATAAAGTAAACAAGAGAATGCTATGAAATGTCATCGCAAAAAAATATTTTCTTTTTTTAAGTGACAATTTCTAGATTCGTAACAACACTTACTCGATCGTTGATCCTCAGAGATCGCTGCTCGTCTTCTGGTCTTCTTAAAGAAACATTTTCCTCCTTCCTTATACGTCTCGATGGAAATAAACGATGCATAAATAAATACATAACTTTTATTGCGGTTACGTGAATACACGATATATACAACTTCAATATTTATAGTCAACTTCTTGTACTAACAATATTTCAAAAAAATTATTTAATTTTTCATCATTGCGCATGCGTATTTCATGTTCGAGGTACGTTAGCAAACAATGTACACTCGCACTTGAAACGTTTCATTGCGCTCAGAATAAAGATTCAGCATCGAGGGATACTTGGTCCCTTTTGCAGCATTTGAGAAACAAAACAAAACAAAACAAAACAAAACAAAACAATGGATAGTACTCGCGAATGTCTCTCCCGAATCGATTCACCGTAAAATTGTCGATCCATCGAAATTATCAACACGAGGTTGAGATCGTTCGCGGGCGAGCAACTTCATCGTCTCGCGAACAATTCGTCTTTCGTTTCGTTTGTCTCTGTGTCGGTAGAATTACCATGTACAGGTTATACTACGAGCATACACCTTTCGAACTCGAGCACTGTAGTCAATACGAATGAAAAACTCGGGATCGCAATATGAGAGGATTAAAAACGTGAAGGAATCTCCGCGTGCACGGCGCCGAGCGAAAGTTTATAGTGGACTCGTATCGGAATCCATCGATAGCGAAATTTCAGTAGCAGTAGTACATTTTCTGTTAACTGTTTCAAATCTCGTCGAAATCGAAATCTTACAAAAAAAGATTTACTACCTCTTCGTGTGTTACAGAAAGGGCCACAAAATATCGACGATCATCCGTTAACGAACAGTGTGCCCAGTCTCGTAAAAGTACGTAGCCTTTTAAATTTCTATTCCGACGACGTCTCTAGATTTATCAAACGATTCATTGTTTATTTCGAATCGAACTCCTCGAACGTCAGATATTGTTGGTCTTCTCCAAAGATGATCAGCAAATGGACATTCTCGCTACCACTTCGAGGAGATTGGGATGGAGCGTGTCGGTAGCGAAAGACGTGGAGAAAGCGGTCGAATTTTTCCAAAATCGTAGCCACGAGCTGATAATCATCGATCATCGAGGGCAGCGTGCCGCGGAAGCTGGCGTAATTTGTAGGTACGGTAAAATATCGACGAAATCGAGCGTACACGCTACGAACGATTAAGAAATTTGTTAATAGGTCCGACTGGTTTGTGTTTCAGGGCGATCAGGGCTAGCCCCGTTTACCACAATTCTGTTATCATAGCTCTTGTAAAGAAATCGTAAGTTAATTTAATCGTTGAACGTTCCATAGCTTACGCGATATATCTCGCCATTATCGTTTGCAATTTTTTTCTTGGGGGATTTCCACAGATACTTCATGTATACCGACAAAGATAAAATCGTAGCGTTGGACTTACTGGAAACAGGATTTAACAGAGTAAGTTGCTGGAACTGTACACATCGCTATGGAATATGGAACGGATTAGAAATAGATTTTACTTCTTTTTTTTTTTTTTTTTCTTAGAAAAGTCGTTAATTCGTTCTTGTTTTTCTCAGGCATTGATGGAGTGCTCTCACGAGGGTATACTAATAAATGAATTGGTAGGAATTTATACTAGCGCATTATTGCCAAGAACACAACTCGCGGCAGCCAGTGCGCTCTACGTCGCCCTCGACAGATGCCGCGACATGGTACACGTGACGAACGATAAACACATTGTACAGGTAACGTGAGTAATAAAGAAGTTGTCGATTCTATTACTTAAACTTACTTTGTCTGTGTCACTATTTTGTCACTATCTCTTTGCAAGTATTAAGTTGGTTTATTATTAAATAAATTCAGTTCGAACAACTTCAATCGAATAAAGTCAATTATTATTTGTTTGATTCGCAGCATGTCAATGTATCTCTGTGTTATTTTCTTAGAAATGACTTTTTTCTGTTACAGTATGTTAATAGAATCAGCGAAAAGTTACTAGGTTATAAGACGAGCGAGATGTTAGGGAAGAACATCGGGGAGATAGTGTATTACGAGAATTTCGTCCTCATGGAGCAACAGATAAGCAAGGGACGAGAATTCGAGGGAAACATGAACTGCAGACGAGAGAACAACCGAATGATAACCATCAACTGCAGAGTAATACCTTTCAGTACCACGTTAAAGTACGTTATCTTGATTTTCGTTTCGCTCCAATCGGAAATCCATAAACGATGCTTGTTTCGCTCGTTTTCTTTATTCATTTCTTTCTTTTTTTTAGAAAACCGACTCACTACATATACATATACGACACGACGTATTTGACGGAAAACGTCGGCCCGCTTAGCCCGGTTACTACCCCGTCGCAACCGCTTTTTCCGAAACCGGGTGTGCCAACGTCGCCGAGGAGAACATCCGACGTCCGATCTACTACCACCGAGGGTAAACGTCTCGTCTCCAATTTTCATTTTTCTTTCAAAATTCATCGAAGACTAGTCATATTGTACGCACCTCGGCTCTCTTAAATTTCGATATGCTTGGGTATTAAACATCAGGCTATCAGAGAACTGTCAACACGACGAGCGGGATTTTTAAAACGTAAGGATAATCGTGCGCTCGATATCTGTAATCGTTTATCACGGTCATAAATACGTCGAAAGTGTCAATACAGCGGGAAAACCAGAACATCTGTCGTGTCCGAGGAAATTCTTCAAAACTCCTGAAACATTGCTCGATCAGAAAACTGTAAGCTCTCGTTTGTAGGTCGTAGACGGTCCAGTTTGCAAAAGTTGCACTCTTTGCAATTGGAAGCACCCATCACGAAAGTAATCACTCTCCTATCGAACGCGATCACGGACTCTACGAGTCCCGAAACAACAGCGCAAATCGATAAGGTATTCAAAATTGATATGATTTGTTAACTTTTTACAAAGATGTTGATCGACTTCGTTTCAACGATTTTTCAGGCAATAGAAATGCTCAAAACTACCGAATTGTACGCACCGTACCTCAAAGAAGATAAAAACTACACCGATCCAGTGGCGACGGATCTCGTTGGAGCCCTGCTCGCTGTAAGCATTTATGGATATCGTTAACCCTTTCGTTCCTCGAATTATTACGAAATTATAGAGAAAGAACTATACGCTTGTATTTTCGTACGCATTTTAAAACGATAAACGAAACGATTCGAACTCTAAATATGTACCCATATGGCTGTAAAGAGGACGAAAGGGTTAAAAGTGCCTCGCAAATAATTTTAACATTCGAATTGTCGCTAATGGATGCAGTCACCTCGAAGAGCATGGGAATCGAGGAGGTCTTCGGCAGAATCCACGCGGCTGTCCACGCTCAAAGCTATATCGAATGTGTCGAGTACTTCCCGTATACAGATCAAGGGTTTCAGAGGGCCACAGGAAATCTCGGAATTACTGGACAAATGTTTCGAGTGGAATTTCGATATATTTAAGCTCGAAGTTCTGACAGAGAAAAGGTGCGAGTCTCGCAAACTTAAATATTGCGATAAATATTTTCAAATACTTTACAACTCCGTTAAGTATTGCTTGTATCCAGGTTTTGATCCGTTACATTTGTTACAGGCCTCTACTCTTCCTAGGAACGGCCATCATGAATTTATTCCGCGTCCCAGACAGATTAGACTGCGACGAAAAGACCGTACAGAACTGGTTGACTATGATCGAAGTGAATTATCGATCTGAAAACACATATCACAACTCGACGCATGCTGCGGACGTTTTGCAAGCTACCGCCAGATTTATGCAGTCCGAGAGACTCAAACAGATTCTCGAACCGTTGGACGAAGTCGCGGCTCTGATCGCGGCTGCTGCTCACGACGTGGATCATCCAGGTAGATCGAGGTAAATGCTAATTCCTTCGAAACGAACAAATATTCGGATAATTGTAGAAAAAAAAAAATTTGTCACTTATTCTACTTCTGGACCACGAACCTGTTCACTAGGAATGGTTTCTTTTAGTTTGAACTTGTTTCAGCCAGTTTCTCTGCAACGCCAACAACAAGTTGGCAATCCTTTACAACGATATATCCGTGCTTGAATCGCACCACGCGGCCCTGACGTTCAAGTTAACGTTATCCGAGAACAGCGTTAATATCTTCAAAGTGAGTCTCGCTAAAAATCGATTGTTTTCGCGAGTTGCGGGTTGCTTCATCCAGATGCAAGTAGATCGTGTTTTTGGTCTTGTAGAATTTGACGCGAGAAACGTACAAACTGGTCCGTCAGAACGTGATAGACATGATTCTGGCTACCGAGATGACAAAACATTTCGAGCATCTGGCGAAATTCATGAACGTCTGCAGCGTAAGGATGGGAGACCAAACTATGGACGTACGAATCTTTTACTTTAGCGATCATACATTGAATGCAATACACGTTAAAAAATATTACGAACTATTACCACGCGTGTTTCTTTTTTTTTTTTTTTTTTTGTCATATTATTGTTAATGTTGCTTCGATTTTAATGCAGAACTACTCGGATTCCGTGGACATGTCGGTCGTGTTGCAGCCAGAAAACGTAGTGTTGGTTAAAAGAATGATGATCAAATGCGCGGACGTGTCGAATCCGACGCGGCCAATGAAGTGGTGCATCGAATGGACCAGACGAATTGCGGAGGAGTACTTTAATCAGGTAAAATTTACTCAAAAATACTTTAGGAACAATTTTCTGAAATTACATTTAACTCTTTCGCAGACTGACGAAGAGAAAACCTTGAGGTTACCTGTCCTAATGCCAATGTTCGACAGACCTACGTGCTCGATACCAAAATCGCAAATTGGTTTCGTCGATTTCATCATAAATGACATGATCGAAGCATGGGATGGTCGGTAACGATATTCGAATATTCGAACTATTTCCTATATAACCTTTTCTTTTTTTTTTTCTTTTTTTTTTGCAGCGTTCATCGACATGCCAGAGATCGTGGGACACATGAGACAAAATTACGAGAAGTGGAAAGAATATAGCGTAAAAATTTCTACATCTTGCATTTCAATTTAGAATATATTCTAAATAATTACTCATTAATTACTGTATTTTACAGGAAAAAGGTATATCAACCTTACAGGATATTGAAAAACTGCAACTGCTTCCCGAGATGCACATACATCGATTGACGTGACACATAAAGTTGTCCCTCCGCCAGTTTTTCGTTCACCCCCTACTGGTTTCCGCTGCGA
Source organism: Hylaeus anthracinus (assembly GCF_026225885.1). Lineage (NCBI taxonomy): Eukaryota > Metazoa > Arthropoda > Insecta > Hymenoptera > Colletidae > Hylaeus > Hylaeus anthracinus. The sequence goes on from NW_026534337.1 coordinate 15,863,392, forward strand.
GTTGTGCAACAATTTGTAAAATATTTGTAATATTTAAGAATAGATTAATATGATCCGTTGAACGCTTGTAAATTCTTTTTTTAGAAAATACATGTTCATGTAATTTTCATTTACGCTCATAGATCTCGTTCCATTCGCTAGTCCACCTATTCACCAGGTTTAATTTTAAACTCGTGACGCCGCGGGATGCAATGGCAAGTCATATAAATATTGTAGCATCCGCGCCTCCCATATCCAACAATAAGGAGTCAAATAAGAACACGAAACGTAGAGTACGGGATTGGTCGCGTATGTAAAGCGGTCGACTGTGGATCGGAGGATCGTGGCTTCGAATCCCCGTGCCTTATTTTTCGTTTAGACTCCTACAATATATTATTCGCTCAGTTCTTTCCTTGAATGTCAACATAGAGAATTATTAGATACTTCGTCCATACATGCCACCTTCAGCATTTTAGAAACCTTTTGCTTGGCTCATCGAGTTAAATGATTCATCTGTTATGCTACCAAGCTGAATTTTAATTCAGGTTTTTCCATTTAAAATTTGTTTAATACTTAACATTAATACCATCTGTTCTCTCCAAGGAAGGGCTGGTTTTACTTTCGAATTGAAAAGAACTCTTTATATCGGATATTCACTTTATTGTTTCTCAGCCAATAAAAGATTCGAATACTAATCGCTAGGTGTTGCAAAATGTTACAGTATAAAATAAGATGTAATACGTATTTCCGGATCGGCAAACATTTTCCATATATAATTTTTATAAATGTTTCAGTGAACGACGCACACTTATACAGTTACATAGTCTGCTTTTATATATGTGTATATATATGATGCCTACACGAGGAAAACATAATTCGTTTTAGTACTGCCTTAGTTTAAGCGTCAAATATGCTTACGCATTATGGTTCTTTAAGATCTAGCAATAGTTTTCGTTATTGTAACGTAAAGAACGTAGCAAAACGTAGCGCAATCGGTGAAAGCCACTTGTAAATGTTACAAGAATCAATACAAACTTGTTACTAAGTCACAAAGTACAAGGAATTATACAAACACTATTTCACAATATATACGCTTGTATATATATGTACATGTAAAGCACACGCAGAGATTAGATCTTAAAAAGTATTTCCTTTCTCCATTCCGGTATACGAATAATTGAAGTTGTTTTATCCAGTATCAAAGAGACACGTAGTTTCCAATCTAATAGGCAATAGAGACACAGCTTTTTTGCATATTACCGTGACAACAGATAAATAAATATTAGGATTTATCGATTAATGTGCGTTTGGTCGATTGCGCCATAACGTTACCTAATCGTTATTAATCATATTAATCCTATTATTATCACTATATAATGCCGCACAATGTAACTTATCTTGAGATGCTGAATCAACTTAAAAAGTAAATTATATACATACACCTTACCCGCTACAAGCGCTCACGTATGTAAGTATCGATCTTTTAATCATTTTTATTCTTCGTTCCGGTAGAAGAGACTTTGTTGCTTTCGATTATAGTTGGGGTACCGATATTTGCTTTTCTTTTGTGTTACAATGCGTAGGTATTAGTAATAACGTCATATATTATAAAGGAATTTTTAAATGCACAATTTTCATATTAATCTTGTTATGTATTACTCGCACTTGTCGCTAAGCATTCGCCAAATAACACGTATCCTAGTGAGTAACATGCAACGATATGGTATAATAAAGTATCGTAAATAATCAATAATCGATTAAAACATAAATTCTAATTGAAGTTGTGTTTTTTTTTTTGTTTTTTTTTTTTGGCGATGAGAATTGACTAGCTCAAAACTCATCATTTTTTTTTCTTTTCATTTTTTCTTACGTAATTTTCCTTACGAAAACAAACGTTTGTTATTATCCTCGCTTTAGGTATATTTCGTATCGTAATGTAACGCGCATATATATGTATATATACGTTCAAATATTAGACACTCTTCGTTAAAAGTAGACACATTTCAACTGTAAAATCGAATAAGGTTACGGTTGCAAGATTACGCATATCACGTGTATTACGGAAAGATAATAAAAATCGCGTGGTCAAAGGTTACGATGGAAGAAAAGGTCGACGAGCTTTTTATACTGGGTGGTTAACGTGCATAATGCGAGCAGACATCGAGAACTTTTATAATAGCTTAAAGCTAGGCACAAAGTGCTGCTAACAGCTCGATTTTAGTTCGATAAAAAATAAGTAGGCAAAGTGATCCGTTCGGTATTTAATTATCGCGTGTTTAGTATTTCAATCAACACGTACACCCGCCACGTTAGTTAAATACAAGCTACTCGTAGCAGGTAGATCCGAAACTCCTCCTACGATAGCGGAGGACGTGCAAATTGATTGTAGCAGCAATCGCGTGGTGCACGTAAGGTTGACATTGCGAAACGATCGATCGGTATGCGTTAGAATCACCCTTTTCGTCTATTACTCTTTGCTCTTTGCTCTTGCCTCGATAGAAGCGGGAAAAGATCCGAACGGAAAATATTTCGAAAAGCTGCACGGTATTTCCTGGATTTAGCAATGCTACGACGCCTCCACGAATTCGTAACACTAACAGAAGTGTCTCAGAGTGCCAAAATTACCGAAGACTGAATCACGTTTGGTACTCACGAGAACCCCTGCCCTCCCGGTGCCTTTAACATTCATAGGGCGTATTTTAAGATGAAAACTCAGTGTGTACGTCACGCAAAGACCGTGGGAGTATCGGAATCGGGACGACTATTTAAGACTCCCTCGACTCCGCGACCGAATCAGATAGTTGAATTCCTCCTTGTACCGGTTCTACCCGTTTCAACGGACAGAAAATCGGAGTGTCGTCTCTCGAGTTACCAACCGAATCAACGTTCCCAAAAAACAATCACGGTAGTACTCTGTTGGTGATGTGTAGTCGCGATCGGGGGGGGTGTTCTTGCTTTCGTCTGACTAAAGAAACGTATAAACAACGCTTTCAGCGAAGTAGTAACCTAAATATAGTGAGAATCCTAAACGGTACTTAAAGACTAGTATACATTTACCACGATTTACATGTAATCCAAGTGTCCGTGCGTCCGTTACTAAACTCCAAAGGAGGTCGAATCCTTATTAACCCTAAAAGACGGTATGTCGTGTCCTAAACGTATCTTTCTCGTCGCCTCTCTAAAATCGATCATCCCTGTGCGAAGAGATGGTTTTCAACGCAGAGTGCAATCTCCAAAATGACTGATTTCATAACCATCACCTATCACACCTATACGATATGTTTCCCCTCGCTAAGCTCTAACAAAGTTTTCCCCACCGATATTATCAATGATACGTCTTATCCATAGTTATTAATATCAAACAACTTAGAGCAAACTAACCTATTCGTTAAATACGTCGAAAAGCATTGATTTTTAACAGCTAAGTCTACCCGTTACGATACCATACGAAGCGTTCAACAACTTCCATCTTTGTTTTTACTGTTTCTTTTCAAACTCTGGATGTCGTTCGAGTTTATCATTTATGGCAACTAGAGTATCTTAATGGTCAGACTCTGTACGATCTAATAACTTGTCTTCTCAGTGTTCTTCGACCTATTTTCGAAATCACAAATAATAGTAATGTATACCTGGTCTTATGTTATGCCCTCTAGCAACCTTCGCGATTCTGCTATTCCGCTAATGATTAAAATGTCTTATACCGTGTTCTCCTGTCGCTAAACCTAGCTCCTACACGTAACCCTAAAAGATAACGCGGACTTTAATGCTGTGCATCCGATGGAGATGCATCGTTTTGTTTACTTTAACACGTCAAAAGTGGTTTAGTGGTCTAGCGTAGTCGACTAGTTCGTTCTGGGTACACGTTGTCGTTAAAATTTTGTTCCGCTATTAGCCGGATGTGTTAGGCTCGTTAATCTTCGTATAGCGTTTAAATGACCGATTAAACATAAACTAACAAAAAAAAAAAAGTGCGGTATATTACCAGAGCAACGTGTTTCCTTGGAATCTGCTGTCGACTGGTCTCCTAATCGTCTATTTAAGTATGAGTTATGCATATATGTTTATGACCAGCGCGCTCGTAAAACGCGGAAACAAGTAATTGTTTTGGAATCGATATTCCTATGTGTACATTATGTGATTACATCAAGAATTTTTAGGGGTGTCCAGCAGTTTTTCGTATCGATAATTTCGTGTTCTTGAGAATTACGAAACGTCGGTTATTCTCAACTCACGAGAAAAATCCTAGAAAGGAAGAATTTCGATCATATTATATTTTAGCGAATTTGATGCTCGTTACACGAAATAGAATTACAAGATCGCGTCTGCCGCGATAACGGCAGCTATCGAATCGCTTTAAAGCTGAACGAATCTTCGATCGCGATATTTCGTCAAACGCGTTTTATCTTTGTCCTCGAACAGTCATTGTACCTCTTTCCTTCGTATTCCACGTTTCCGAGACGAAAAGCAAGAACGTTTTCCCAGAGTCAGAGTTTTTTTTTTTATTTATGGGAGTCCACAGATGCCTGTGGTACCTTTGATATATCGCGACTGGTGGGACGACTTCGATCGACCGGTGTCCAGATTGACGGACCAACACTTCGCCAGAGGACTAGACCGAGACGACCTGGTGTCAAGGTTCTACGACCTTAGCCTAGACAGGCCTCTGCGGTCCATTCTTGGCAGCAGGTACTACCGTTCGTGGAGGAACGATGTACGTCAGCGCTCGAGCGGATCTAGCACGGTTCAATTCGACAACAAAGACAACTTCCAGGTTAGCGACTCGATCCTTTCTACGAGCAAACTGTGCGATATTGAACCGAGGGGATGATTATCGCTCGATCTCAGAGCGAGTTCGAAACTTGCGAAGCCCTCAAAAAGTGATGTTCATGTGTTTACGAAGATCCAGGGATCTACAAATAGATCCTTTCGAAATTGGTCTTTCGTTATTTCGATAACTGGGAGAATTAATTGCGTGCTTAGAGAATCGCGAGCCATATCCATAGTTATCACTCGACGGTACGCACCTACACCTATTGCCGGAGGCAACGGGTATGGTTGCGATTTACCTTCTCAGTCGAGTGGTAACTATGGATATGGGTCAAAATATGATAGATCGAAAGGCTACGGCCGCTGATAAGCTGTTACTATACGACTTGTAACTAATAAACTCTAAAACTGTTCGATAAGTCGAATTTTATTAACGAAGGTTACTTTTTTTTTTTTTAGATTTTTTTATTAATTTGAATGGCACGCGATCTCAAATGTTTTAAGTCGGTTTATGTGTCGTAACTTCAACCAGTTTGCTGCGTGTAAGAAGTGATGGGATATCCGTTCGTGGGTAAATTCAATCTTTTTTCGATACGAGGGCTAATAAGCAAGCGATATATGCGACAACCGTTGAACGAATCGGTTGCAGTAGTCGATTGCCATACAGTTTACCGATTATCTCTGAAAGTTGTCGAGTGGCAATGAGATTTTATGTAGATTTTATTTCTTTCGAGGAGAGACATAGCATGCTTCGATCTCTATGTGTACACCCTGCGAGTTTACAGTCGGAATTTTGTATTTAATTTCAAAATATCAAAGACGACCTCAGGTCGACGAGAGCTTCGAGATTATCGTTGACATAAATCGTCACGATTTCTCGAATTCTTTGGATTTGTTCATCCAAGACTTATCGCTAGCGATACATCAAAGATAGTAGTGAATAGTGTAAAAAGGTCGACTGCTACAGAGAACGATGTTCCGTTATGTTCTTAAAGTCCCGAACTTGTGCAACGGGAATCCCCCACAAATGAGTATTGAACGTGTATTGATTGTGCGTCAGTTCGGTATAGAACCGAACGATGAGGCCAAAACTTAGCATTAAAGCAAAGACAAAAAATCGATCGTATTTTTTTCAATTGGTGAAAGGTCAAATTCCATCGTCGCGATTATTCTCTTCCTGGGATCAAGCGAATTTGTTTAAGAGTACAGGTTACTTCTCATGATATTTCTTTAAATCTGGAGGAAGCTTCTAACGCGATTTCAAACGTCACTTCAAGCTGCATCTGCGTTATTTCGTCGTTCATAAATTAGTAATTCAATATCGTCCTTATACGTAGCACCACGAAGTTCACAACGGCTATCCCATAACTTTCAGCAACGGAAAGTCATGGGATAGCCGTTGTTATTCTTACCGGACGTTTGTAGAGACTACAGTAAAATTAGTTCTGGATGTACGAATTAAAACAGAAGCTTAGGTTTTATTAGACGATTATTGCTTAAGGAAGTACCACTAATGCAAATAATGAAATTCGAGTGTATTAAAAGGAATGTTACGTGTCACGAGTCGATGGAGAGTTTAAACGAAAGAAACGATTTTTGTAAAATCAACTGAGAAAAGGAACTATCGCGAAAGAAGCAAGCGTCCAAAATCAATTTAAAGAAAAAGGCACTCTTCCCCTGCTCTTCTTTAGAAAAAAGAAGAAAACGTTTAAATGTTCGGATATCGTGTCTCTTTGACTACGTGTCTATGTTATACTTGAAGCTGAATAAAACTAGAGCATACTTTAATCTCTTTTGCGTTACGCACAGCCACACGCACACAACCCCTATACTTAAGTCTACGCCGATAATACGGGTACGCTTAAATTGTAACTTAGTAACTCGATAGTAATTTCAACTTATGGATTAACGTGTATGTATATCAGCCACGAATTGATTGTGTATAATATTCAGAAAGCTACGAAATACTTTTCTTAACTCGTGAACTCGTTAATAACTTTGCTTTTTGAATTTTCGGTACGAGGAGCAGTATATGTTTGCCATTATTTTACGAATTAGCAGTTAGCAAAACTTAGGCTGAGAGAATCTAAAGTGAATCTTTTCCTTTAATTATTATTTTGCTCGGATTCGTAAAAATCTTTTGAGGTTTATGGTCATACAAAAAAAAAAAAGAAAAAGAAAAAAAAAGAAAAAAAACGGCGCATTCGCAAGAAGGATTTACAAAAAGAATAAGAAGAACCGAGTGATAAAAAAAAAACTTAGTTACCGCAACGACGAATCAGAACCAATGTCAACGCAACGTTCAAAACATTAATATCAATGAAATATTAATTTTCAAAGTAATAATTTTCAAAGGACGCAGCTAACGAAACAAACGAGGAAACTGGAACACCAGAAGGCCCGAAAACCGATTTCTATTTTTGCCGCTACCACTACTACTTCTGATTTTTGTCGGCATTTTTTTCGCAGACTGCATGATGCAGCGTCGCGTCGCGAGAAAATGATCTCTTTCTGTTGTCGGGTTTCAAAATCTACTCCATCCTTCTTTTTCTTTCATACTTTTTCTCCATTCTAAAAAGAATTTCCTTTATTGTGTTCTGTTAAATTGCCGAACGACGCCAAACAAGGACTCTTTGGAATCCGAAAAAATGGATCGCGTCGAGCGAATCAGTCTTCTAAGTTTTGGAAAAAGAACCGAAAATGTGTGTATTAGCGAAGCACCCCGGAACGGGGGCCCTGCTCCCGGGGCTAAAACTGCTCTTAAAACTTTCGGATCTCTCCCCTTTTGTTATGTATATTAATAATCTCTATATAAAAATAAATGCTCCTCGAATGATCAATGATTGGATCGTAGAAACACGATTCAGATACGAAAGTCTATGTACATAAATGCAGTCGCGAAGTGTCTCTTTGTATACACTCGAAGTGTGACATTATATTTTTTGGTCTCTTCTACTTGGCTCAAGGTACAAAAGTAAGAATCGCTGTTTCTTTCACTATTTCCATCGAAACTAAGCTCGCCGGGTTTTCAGGGTCCTTCGAGGATCTCCTGAATAACCACGGCTCGCTCTCCGCTTAGTTTTGTTTCTGTTTCTCTATACTTCTCATTAAGCTTATAGACCTAGAAAACTGAATAGACTTCTCTTTAATATGTCAACTAAACAGAACAATATAGGCTTTCCCACCCAAGAGAACATGTTTGGCGCGTATCAACGAGCACGTTTCTTATGGTAAAAATATCACCTGCTACTCGCGAGCTAGAGTCGTGGAAAGCGATCCTTTCCCTTTCACGGTTTTTCGTTTGTTTTAGTTCTGCGTTTTTTCTCAATAACCGCGGTTCGCTCTCCGCTTAGTTTCGTTTGTTTTTCTATACTTCTCATTAAGCTGATAGACTTAGAAAACTGAATAGACTTCTCTTTAATATGTCAACTAAACAGAACAATATAGGCTTTCCCCCCCAAGAGAACATGTTTGGCGCGTATCAACGTGCACGTTTCTTATTGTAAAAATATCACCTGCTACTCGCGAGCTAGAGTCGTGGAAAGCGATCCTTTCCCTTTCAAGGTTTTTTGTTTGGTTTAGTTCTGCGTTTTTCTCAATAACCGCGGTTCGCTCTCCGCTTAGTTTTGTTTGTTTTTCTATACTTCTCATTAAGCTGATAGACTTAGAAAACTGAATAGACTTCTCTTTAATACGTCAACTAAACAGAACAATATAGGCTTTCCCACCCAAGGGAACATGTTTGACGCGTATCAACGAGCACGTTTCTTATGGTAAAAATAACACCTGCTACTCGCAAGCTAGAGTCGTGGAAAGCGATCCTTTCCCTTTCACGGTTTTTTGTTTGTTTTAGTTCTGCGTTTTTCTCAATAACCGCGGTTCGCTCTCCGCTTAGTTTTGTTTCTGTTTTTCTATACTTCTCTTTAAGCTGATAGACCTACAAGACTGACAAGACTTCTCTTTAATGTGACATATTACCTCAATAGCAAGTGCACAAGCGCACAAGTACTAACAAAAAAGAATCACGCAATCTGCCACCAGAACCATCAGATGCAGCATATTTGGCTCGTATCAACGAGCACGTTTCATTATGGTAAAAATATCACCTACTACTCGCAAGCTAGAGCCGTGGAAAGCGATCCTCTCCCTTTCACGGCTTTTTGTTTGTTTCAGTTCTGTGTTTTTCTCAATTCCAATGTTCCGTGTGCCCTTGTGGTAGATATTCGTTTAAAGAAGATGGTGCCGACGATTTACCTCGGTCAAACTATGAGTCTGCTCTAAACCATAAAAAGAACATCTAGCTGGATTAAAGAGTTTTAAGCGGATGAGGCACATTCGTAAACTATCATCTTTATCGACTTTAACTCTGAATTCTATTAAGCTCCAATTCGTAATGCGTGCAACGGTTTGTCATGTCGAAATGGGGGAGCTTAAGATCGGTTAAAATCGGTAAGATTCAACTAGCGAGTGCTCCTCATCGGAATCTTAATTCATACTTTAAAATCGGTACTGACACCCTTAAGAAATCGGGGCAGATATCGTGAAAGTGCACTATAGAACCTATTAACGGGGACGTAGGACGATTTTAGTAACCGGGACAGGCTATAACCTCATGTAAAATGCATATTCACTTTCAAGAAGCTACTTTTTTTTAATATGTTAATATAATTGAAATACGTCGGTGCAACGACCGCTTACCTAATTCATGTGCCTCGAAGTGTTCTTCTTGAACAGTTTGAAATGCGAAGAAATTTCAAACTAGTCAGACCAATTTATCATTGCGTACGGATAGTTCAAGCACCGACCCCGTACGGTGGACTATAAAAACACAAATATATACAAGCCTCGTTGATTTCCATCGTAATTGGTTATTTCTTTTGTTTAGGTCGAGACACCTAGCGCAGCCGAACGAATCATCGAAATTGTGAAGACTGGAAAACCCGCGCGCAAATCGATCAAAATAGAGACTACCACCGAGCAAGACTAAACATTGTTAATTTCAAGAAAATTGATCGCCAAGTTTATTTTTATATACGAATTTTTATGGAACCATTTCTACAGTATAACGTTGTTCAGTATTCGGTAAAATTTTGTAACAATACAGTGCTATAAACTTACAAATTGACGATTACGTGAATATTTTTGAATCGTTCATTTAAAACATAGTGCACGGAAACAATGTCTTCGATGATCGTAAAGTCCGACTATTTACGAGATTGGATTTCCTAAGTAGGTAACCGCTGATAAGTACTCTCACCGATATTACTTCCGATTTACGGTGCAAGGACTTACTTATTTCAGCGTAGTATATGACACTATAAAATTCATGTAACATCAACTATCTACGCAAATGAAAAGTAATATCGATGAAGCGGCGGCATACAACGCAACAGACCAAAACAACTACTATAAAAAAATGAAATTTGTATAAATAATGAAATACCCACGAGAAACTGTCGCGTTCCGCACCGGATCCCTCTCGTCTACATTTTAATGTCTTCTTGTCATCAGCCTGGTGACGATGTAAACGAAACGCAGGATTGCTCACTGGTTGGTGGGTCTTCAGGTGTTCTTCACGTCCGAACTGAACGAAAGTTAATTTACGAATGCGCCGAGCCGAGCCGCTCGGCCCCCTTATATAGGCGAGCGCCGCGACACGGCGTCGAATGTTCGAGACGCACCGACAAATGCGCACATTCCTTTATTTTCATATTTCAACACTTTTGCGATCATTTAACCATTGGCCGCCGATATCATCGTAATCCTCGTGTCAAGAATTATCGTTCTGTATCGCGGTTACGTGCATTTTCATGCGTTCAAAGGAAAAAATACGAAAATACCAAGTATTGATCGGTGAACGTACTACGAGATTTCTGGCACGTTCCACTGCTAGAACCCCACCATGACATACACAACTTCACTCCTTCCTTCTCTCGCTTAAACGGTTAGGTGGTATACGTGATGTAAGCGAGAGTAACCACGCGGCATTTATTTATTTTGATCGTTGGGCCTGGAGGCTTGGATTGCTCCCGGTGCGTAGTTTCTGGAATCAAGGACAGCCAGGGATCGTCCTTAACTGCGACGACTTCTATCTGAATTTCTAGAACGTTGTTGCTTCTAGGATCTTCTGTCGCCTTAGCTACGTATTCGTTACTTTTAGAAATGCATCAAACGGTATTTCTAGATGACTTCTGCAGCGCGAGTCTACGTTTGACAGGATCACCAGCGAACGATGCTTTTTCTGATTCGTGGTAGCCACGGTAAGCGAGATAAGAATGTCCTTAATGTCTTCGTGGCTGCAGGATAGGGGACTATCCATCGCGTAGCTGATGGTAAATGAAAATTCATCGCAAAACATTGTGACAATATTGCGTAACACTGTGAAGGAGTTCGTTCAGTGGACCTGCGAGCGAAAATATGCGTATTTGCGTCGCGAATATTCCATAGGACGCCGTGCCTTCCAAGCTGCGCAATTGCGTGTAAAAGTTGAACGGAGGGCAGTTAAAATTATTAATTCCTGCTTTGAAATTGCTTAAATATGTACAATGATTATACGATGGGTTGGGCAGATGCTTTTGCAAGTAACAGTAATACGTTCCTTGCGACAGGTTTAGCTGCATCGATTTTCTTTGCGCATTATTCGATTCCTTCGTACGCATCGCGTCTGAGAAACGTACAGTTAATTTCATTTTTTTTTATTTTATTTTTTTTTTTTTCTAATGGAAATGCCGGTCATGGCCAAGTTGTTATTCCTACGAAATCTTCTTTGTGTATTATTCGAAGAAATAATGCTACGTCTAACGGAGCAGGATCAACTTTGGGACAGGATTCCTCCTTGCGGAAATGAGTACAATGATGGGCAGATGCTTCGACAGATTCGCAGACACAAAGACCGGAAAAGTAGAGCGGACGTGCCGGTTGTCGCGACCAAGCAGATGTAGACTACGCGCACCTATATCTGCAGAATTTTTAGTTCACTTTCGTACAACGTCCTGAAATGAAACCTGTATGACTGGGTACGAAATGTACCGTATATTAAATAAATCTGCTTATGGTTTATTTGGCGATGCCATCTGTGCAACGACGTGGCCAAAGGATAAATATAGAATCTGGGATGCAAGCAGCGACGCACATCTTTGCGTGCGACGCTGCATTGCGACATTTATAGAGTTCGTTTACCTTACGGCCTTCCAAATTGCACTTTATCGTCCGCTATTACGCGCAACAACACTTTCGTCGACTAGATATCAACAACGCCTCGAGGTTGAATTCGTGTTATTTGTTGAACTCGTTAAAATATGCTTCGATGGTTTTTGCACTATCCACCACTATCCAAAAAATTACAATATTTACTTGAACATATGTATAAAATGTCCTGAAAGTTTCGTTAAATTCTATACATTCGTTTCTTGCTAAAAAAAAGTCATGCAAATCGTTAAAAAAAAAACGTAGTCCTAAACCTACTTCCCCCTCAAGTAAGAATACTTAATTTCCGTCAATTGATGATTTCGCATTGGTTAAACTGAAATTGAAAATCGCGTATTTCGAAAAATGTACGTGGAAGTCTCGAACGTTCTATGGTCGGATGCAGCAGGTAATCAATAGTTGCAGCTCTCGTGTTGTATACCCGTATATACGTTTGTTATATGTATATTCGTATAAAAATGATGCAACAAACAACTGATACACGATAAGGTGTAGCATACAATTGTATCATTTCATTTATCTTTAATTGGGGCCTCCAAGTTCTATTTTGTTTTCAACCACAAGAAAATACATGGCACCACCGCACCTGGTTCGGATCCGACAATGACGCAATTAAAATTAGAAGGTACAATTTATGTGACAGAAAAAAAAAAAAATGAACCCGTTCCAGCAAACTAATAATTATAGGTTTACGTCTGATATTAGTTTGATGAATCCAGGAGTTGCGCAACAACATGTAACTCGGGGAAAACAAAGTTTACACCACAACTTGCTATGCGCTATCTGTGGACATTTATACTTTTTTCTCACAGTTTTTGTCAGAATTTGTACAGCCTTTGCTATACATAACTAACGAGGATGGTTTCAAAGCTGTTCTACAGGTGCGAATTCAGCCTTAAATTCTAGAAGCGTCTACGAACCACCCCGTTATCGATTTAGTTTCCGGCCAACCCCTGGAATCATCTGCGCAGTATTCTCGCGACAAGAATAGACATGTAACAACATTTCTAGAAATTATAAAAAACTTCCTGATAAAATGTCTGTTAATTAAGTTACCGAGGTCTATGCTAGGATCGTAAAAGGAAATACTTTATAGCTTGGGTAATGCATTTAAATGGCGTATTATTTTATGGAATCTCAGAGAGAGGTACATCCATATCGAAATGAAAGAATTCTTAGGCGTTGCCTTATCGAGGCAGGTAATGTTCTTAGCTGAGTTACAAAACAATATTCTTTCTATTTGTCTCACTTGTACTTGCGTGTATTTCAATGATAAGACCTAAAGAATTTTCAAATTTTATATACAGGGTGTCCCAAAAATCGGGGAGGAGCCGGAAATGGGGGGTAGCTGAGACGATTCTGAACAACAATTTCCTTTGCAAAAATGGTTAATATCGGTTAATATCTCCTTAACGAAGCCCCATCCGACATTTTTGCAAAGGAAATTGTTGTTCAGAATCGTCTCAGCTACTCCCCATTTCCGGCTCCTCCCCGACTTTTGGGACACCCTGTATACAAACGTGTGCGATAGTTTAGCGTTAATAATTTTTTTAGTCGCTATAATACATTTATACACTGTCAAAAAATAGTAGACTTTTGATAGTCTATTCTCTCAATTGCATAGCGCGATAGAAACGTTTATGTTCATACAATTCGAATAACATAAACATATCGATATAATAAAAGAGAATCGAAGGTAGCAGCAGTCGATCGCGTACAGCGACGTCACTGGCAATGTCCAAAACTACTTGAAACGTCGCGGATCGTGGAAAACCTTAACCGGCGGACGATAACAAATACACTGTGTGCATGGTATATAATGTCGTACCCTTAGATGGTTCAGTCGTGAAGTCGGTTAAGTTCATGGTACATTGTGCGGAAGTGATTTTTTACATTTTTGTGACTTCGAGCCTTTCATTTCTAATCTTGTCACATGGAATATTTATACTGTCGGAATTTCTCGAATTCATCTGTATGAAAGAATGATCATCGGCAGTCATGACCGTTTCCTTTTCCAAGAAAAGAAGCTGATAGGTATACGTTCCAAGTAAAGCTCCTACGGTCGGTCCAATCCAATAAATCTGAAGAAAATTGAATTAAAAAGTTATTATCGTGGCTTCTAATCCAATCTAATCTGTACCATTAGAGCAAATATTGACACGCCTCTCTTCGCGAGTCCACGAAGAGGTTTGTGCTCGTTATCAGGCGCGTCGAAGATTAGAGCTTAATGTAATTATATCGATACGATATCCGTTACGCACAAAGGATTTATAAATCACTGAACAAGTTCATAAATCAAACGATTATACGGATTGAGCTCACCCATTGATCCTTCCAATCTCCTTGGAAAAGCGCAGGAGCGAAGCTACGCGCTGGGTTCATGCTGCAACCGGTGTACGGGCTCTAGAGATCACGATTTTATGTTATTTGTCACACATTTCTAGAAAGTTTCGGGAATTCCGGCAAGAAAAATATTTACCGCTGCAAGTGAAAGCCCTACGATAGAGAAACCAAATCTGATAGCCGTAGAATCCGCGGTATGCGCGCATCTGGGATCCCAAGTAGCGCATGCTGTGCAAAGTACAATCGCCGTGCATAGAGCTTCGATTAGAATCGCTTGCACGATACTGACACCAGAATAAACAGCGGTCACGCAAAAGCCTGCCGACGAGTTGTGCCCGTCGCTGAGCAATTCGGGTGGAGTCACTGTCTGCTCGAATAAAATTCTATTTAAATCTGTGCACGATCAAAGCAGCGTCAACTACAATATAATTCGTACCACTAGCAGTCCGTATCCAATAATGGCACCGATGAACTGGCCCACTACGTAAACGATACCCGTTGGAATGGTTTTAAGTCCTACAATAACTGCTCCAATCGTGACAGCTGGATTGAAATGTGCACCGCTGATGTGGCCCACCATCTACGACAACAACAGTCATGGTCTCTATAGCCGCAGTAAAATTAGGAGGCACCGACCAGACACGATCATACGTTACGTACGATACATATCAAAATGCCGCGTCATTGCATCAAGTCAATACGTTCAGAATAATGGTTTTTATAAAACAGCAGTGTCAAGTAATCAGTCAAAAGTAATTCTTACCATGATTAACATATTGACAGTCATACCAAACGCGATAGACGTTTGTAACGGTAGAGGTATCGACAATCCCATGGTACCCACGGAGCCCATACAACCGATAAATAAAAGTACCGCTGTTCCTACCACCTCCGCGAGGAACATCGTGGTGGTACCCTTCTGCAGGTACCATATTGATTCTAAAAAACACCACAAAATGTTCGAATGCCAAGTTATTCTTTGGTTAATATCAATAACTCACTCGACGATTCGTCCTCCATGGTGTACGAACGAGAGTTTCGCTTAAACTAAACAGCTACTGTAACGATTCTGTTGTAGTAATCGCCACTTGAATTACGTTAACAATACTAACCGATGGATATCGCATTTCGCAATAATATATAAAAATGTAGCCTTATCAATGAGTGTAACGATACGATGCTTTCTTCGACGAATCAGTGTTCGTTCGTACATCTTAGCAGGAAAAGTAAGAAGGGAAACTATTATAGTTCTAATACTCGAATGCCATGGAAGTGGGAAGAATGTCATTGTACAGCGAACGAGACCGATTTCTATCATGATTTCAATTTAAACTCTTAACTTAAAACTTAAACTTAACTTAAAACTCTTGCCTCGAATATGCGTAGAGTAACTTTCCGGGATAGATTGCGGAAAATTACCAAAATAAGGCTGGACGTTTCTCGAACGTAGAATCGCATTTTATTTATGCGAAATCGCCTCTAGACTGCACATCGCTGGAGATTGTACTTCTAAATAAAACTATCAATCTGTATGTCCAATTCTACTTCCGCAATTTGCGGTGTAATGTAATAGTGGGAAAATTTACTCAATTTTAAGGTTGCCGGAATCGTTTATGGAAAGTTGTCGTACGAAACTTTTCACGCAAGCGCCAATGGATGATTGCCGCCAACATTACTGCTGGACACGCTCAGTTGGAGAGACGTTCCTCTTCTTTTGGAAGGCGAAAAAGATGGTCGAGTGACATGACGGATAACAACGGGAATCTAGATTATCGAAACGTCCATTACGAGTCGGACACCGAATATACGATTTGGATCGCTAGAACGCTGTTAGCTCCGATCGGTATCTGGCCGTTGTACAAAGACGACACGTTCTTGAATAATGTTATCAAGTTCCTTCATGTCGGAATAATCTTCAGTCTAATGTGTTTTCTATTGATACCGAATATGATTTATACCTTTCACGATTGCGAGGATCTGTCGCGGTACATGAACATTTTTGCCTCGCAAGTATTCAGCCTTTTGGGGATCACCAAGTTCTGGAGCATGATTTTGAATGGGAAGCAAATCAGACATTTTCTGGTGGAGGTGAAGAACCAATACAAGGATGCTGCATGCGAAACGGATCGACTGGTTATGAAGAAATCTGCGAAGATCGGTCGATTTTTCACGATAGTGTATCTGAGTCTCTCTTACGGTGGCGGGCTGCCGTATCACATTGTCCTGCCCTTCATGTCCGAGAGAGTTGTCAAGAGTGACAATACCACGCAAATACCTCTGCCTTACCTGAGCAATTATATTTTCTTTGTGATCGAGGACACGCCGATCTACGAGATAACGTTTGTCTCGCAAATGGTGATTAGCACCATAATAATGTCTAGCAACACTGGAGTGAATACTTTGATCGCCAACACTGTCATGCACTCTTATGGTTTGTTCGAGGTTGTCAACCAAAAGGTTGAAACTTTCTTTGAAGATGGCAAGAACGACTTAAACGACCGTCTTCGCCACATTGTCCTACATCATCTGAAGGCAATCGAGTAAGCTCGTTTTATTAAATTAAAAAATTAATACTTTCGTCTGCCACCCAGCATCTGCAGGCATATTTAAATAGCAGAAATTTATTATAGATTTGCTGACGCAATCCAGAAGGGTTTGAGCATAATGTTTCTGGCAGAAATGGGTGGTTGCACCCTCATTATATGTTTTCTCGAGTATGGCGTAATTATGGTACTAGACAGTAACATTGAAAATGAAGTAAGAGCAACGAATGTACGTTACATCATTTTCGTCTTGTTTTTTAGAATTGGGAAGATAAACATACATTCAGTATGATGACACATTTCGTTCTGATGACATCAGGCTTCGTGAATGTGTTCATAATAACATTTATTTGTGGTAGTCTCAAGCAGGAGGTAACCTTTGTTCTAAATATTGCTCTAAAACCGAATCAACTGGTGAAAATTGAATTGTTGTATAATGTCGATTTTGTGGTATTTTATTTGTTATAAAGAGTGAGAGAGTAGGAGAAGCATTGTATTTCATGCCATGGTACGACCTTCCTAGGGATGTAGCCAATAATATGAAAATGATCATGCTCAGGACTAGTCGACCATCGAGTCTGAGCGCTGCTAATATTTTTGATCTCTCGCTTCAAGCGTTTTGTGACGTAAGTTTGGTTATGTTAATTTTTTGAAGTATCGGTAGAGAAGCACATAGAAGAAAGAATGAATGTCTGCAGGTTTGCAAATCATCGGCGGCGTATTTGAACTTCCTGCGAACAATGGCGGCATGAAATTTATAAAAGTATTAATCGAAGAAATGCGGTGTATAAAATACACTGACAGCTCTTAACGCGCGACTCTCAACGTTCGTACAATTGAAAATTTGATTATATAGAATATTATTAGACAAATATTATTATTGAAATTTTGTCATGATTTTCTTTTTTCAATTTCTAAAAGACCAATAGATCTAGACGTCCATGGATGGGACCTTTCATCATCAAGTTGAGCTTTCACTCGTAATTATAGTCACTGGTGCACCCACAATTCACAACCCTTGCAAACTTTCCAGACGGTCACGAAGATTCACAACTTATAAACCGTTGGAGAAATTTGCGATTACATTAATCAATAAACGTCGTGATGACGGAATAATGTACGAACACTTCAGTCCATTATTTGTAATATTTTCTTCAAATATGTGCAAACCATTTTATTCAAACTATTTGAGATCCGACTTTATAATTCGAAACAATTATACCCAAAAGTCGAAACGTTTCGATTTATTTTCATCGGAAATTAATAATACTTTCTTAATGAAAAATTGTACTGAACGAACCACTGTACTACTGAAACTTGTGTTTAGAGTTCAAGAGATGGAAAAATGTGTCGATTAAATGTCTTGATTTAACAACAGGACAAGTCGCGACTCCCTTAATAAGAATTCCACAGGTCGCGTAGTTGCAATCAGGCTTTATATCAGCACTAAAGTAATGAGTATCTTTATATCAGTACTCTAAAGAGCAAGTATCGTATCAGTGGTGAAGTAATCACGGTATAGAGAATAATAGGCATACGCAGTTCGAGATGTAATTAGACCTCCCCGGCCCTTATTTTTGCGGCATCGTTACTTATTATACACGCATCATGTAAGTTAAGAAACTATTCCCATTACTAAACTTAACGCTGAACGTCGACACTCTATATTTTTGTTGAAAACATAATAGCTATGACACAGCAGTAGAATTGTTTCAATGTCAACCTCAAGAACATATGTCTGTCATAAAGTACACATTAAGAACATTCTCAAGAATACATATGTTCATGTTTCTTTTAATATGTTCTCCATCTTGTTCCAACACTTCTAAATCAGATCTATGTAATACACCACCGAGTCACACAATCCTAAACTAGCTCTTGATGTTCGTATCGCATTTCTTAATATTATTTAAAAAGAACTTGTCTTATCGATCGTGCAACGATGCAATTACATTCTTCGTAAAATCAACGTAACAACGTAAACTGCAAGCGAGTTCATGCGTGCGACACTTCAATGTCACGGGTAGATAACATATCACACAATGAATGATTTTAATTAATATATCGACTTTAATTTAAACAGAAAAATCAGGAAAAATCTGCACTGTTTTTTTTTTACACAAGAGCAATACGTAACACGAAGCGTACCATGAAACGTATATCGTAGCACGAGTAACATATAATCAATTGAAGTTCTACGTCGCTGATTTATGAAGCCATCAAAACCAGACCTACGGTTTTCATATTTTGAGTCGCAAGTTATTCATGCAAGATCGCTTTCCATCCGTGCTCGTTCCGCGAAACAACAGCGATTTTACTTCGCATTTTACTTCCTACCAGTAGTACGACTGAAAGATTAGCTCAATTTTCCGGAATCGCTATAGAACGTTCCAGGAATTTAAGATTGCAACGAATTGCCTACAGAAAATTGTTGTACGAAACTTTTCGCGCAGGCGCCAATGGAGACGGTCTCTGCCATACGGTCACTCTTTCTTCCCAATCGCGAAAGCAATCTTTAACAGCGAAGAAGACAGTCGTGAGATATGGCTAAGAGCATATGTAACCAGAGCTATCGCAACGTTCATTATAAATCGGACACCGAATACACGATCATCGTCCCTAGAACGTTGCTAATACCAAGTGGCATATGGCCGCTACGTAAAAACGACACGTTCCTGCAAACCAGTAGAACAATCGTTCAGATCGGAGCGATATTCGGTTTGATGTGTTTCTTGTTAGTACCTCACGTAATCTACACCTTCCACGACTGCGAGGATCTAACGCGATACATGAAGGTAATCGCAGCACAAGTATTCAGCCTTTTGGGGATCGTCAAATTCTGGACCATGATCTTCAATAAAAAACAAATCGGTCAGTTGCTGACGGATTTAGAGCTGCAGTATAGGAACATCGAATGCGAGGATGATCGACTAGTTTTGAAAAGATCTGCAAAGAACGGTCGTCTTTTCACGATAGTGTATCTAATGATTATCTACGGAGGTGCTCTCCCGTATCATATCATCTTGCCTTTTATGTCCGAGAGAGTTGTCAAGAGGGACAATACTACGCAAATACCTCTGCCTTACCTAAGCAACTATGTTTTCTTCGTGATCGAGGACTCGCCGTTTTACGAGATGATGTTTGTTTTGCAAATGCTGATCAGCACTATAATACTGTCCACCAATACGGGAATTAGTAGTCTAATCGCCAGCACCGTGATGCATGCTTGCGGTTTGTTCAAGATTGTCAACAGAAAGATCGAGACATTTTTCAACGACGATAAGGACGAATTGCATGTGCGCCTCAATCGGATAATCCATCATCATCTGGAAGCAATCGAGTAAGAACGTTATAACATATTAAAGAACGTAGTTATTTGTGCGAACGTGGTATCTTATGGGTGACGAAATGAATTGATTGTATACTTTGAAACAATAGTTTTTCATTACTTTTTAGCAAGAAACATTCGTCTTTCCGCTATTTTTTGTACAATTCGTTTGTGCATATTCTAATTACCTAACGACTGAAATGGATTATAGATTTGCTGCGTTGATCGAGAAATCTTTGACCATAGTGTTTCTCTCTGAAATGATTGGCAACACCGTCATCGTATGTTTCCTTGAATACGGAGTGCTCGTGGTACTGGACAAGAACAGTTAAATATACCTAAATGAATTACATTCTACAGTATGTTACTCCGAGGATGTTTTCTAGGAGTGGGAAGATCACAAAACATTCAGCACGATAACGTATTTCGTTCTGATGACGTCGATCTTCGTGAATGTGTTTATAATAACGGTTATCGGCGATCTTCTCAAACAGGAGGTGACTTTTCCTTTAAAAATTCTCGACAATGACGATTCATCTGGTTGAATTTTAACTTTTAGAGCGAGAGAGTAGGACAAGTGTTGTACTTCATGCCGTGGTACGATCTTCCTAGAGATATAGCCCAAAATGTAAGAATGATGATACTCAGAACTTGTCGTCCAACTAATTTGACTGCCGCTAAGATATTCGACGTCTCGCTTCAAGCATTTTGCGACGTAAGCTTTGAAACATTCATTTTTTACGCATTCATTATTAATTGCATACGTTAGCAAGTTGAATACGAAATAAGAATTTCTGCAGGTTTGCAAAACTTCGGCGGCGTATCTGAACTTTCTGCGAACGATGACGGCATAAAGACTCATAGAAAGGAAACGTACTTGAAAAAAATGTGATAAGAAGTATTTATCGTTCAGGTTACCTTACTCGTAATACAAATACTAATCCTACATATATAGCATGAACGACGTGTAAAGAATCTCAAATTAAAGTCAAACTCTTTGTCTACCAATAAAACCAGTAATCTAATCGATTGTTTCTAATATGTTTCTGTAGAAAAAAGTAAAAAATAAAAAACAAATAACCCTTTCGGTACGAGCGCTCTGTCCGCCGTGACACTCCCGCTGCAGGAGGTGCCGCACCGCAAAATGCGCGTGTAATCGTATAAGTAACACATGTAATATTATTAGACGGATGCCGGATATATCCGGCGCTCGTACCGAAAGGAATAATAAAGAGGGAACAGTTCATGGCACAAGATAAAACAAAGTTTGAAAATGCTACCTAGACATCCAGTATCGGTGAAACCTCGAATAGCGAGTCCCTATGTACACAGAAGGCCGGTAATAATATGTTCGTCTTCGCTTCTTTGATACGTACATTTTCCAGTTTCGATGCTTATGAAAGGTCCACCATAAATCTGTCATTATTGTTTATTCGTGATTTCACCGACCAGCTGAACGTATACCCCGTCATCAACGACGGAAAAGTTTCGAGCTCGATCCTTTCACGGAAATTCTAGGTAACCATTCTGGAAGACGAACCAATTGTTTATTCTCGGCTTCCATTTTTTATGTAAGAGATGTACTGACGCAGGCGCGTAATCGTGTCGAATGAAAAAAAAAGGACAGGACAGCTACCGAGGTAAGTTTTAGTGGAGGTACGAACATTCGATATTCCACGATGAGTAAGGAAAAAATCATTACGACGGAGAAGGCATGCAACGAGAACTACGATAACGACATGAGACTAAACGTCCAGCTGAACGTCTGGACGCTGAAGACAATCGGCACTTGGCCAAGAACCGTCGATCGTTCTTTGTTCGAGACCGTCGAACGCCTGTTACTCAACGTTCTTTGTCAGGGTTTGCTCGCGTTCATTCTGATTCCGTGCAGTATGTACATCGTCCTGGAGATCAAGGACTTTTACAATCAGTTGAAACTCGGCAGCGCTCTCAGTTTTTTCATGATGGCGGTGATGAAGTATTGCGTTCTGTTTGTTCGCGAAGACGACATACGTCGCTGCGTGAAATACATCGAAGCAGACTGGAAGAATGTTAAATACCGGAGTGATCGTGAGATCATGCTGAAGAACGCGAAGTTTGGACGACGACTAATTATGATATGCGGAGCGTTTATGTACGGCGGCGTTATCTTTTATTATATAGCTCTACCGCTCACACGTGCGAAGATCGTCGAAGAGGGCGGGAATCTTACCTATAGAAGACTGGTCTACCCTTTTCCCAAGATACTTCTCGACGCACGACGCAGTCCCATTAACGAAATTTTCTACGCGATTCAATTGTGCTCTGGCTTCGTTGCCCACAACGTTACAGTCGCCGCTTGCGGTTTGGCCGCGCTTCTCGCGATGCACGCTTGCGGACAGCTGCAGATTCTGATGAATTGGATGGATAGGTTGGTGGATGGGAACGAAAATGACACTGAGACTTTAGACCAGAGGTTGGCGAACATAGTGGAGCAGCACGTTCGAACGATCAAGTAAATAGATTTGATACACGCGATATTACAATTTAATACTTGTATAGCATAGAAACGAGCTATGAGCAACGTTTTTTTTATCTA
Organism: Hylaeus anthracinus; assembly: GCF_026225885.1. Classification (NCBI taxonomy): domain Eukaryota; kingdom Metazoa; phylum Arthropoda; class Insecta; order Hymenoptera; family Colletidae; genus Hylaeus; species Hylaeus anthracinus. Next base: position 15,886,136 of record NW_026534337.1, read on the forward strand.
GTTTAAGCGATATGTTTATCTTGCCATTTTAGATTTATAGATCTCACAGAGAATTTGCTGCATGAAATTTCCTTAGTGGAAGTCGTGGGCTGTACCTTGAACATATGTTTTCTTGGGTATTACTCGATGATGGTATGTATAGAGATTTAGTAATTCTATCGAAAACGTTTTTTTAATCTAAACTATTTTTAAATGACCTCTCACAGGAATGGGACCCTAAACAACCAGTCAGTGGTATGACATATGTAATCCTACTTATATCCGTTACATTCAACATTTTTATATTCTGCTATATCGGTGAACTCCTAGCGGAACAGGTACAGATCTTGTTCTTTAAAACTTGTTCGTTTTACGATAGTAAAATATTTTTGGCATTAATTCATACCAATAAAAATGTGAACGAATACCTTCTAACAGACCGTGAAAGTTGGCGAAAAGTCGTATATGATCGATTGGTATCGAATGCCTGGAAAGAAAAGTTTAGCTGTACCTTTGATGATGTCCATGTCCAACACAACCACCAAGATCACAGCGGGAAATCTAATCGAGCTTTCGATTAGTAGTTTCGGTGACGTAAGTGTATCGATAATACTCTCAACTATCGTCCACACCGTTACAATCGATGCTCACTTTGCACTTCCTTCGATTAGAATTGTTTGCTACAAAAATATCTCTCACAATATAGGTTATCAAGACATCAGTCGCATATCTTAACATGCTACGAACATTTACAACATGAGCAAATCCTAAAACCATTAACATTTTAGCGAAACTCGGATTGAGGATATTAGAATGACACAGGGATACAGATCACGTACGACTTCAACAAATAATCTTATGCTTCATAAATTATTATACAGGCTATTAGGTTTGAAAGAACGCTAACTAGGACATGTTTTCTAATATTTTGTACAGCAAAGATTAAATATTATCATTAATGCTTTTGTAGTATTAGAGCAAAGAATAAATATAACAAACTAGTGGTCCACAGCGAAATCAGGCTTTTACATATTGCTGCGCCGGGGAGTTATGCAATGCGGAGCATTCATTTTATTTAGTTTACTAAGGGATACCCACAGGTTTGTTACAACGAACAACAACAACACGTTTATTAAACGATTAACTATAACACAAAGATTTCGAAACGTCCGAACTGTACAAAGTTTATCTCTGTTCTGATCATTTAAATTATTTTAAATAATTGCCGGTTCTTGAATGACAAGCGGAAGAACGGGACCTTGCTTCCGCTTGTTCAAAGGAGCGGCTTCGCATCTTTGCGATTTCCGTACCGTCACAACAATATTATTGTCATATTAAACATCATTACGTGGAAAGTATTATCCAGATCCATAGTGTGGAAAAATAAGAAAGAGTAAAGCAAATGTATTCCATGAAATAATAATTTCTGAATCTGGAATCGAGAAACAACCGCATGTGCGTGCCCTTCGAGTATGAATAATGGATTCGTTAGAAAGAAGGGTTGATCTGTCGAGGAAACATTACCTGCGATTTGCATAATTACATTGATTTCAGGGCACCCTTGGGAAACTTACGCAGGCGCAATATTATTTCTCTTAAAATTATCTGTACAATAAATGCGTCTAGTATCAAGCGAACCGTTAAGCTTCATAGATGTAAAATCCAGTGATGGCAGTGACGAAAGGTCAGATAGTAGAACACGATTTGGAGAAATATGTAAATCTCAGCGTTCAGTGGAATCGGTGGCTGCTGAAACCTTTGGGTATCTGGCCAAATTTCCCTGACACTACACGGATGGACAAATACTGCAGTTGGCTCCTGATTGTTATATGCTACATTCTGATAAGTTTCTTTTGCGTACCCTGCGGCTTGTATATGATCATAGAAGCAGAGAGTGTCTACGACAGAATCAAACTGTTCGGTCCGTTGACTTTCTGTATGACTGCGTACTTGAAATATTATTCGATAATCTCACGCGGAGATGATATTCGTGAGTGCGTCAAGCGTATCGAATGGGACTGGAATCACATAAAACACTTGGAGGACCGAGACATTATGATATCGAAAGCGAATTTCGGAAAACGATTAATAAAAACCTGCGCTTTCTTCATGTACAGCGGTGCTGTTTTTTACTATGTTATCGTACCTATAAGAGTCGGCAAGGTCAAGATAGAAGACGAAAATGTCACCTTCATTCCGATTCCGATGCCTTTCCCGAGACAAATACTCGATACTCGCTACAGTCCGACTAACGAGATCATCTTCTCGATTCAGGTTTTAGGCGGGGTACTCATTCATGCAATCTCCGCTGGTGCATGCAGCTTGATCGCTGCTTTCGCGATCCACGCTTGTGGTCAAATGGAAATTATAATGTGCTGGCTCGGACATTTGGTAGACGGTCGGCCGGATATGTGCGAAACCGTGGATGGTAGAATTGGAAGCATCGTGAGTCAACACGTTCGAATAATAAAGTATGTAAAATACAGTTTTTCTATGCTAAAACTGGTTATAGCTGACTCGTTGGATCGCGTATTTTATGAGAAATTGGAATATATTTATTTGGTGTACTTGACTGTTAGTATTAGCATATTAGTAACCGAAGAAGAGTGATTAGCAAAGTGAGTAGCAAAGGGTTCGTCAAAAATTTCTTTGATTTTTAAACAACGCTCGACGCAATCGTATTAGTTAACGAATGCCTCGGGAATGAATTATTTAATCAAATATTTGTACTGGTACCGAACGAAAGAAACGTTACAAGAATTCGATATTTCCAATTACAGATTCTTGGCTCTCATAGAGAAGGCAATGTCACGAATATCTCTCATCGAAGTTTCCGGATGTACATTAGACATGTGTCTTGTCGGATATTATATTATCATGGTATGGCGTGCGAAGCACAATGCGAATGATACATTTCTATACAAATACTATTCCATATATTTGTCCTTTTGGTATTATAGGAATGGAATTCAAAAGACATGACTGCCACTGTAACGTATGTCATAATATTTACATCTCTTTTCTTCAGTATCTTTATATTTTGTTACATAGGCGAACTCGTCGACGAACAGGTAAGATTATGTATTTACAGAACGTATAAAATTCTTTACACTTTGATAGCAATATTATTCCGTATGCAATTTTGCACCTGTTACGCTAAGAGCGTAGTAAGATCGGCAGTATGTAATGCGTTATTAAAGGCTACGTGAACCTAGCACACGACTTTCAAAAAATTAACTTTCTTGTACGGAAAATGTTAGTACTTCGTTTGTAGTCGATCGTAGTAACAATAGTTAGATTCTGAATCACATGGAAAAATCAAATTTAAGATATCTCAATGTCGGGTGCGGGTCATTAAAAAAAATTTTTTTATTTTCTAATTGAAGAAACTACAAACGAAACACGATCATTTTCCGTAAAAGAAAGTTAATTTTTTGAAAGTCGGGTGGCAGGTTTACATAGTCCTTATTGAAGGATATAAAAGAAAAAAAGGAATTTTGTAACAGTGTGCAATGGTTGGCGAAACATCGTATATGATCGAGTGGCATCGACTACCAGAGAGGAAGCAACTTAGCATGATCTTAGTAATTGCGATGTCCAATGCGACGTCAAAGCTTACAGCTGGAAATATCATTATATTATCCCTCGACAGTTTCAGCTCCGTGAGTATCAAACGTACTACTGAACATTATTTACATGCACAAATATGAAAAACCATTTCTCGAATTGACAGGTTGTTAAAACATCGTTTGCTTACCTAAATATGTTGAGAACTATGGTTTAAACAATCAGCAGTGTGTTACGAAAATAGTGACGGTATCACACTGTTCCAACATGAATTTGTACCATTAAATCGATTTATTGGTGTATTTGAACTGAATGAGAATGACATTTTTAATTACATTACCCTCAAGATTATACACAGTTTCACACAGTTTCACACATCTGATTCGATTTTTTTAAGAGGCACATTTTTAGTCGTCATTCGGCTCGAAAACTTCTAAATCAATATGCATATCGTGAAACGTGCTTGCACTGCACTGTTTCTTCTTTGTAATGTCAATTGCGTTTATACGTAAAAACAATTATGCACTGACGTACTATGAAAGTTTTGATACGCTGGTTGAATTATTTCATGTACATACGTGTAACATGTTACTTTGCACAATGCAGCGGTATCAGGTTGGAACATGAAGACCATCGCGAAAGTATAATTGCACCTCAGTAAACAGTTTTTTCTACCTTTTAACGGAATACACATTGCGAAGAAGAAAACGGTATAGAAAATGTGTTCAAATACATATGAATATAATGGTTTCTGAGCCTGTCAAGGAACAACCGCATATGGGTTCCCTTCGAGTATGAATAATGGATTCGCTAGAAAGAAGGGTTGATCTGTCGAGAAAATATTACTTCCATAATTAAATTGATTTCAGTCTACCCTCGGGAAATTTATGCAAGCGCAATTCTACTTCTCTTACAATTATCTGTACAATAAACGAGTCTAGTATCGAGCGAACCGTCAAGCTTCAAAGATGCTAAGTCCAGTGACAACCTTAACGAAAGGTCATATAATAGAACACGATTTGGAGAAATATGTAGATCTCAGCATTCAGTGGAGTCGGTGGCTCCTAAAACCGTACGGGATGTGGCCAAATTTATCTGACACTACACGGATAGATAAATATTTCAGTTGGATCCTGATTGTGATATGTTGCATTATAATGAGTTTCTTCTGCGTACCATGTACTTTGTACATATTCTTAGACGCAGAAGACGTCTACGACAGAATCAAACACTTGGGCCCATTGACTTTCTGTGTGACGGCGTATATGAAATTCTACGCGGTAATCGCTCGCGGAGATGATATTCGCGAGTGCATCGAGTGTATCGAAAGAGACTGGTTCAACATAAAGTACTCGGAGGACCGAAACATTATGATAGCGAAAGCGAATTACGGAAAGCGAATTTCAAAAATATGCGCCCTTTTTATGTACAGCGGTGCCGCTTTTTATTATATTTTAATACCAATCAAAGTCGGCAAGATCGAGATAGAAGGCGAAAATACTACCTTCATTCCGATTGCGATGCCTTTCCCGAGACAAATATTCGATACTCGTTACAGTCCGATTAACGAGATCGTATTCGTAATACAGGTTTTAGGAGGGTTCCTGATGCACGCAGTTTCAGCTGGCGTTTGCAGCTTGATAGCTACTTTCGCGCTCCACATTTGTGGTCAAATGGAAATTCTATCGTCCTGGCTTGAACATTTGGTAGACGGTCGATCAGACATGTGTAAAACCGTGGATGGTAGAATTGGAAGCATTGTGAATCAACACGTTCGAATAATCAAGTGTGTAAAATACAGATTTTCTATAATACAACCTTATATAATTAATTTTATTTTGTGAACAGAACCTATGAAACATTTATTAAATGGTTGAATCCCAAAGTTTTCATAAAAATTTATTCATTTTATTGAATTTGTAAGCTATCAGTAAGCAAATACCTTGAGAAAGAATAATACAATCAAATATTTGTACTGATAGCGGAGAAAATAATTATTCATATTTCCAATTCAATATTTCCAATTACAGATATTTGTCTCTCCTAGAGAAGACAATGTCACGAATATCTCTCATCGAAGTCGCGGGACGTACATTAGACATGTGCCTTGTGGGATATTATGTTATCATGGTACGACGCACAATGCGAATGATACATTTCTGTACAAATACACTTGTATATACTGGCCCTTTGATATTGTAGGAATGGCATTCGAAGAACATGACCGCTACTGTAACGTATACCATAATATTTACATCGGTTCTCTTCAATATCTTCATATTTTGTTATATAGGCGAACTCGTCGACGAACAGGTATTTTTACATTTACAAAACGTATAAAATTCTTTGACTTTAACGACAACGTCGTTCCGAATGCAATTCTACACCTTTAACGCTAAGAGTATAGCAAATTCGGCAGTATATACTGCGTTATTAAAGGACATAAAAGAGAAAAGAGATCTTGTAATAGTGTGCAATGATTGGCGAAACGTCTTATATGATCGAGTGGCATCGATTACCAAAGAGGAAGCAACTTAGCATGATCTTAATAATTGCGATGTCTAATGCCGCGTCAAAGCTCACAGCTGGAAGTGTCATCATGTTATCCCTCGACAGTTTCAGTTCCGTGAGTATCGAAGATGAAACTACGGATCATTCGGTTGTATAGGTATGGAAAAAAATATTTTTCTAATTTACAGGTTGTTAAAACAGCATTCGCTTTTCTAAATATGTTGAGAACTGTGGCTGTGGCTTAAAAATTGGATTGTATGTTACGAAATTAGTAAGAGTGTTGTACTATTCTAACAAGCATTTTTATCATTGATTAGATTTATTGGTTAATTTGAAATTAACGAGAATGACATTTTGGACAATTCCTTATTTTGTCGATGAATTTTCAAAGTTTTTATTTTACTCAATGTCTCTGCTGCACAATGCACACATATATATATATAGGACAAAAAGGTACATACACTTCACAGGAAAAGCAACTCTCATAACTGACACGACCTACGTACGCGACCTGTTGAACGGTATCAGTACCTATGGTTTGGCGACACTTGAGAAATCAATCGATATTCACCTGTCTGCACCTGTAAGTCAAACACGACTAACTGGAAATGCGTTGCAAAGAAGAGATGCTTCATCTGGCAGATGTTACCTTCGGCCGCTTTAAATGCGTCCCTTTCGCAGTAGAATTACGAGAACGAGCGCAGGCGCAACATTATTTTCCATAGAACTGACAACACGCTATGAGCATTCAGTATCAGACAAGCGTTCGAGTTTGAACAATGCAAGACTCAGAACCGACGATATCGATATCCCAACCAGAGGAACAAGAGTTTCGGCGATATGTGAATCTTAGCATCGAGTGGAATCGATGGCTTCTGAAACCAATTGGTGCCTGGCCGCATTCGCTTAATATTTCATGGATAGAAAAATGTTTCACTTGGTTGGTGCACGTTGTATGTTACGGTTTAATTAGTTTTATTTTCATACCCTGTACTCTCCACACGATACTAGATGTGGAAGATACTTACAATAAAATCAAATCATTCGGTCCGCTGAGCTTCTGCGTGATGAATTTTATAAAATATTATTCGTTAATCTTTCACGTGAACGATATTCGTAAATGCATTAAATATATCGAATGGGATTGGAGGAACATTAAACACGTCGAAGACAGATCCATCATGGTGGCCAACGCAAATTTCGCGAAACGATTAGTGAAGTTCTGCACCTTTTTCGTGGGCGGCAGTTTCGTTTTCTACCATATCGTTGTACCTATAAACGTTGGAAAAGTGGTGGACGAAAATTTGACGTTCATTCCGATGGTGTGGCCTTGCTCGAGACTCATAGTTGACACCCGTCATAGCCCGGTTAACGAGATCTTCCTTTCGATACAAGTACTCGCAGGTCTTGTAATTCATACCATTGCCGCTGGTACTTGCGGTTTGATAGCTGCTTTCTCTGTGCATGTTTGCGGCCAGATAAAAGTTTTGATGTGCTGGATAAGATATTTGGTAGATGGCCGATCAGATATGTGCAAAACTGTGGATGGCCGAATCGCGAGCATCGTGTGTCATCATGTTCGGATATTGAAGTGAGTAACATCTATCTGTTGTACGATGGAATAATAAATCGTTATTATCGTATGCGCTGCTAAATACACCTTTACAACAAATTTCATGAGAATTTAAAAAAGAAAAAAAGAAAACAAGAGAATCTAAAGACGAGCAAACAAAAAATGTGTCCGTGATTCCACTATGTGCAATTACAGATGCGTAGCTCTCATCGAGAAAACAACAACGCAAATATCTCTCGTAGAAGTTTCAGGATCCACGTTAGGTATATGTCTTCTTGGCTACTACATTATCATGGTAAACACGTAAGATTTTATGCGATACTAAATAGCTTATTTTACGAGAATTTACATGTTTCTGTTTAATCCTGTTACGCAACAGGAATGGAAAGCAAATGACTTAGCTGCTTCTGCGACATACAGCGTGATACTCGTCTCGTACCTCTTCAACATCTTTATATTTTGTTATATAGGCGAGCTTGTCGCAGAACTGGTAAGATCTTGCATAACTTTCCGTTAAGATTAGCGTGGTATGTAACGTTGCGTTAAAGGATAGAAATGAGAAGAGAATTCCGTGACAGTGCAGAAGTATTGGCGAAATGTCCTACACGATTGAGTGGTATCGCTTACCGAGAAGAAGAAGACCCGGCGTTATCCTGATAATCGCGATGTCGAATGCAACGATGAAGCTTACAGCTGGAGGTATGATCAAACTGTGTTTCACAAGTTTCAGTGACGTGAGTATCTAATATATCACCGCATTCCATCTATATTTAAGAATAAGACAAAATATTTTACAAATCGATAGGTTGTTAAAACATCGGTGGCATTCCTAAACATGTTGCGGACATTGGCTTAAAGTGTACAAATAATAAATTTCGAACGATTGTAAAAGCTGACGAAGGCAATCCTAAGATTGTTCGAAGCAGCGTTTTAGTGATACAAGAATGACATCGAGAAATAATTTCCGCGACAAAGAGTAGTTTTTCACTTAAACAAAAAGCCAATAAAAATTATTTGGCCACACGAGGCCAATAAAACATTTGCAAAGCGTTTTTAGAAAAAGTTCCTCTTTCACTTATCAAATTATCAGGACGTATTCTCTGCAAGTTGTCACGTACCTGAAAGTTAAACATTTTCTCATAGATACGGCATCGATGCAGGAGTATTTTATAAATTCTGTTAATATCTTGCAATGGTAGAACAAAGAGCAAATGTCGCTGATACGACACACAGCAGAAACAATTCTCACAGATTGCATCTTCCGTAAAATTGATACACAGAACCTGATGAGTAGTATTAGCGTTCACGGCCAGACGAAGTTCGAGAAATCAATTAATCGACGTTCAGACGTCTGCATGGTTCGGATCGGAAATGCGCGAACTAGCAAATTAGCAATGCAGTTGGAAAAAAAATCGATCGCCTTTAGAAAGAGTTACTTTCGTCCTAAAGGATTATAAACATGTGTTCTTTTCCCAGTAGAGTAGCGATACCTACGCAGGCGCAACAATGTTTTCCTGCAAGTTAACACACTGTGAGCTCGCAGTGTTAAGCAAGTACAGAGGCATCTACGATGGAAAAGGTAATGGCCAGGGAATCAAAGTCTCCGAAGTCAGAGAAGGAATATGAAAAATATGTAAATCTCAGCGTTCAGTGGAATCGGTGGCTTCTAAAACCGATGGGTATCTGGCCGCAATCGCGTTATACTTCAGGGATAGGAAGGCGCTTCAAATGGCAGATAAACATCGTTTGTTGCGGCTTGATAAGCTTTCTTTTTATACCTTGCGGTCTCTACGTGATGCTGGAAGTGAAGGAATTCTACGATAAACTTAGACTGTTTGGTCCGTTGAGTTTCTGTGTAATGGCGTACTTGAAATACTACTCCATAATCAGTCACGAGAATGATATTCGCGAATGCATCGAGCGCATCGAATGGGATTGGAAGAACATTAAGCATAGCGAAGACAGAAATATCATGATAGCCAGTGCGAATTTCGGGAAACGTTTAGTAAAAGTTTGCACATTTTTCATGTATAGCGGTTTCGTTTTTTATTACATCGCGTTACCTATCAGGGTCGGAAAAATCGCTACGGAGGACGAAAATCTGACCTTCATTCCGATGGTGTTTCCTTTCTCGGAATACATAGCCGATACCCGGCACAGCCCCGCCAACGAGATCCTTTTTTCGATTCAATTTTTAGGAGGCGCTGTGATTCACGGAATCGCGGCTGCTGGCTGCAGCTTGGCAGCCGTGTTTGCGATCCATGCTTGCGGTCAAATGAAAGTTTTGATGTGCTGGCTGAACCATTTGATAGACGGCCGACCGGATCTGTGCAAAACGGTGGACGGTAGAATTGCAAACATTGTGAACCAACACGTACGAGTATTGGAGTGTGTAAAACGAATCTTTTGAAGACTTGTACATTAATTAAGTCGAAGCATATTTAGAACATTAGCTGTTGTTAGATAGCAGAATCGTTACTGAAGATGTAGGAAGTTTGTAGGCTAAAACAACGCTTTAATCGGCTGAGATTATCAGTCCGTAGTATTCTTCGATCATATTGTTTTCAATTGCAGATTTTTATCACTCACAGAGAAAGCATTGCAACAAATATCTTTTGTGGAATTCACAGGATGCACATTGAATTTGTGCCTCCTTGGTTATTACGTAATCATGGTATGCGGATAGTATCCACAGATATGGATAAAATTTTCTTTGAACGATAAGTGACAACTAAATCTATATTTGCCTTCTAATATTGCAGGAATGGAATTGGGAGGATTTAACTGTTTCCGCAACGTACGCGATCATACTTTTGTCTTTTCTCTTCAATATCTTTATATTTTGTTACATAGGCGAACATGTCGCAGAACTGGTAAGAATCTTAATGCGGGTAGAAAACACCTTTTGACGATAATTTATGCACGGTGTTACCTACTTTTCCGTCAAGATCGGAGGAGCATGATAAACACTTTGTTACGACGAATTGGACCTGTTCTGCATATGTTTAAATATGTGTTAACGATGCCGAACGATGTGGTGCTCTTCTTGCAGAAACCTATATATACTATCTCACACAATACTTCACACGATAAGTCAAAAGTAACTACTGTGACTAAAATGAATAGTCAGAAAACAAGAAATATCTCGTAAGTACAGGCAAAGTATAATATCGTAACAACGCGTTTATAAACAAACTTCGTATAACATTTTTTCCTCATTTTCACTTGTAGATTATGCTCCTACAATCTAGCCGGGAAAGTAGGAAACACCCTGTACAATGATTCTTTCTACCACAGTATACAGAGTGTCCCAGAATTAGTGTAACAACCGGAAATGGGGGTAGATAAGACGATTCTGAATCACAATTTCCTTTGCAAAAATGTCCGATGGTGCTTCGTTTTTGAATTATTAACGAAAATCGCCGACCAATCACAGCGCCCGAGTAGCGCGTGCTCAGCTGGGTACGTGCCGGGCTCTGTGTTTAGAATCGTCTCGGCTATCCCCCATTTCCGGTTCTTACACTAATTTTGGGACACCCTGTATATGTGGATAAAAAGATGTACGATACACTTGCAACATCATTGATGCAACAAATCTTTTGTAACAGTGCAAACAGGTTGGCGAGATGTCCTACATGGTCGAATGGCATCGATTAAAAGGAAATCGAAGACTGAGCTTCGTTTTAATCATTGCGATGTCAAATCTGTCGACGAAACTTACTGCAGGAAACATGGTCATTTTGTCCCTTAGCACTTTCGGTGATGTAAGTATCCCAACATCATTATCGATTATTCGTTTGAAGAGTAAAGACAACTTTTTACAATGAACAGGTCGTTAAGACGTCCGTCGCTTTCTTGAATATGTTACGAGCCACGACGTGATCGTTTTCCAAATTACCCAAATAATACAATCGATATGTTTGCGGCGAAATCCAATGTACAACTAAAGATTATCACTTGTAGAACTAAGAAATTACCTGTACTTGTATTTATTGAAAATAACATTTTAAGCATGCTACGATCATTATTTGGCCTATTCACATTTTCTTATATACTCACGCATATTTTTTTGTGCTACGTGTAACACGCAATATTGTAGGCGCACTTATAGTTTCATTTACCGTACCTGTTCAGGGGTACCCGACAAATCAATTTGTCGATGATGTTCGAGAGCGATTATCCTCCTGAATACATTTATAATGCATGAAGCAGCAAACCGTGCATGGGGTAAAATGAAGGGATCATCCCTTTATAGACAATCAATTTATTCACAGTACTGTTGCTTTCCAAGTATAATGGGAATCAAGCGCAGGCGCATCTTTACTTCCCTTCAAACTGTTAGTAAGTTACACGGTTGCAGTAACAACCGAGTGCTCGAACTTTAACGATGCAGAATCCTGGAATTAAAGTACATACGTCTCAGTCATCGGACCACGAGCTTGAGAAATATGTGAATCTCAGTATTCAGTGGAACCGGTGGCTACTAACAACGATGGGCATTTGGCCACATTCGCGTAATATTTCAAAAGCGACTAAATACTTTAACTTGTTCGTAAACACTGTATGTTACGGTTTGATCAGTTTCCTTGCAATACCGTACATTGTCTACGGAATGGTAGACGTAAAGGATCTCTACACCAGACTGAGATTGTTCGGTCCGTGTTCATTTTTTCTAATGGGAATTTTGAAATATCATTCCTTAATTTCCCACGAGGATGATATACGCGAGTGCGTTGAACGGATCGCGTGGGACTGGAAGAACGTCAAGCATTCCGAAGATAGAGACATCATGATAGCCAACGCGAATTTTGCGAGGCAATTAATGAAAATATGCCTGTTTTCCGTGTACGGCGGATTCATTTTCTATTATATAGCAGTACCTATCAGTGTTGGAAAAGTTGCAGCCGAGGACGAAAATTTAACTTTTATACCGATGTTGTTTCCTTTTTCGAAAGCCATCGTCGACACGCGGTACAGCCCTATCAACGAGATCGTCTTCTCGATTCAATTTTTAGCGGGAATCGTGATTCATGGAATCGCTGCATCTGGGTGCAGTTTGGCTGCTGTTCTTGCCATTCATGCTTGTGGACAGATGAAAGTTTTGATGTCTTGGCTGGACTATTTGATAGACGGCCGACCGGATCTGTGCAAAACGGTGGACGGTAGAATTGCAAACATTGTGAACCAACACGTTCGAGTATTGAAGTATGGAGAATGAAACTTTCAAAAGCCTGTAATTTGTATACAGTTTACCGATTCGATTATTTACAGATTTTTATCGATGACAGAGAAAGTGATGCAACAAATATCGTTAGTGGAATTTATGGGATGCACAGCTAATTTATGTCTTCTTGGATATTATATTATTATGGTACGCGTGTACAACGCAAACGAATAGAACGGCGTTTGTAAGGCGAACGAAAAGTAACCTCTTTTTATAAGTCCTTCGATTTTTCATTGAAAAACTGTTCCAAGTCCAAGACATTTTGATTACTTTTCGGTACCCCTGATATAAACAAATGCAAATACACGTATTTGTTTCTTGGCATTGTAGGAATGGGATTCGAACGACTTAACCGTTTCTGCAACTTATTTCCTACTCCTCTCGTCTTTTCTGTTCAGTATCTTCATATTTTGTTACATAGGCGAATTAGTCGCAGAACGGGTAAGAATTCCATGTAATTACAGAACAGAAGATTTTTATTATAGTCTAACGTAATGCCATGGTCTAACTATCGCGACCAGTAAAACAGTAAAAGTATATTTCATATGATTTTAATACAGTGTAAAACAAATGTGTTTTGTTATTAGTGTAAACAGATTGGTGAGATGTCGTACATGGTTCGATGGTATCGACTAACCGGAAGCAGAAGACTTAGCTTCGTTTTATTGATAGCAATGTCAAATACATCGATAAATCTTACTGCTGGAAATATAGTCATCTTGTCCCTTAGCACATTTGGCGATGTAAGTATCGAAACACCATTATTGGTTAGCTTATTCGACAATTAAAACTGATTGTATCTGAAATTCCTATATAAATAGATTGTTAAAACGTCCGTCGGATTTTTGAACATGTTACGAGCAGTGACATGATCTTTTCTCGCTATACTCGAACGACGTTGTTAAAATTCTTGCTGTGAAAGTTAGTGTATCGTAACTTTGAGGTATAACAAATGTACAGTATACTTTTATGATAGTATTAAACGTTCCTAAAAGCACCTACGTATACAAACCAACCGATTATTTTTAAATTCAATTATTTCGAGGTCTGTTGTATACCGAAACTTTACGTATCTTACATGTACCATCTCAAGTTCAATCGTTTATCTGAACTTACCGTGACACATAAAAACACCAGCACTTGATGATCCACAATTTCATACGCAAACTCTATTCTGTAATGTATGTACTTGTGGTCTGTGGACGATTGAAAAATCGATCCGTGTTTGAGAAGGTTGGAATCCTTCTAATGAAGTCGCTATCGTTTCGCACGCTTCGAAATCCCTTCTGAGAGAAATCATGAATCTCTCTGCAAACTCTGCGAAAAGAAAGTTTCAATTAATGTTAACACAGTATATAATACGGTGTTAAAGGATATAAAAGATAAAAGTATCTTGTAACAGTGTAGAACGATTGGCGAGAAATCCTATATGATCGAGTGGCATCGATTACCAGGAAACAAAAGACTCGGTATAATATTGATAATTGCGATGCCCAATTCAACGATGAAGCTTACAGCTGGAAATCTCGTTAAATTGACACTTAGTAGTTTCAGTGACGTGAGTATCAAACGTAAAAAATAACTATCGAGGCACGCGATTTTTAAAAAAATACACTTTTTATACGAACAGGTTGTTAACACATCGGTTGCATTCTTAAACATGTTGCGAACGTTGGCTTGATGTATGCAATTAGTAAAGTTTAATTAATTGTTACAAAAGCTCATGTACCATACCACTTCGAGAAGAATTGTTTAAATCGTTGTATAGATATACTATAAATATTACAGTAATAATAACATTCACTACAACGTGAAGTTTTCTTTCGCAATTCATACTTTTTTACCAACAGTTTCTAAGCTTCCATACAGAAACGTTTTATCAGCAATATTTCGATTACGATATGAACAAATAAATCTTGATAATCCACAAGTTAATACACAAGCTCTGTTGCGTAGTGTCTGTACTTGTGGTATGTCGAGGATTGAAAGATCGATCCATCTGTGTTTGAGGGTCATCGTTGCCCGGGCTACACTTATAATGTATAAAGCGATAAATTGAAAACGTGCTACGACGAAGGGTTGAACCCTTCTAACAAAGTTACTCTCGTTTTACTCGATTCTTCGTTCGAAATCCCTTCTGAGAGAAATCAAGAATCGACGCGCAAGCGCAACAATGTTTACCTGCGTATCGCGGGTCGGTGGAGCTTTCAGTATCCATGTAGCTTTCGAACCTGAACGATGCAGAACTCCAAAAGAGCCAGTACTAAGTGTCTATCGATGGTCCACGAGTACGAGAAATATGTAAATCTCAGCACTCAGTGGAATCGGTGGCTCTTGAAACCAATGGGTGCCTGGCCACTGTCGTCTAATATCTCGCGAGCAGAGAAATGCTTTAATCGGCAAATAAATGCCGTTTGTTACGGTTTGATAAGTTTCCTTTTCATACCATGCGGTCTCTACGTGATGCTGGAAGTGGAGGATCTCTACAGTAAAATTAAA
Source organism: Hylaeus anthracinus (assembly GCF_026225885.1). Classification (NCBI taxonomy): domain Eukaryota; kingdom Metazoa; phylum Arthropoda; class Insecta; order Hymenoptera; family Colletidae; genus Hylaeus; species Hylaeus anthracinus. The sequence goes on from NW_026534337.1 coordinate 15,901,489, forward strand.
CTCTTCGGCCCGTTGATTTTTTGCATTATGGCATATTTGAAGTACTATTCGTTAATCTTCCATGGGAACGATATTCGCGAGTGTCTCGATCGAATCGAATGGGACTGGAAAAACGTTAAGCACTTGGAAGACCGCGACATCATGGTAGCAACTGCAAATTTCGGAAGACGATTAGTGAAAGTTTCCACCTTTTTCATGTACAGCGGTTTCATTTTCTACTATATCGCTGTACCTATAAGCGTTGGGACGATCGCGGTGGTGGACGAAAATCTGACGTTCATTCCGATGGTGTTTCCGTTCTCGAGACTCCTAGTCGACACTCGGCAGAGTCCAGCCAACGAGATCCTTTTCACGATACAAATGTTAGGAGGTGTCCTGATTCATGGAATCGCGGCTGCTGGCTGCAGTTTAGCCGCAGTTTTTGCAATGCACGCTTGCGGACAAATGAAAGTTTTGGTGTGTTTGCTGGACAATTTAATAACGGGCCGTTCAGATATCCCTAAGTCCGTGGATGGAAGGATCGCGAACATCGTGAGTCAACACGTTCGAATACTGAAGTGTGTAAAATGTAGCTTTTGTGTGGAATGACACGTACGAAAACATTTGTAATATTGTGTTCTCTGCATGAACTTGAGAAAGAAATTCAATGACATGTTCATATTAATCACTGAAAGAAGTGAGGTTGCAAAGGTGCGGTAAATAAATCGCATCTTTCTGAATTCAACACTTTCAATTACAGATTCTTGGCGCTCATAGAGAAAGCAATGTCTGAAATATCCCTAATTGAGGTCTCGGGATGTACGTTGGATATGTGTCTTGTTGGATATTACATTATTGTGGTATGGCGTAAAGTGCGCGATCCGAATGACAATTTTGCTATGCAAATATAAATGTAATTATTCGTTTTTGTGATACTGTAGGAATGGAATTCAAAGGACATGACTGCTACTGTAACGTATACCATAATACTTGCATCTCTTACTTTCAATATCTTCATATTTTGTTATATAGGCGAGCTCGTCGCCGAACAGGTAAGATTATGTAGTCGCAAAATGTATACAAGTGTTGCACTTTAATCCCAATGTCCTTCTGTATGCTGCTTCGCACCTGTTGCTCTGAAAATACATCGAGCAAATGCTATGAACTCTAACGCAGTGTATAATGCGGTATATTAATGGATTTGAAAGAAAAACAAAGTATCTTGTAACAGTGTAAAATGGTTGGCGAACGGTCCTATATGATCGAGTGGCATCGGTTACCAGGAAAGAAAAGACTCAGCTTAGTATTGATAATTGCGATGTCCAATGCAACGATAAAGCTTACAGCCGGAAATCTCATTAAATTGTCTCTCGACAGTTTCAGTTCCGTGAGTATCAAACGTAACACCGTCAGATATTTGGTGTATAAATAAGGTAAAACCATTTTTCTTGACCGTCAGGTTATCAAAACATCGGTAGCTTTTCTAAACATGTTACGAACCTTAACTTAAAGTGCACAAACAGGAACAATTGTTCACATCATCGAATAGATTTACGTGTATTATTCAAATGTTTGATATAATATAATTTAATAAAATTATTTGAATAGACAAGCCTACCATTGTGTCGAGCATCATTTTAGTCACACATGAAAGAATTCATTTTTCACTTAAAATAGGTGTAGGGAATATCGTCACTCACTTTCGAATATCAAATACTTGCCATCAGACTTTTTACCAGAACGAATGATTTCTCTTTCACTCGTCGCAGCTATGTCTTTAAAGCAATATTCTCTTAAGCATTGATCGGTCAGCTCGCTCATATGTTCGCGAACTAAGCACCATGTCATGGCTAAGGAAAGAAAAAAATTCGCGCACGCGCCAACTTTTGTTCGAGCAGTTTAATCGCGAATGAACTGATTCATTCCCCAACTGGTCTCCGCGAAGCAATCATGTTGAACTCGTCTCGTGAAAATTCGACGATCAATATTGGTTACAATCAGGACTACGAGTACAGTATACAGGTGAATCGTTGGTTCCTGAAGCCAATAGGGGCCTGGCCCAGGACAAACGAATCCACTGGTACCGATAGGTTCCTTGTGAAACTGTTGAATCTCGTCTGCCATTCGTTGATCGTCCTTACGTTTGCGCCATGCGCGTTGTTCATCCTGTTCGAGGACACGGACTTGGAAGTGAGAATGAATGCGATCGGTCCGATGAGTCATTGGTTGATGAGCGAGCTGAATTACTGCTGTTTGCTGTTAAGGGCGAATGACATTCGTAGCTGCTTGAAGCACATGGAGAACGATTGGAAGGTGGCGAGGCAACCGGAGCATCGCGAAATGATGGTTGAAAATGCAAAGTTCGGTCGTTTCATCACGTGCATCGCCGCGCTGTGCATGAACCTCGGCGTCTGCTCGTACACCATAATCACGGGCTTTCGAAAAACGGTGTTTCACGTCGGTAACGAAACTCTTTCGATGTATCGATTACCATGCCCATTTTACACGAAACTGTTGGACGTCAGATTCAGCCCGGTCAACGAGATTGTCTTCGGCATGCAACTGATGTCCGTCTTCATCGCCAATTCCGTCACGGTTGGTGCATGCGGTTTGGCTGCTGTGTTAGCGACCCATGCCTGTGGTCAGCTAGACGTAGTGATGTCTCGTTTGGATAATATGGTGGATTCGAGAAAGGGACAGACTTCTGCTAGCAAGTTGGCTCATATCGTGGAACATCATTTACACGCGTTAAGGTATTATTTCTATTCTATCTTCAATACTATATATGTACGTATTATATTTATATCGATATGTTTATGTGTATTTTAAAAGTAATTTTGCGTTAAATTAGTATGTGTTTATTTATGAAAGTATTAATTTCAGTCTTGTATTGCGTACAGAAAAAGTGATGAATCTTATATGTCTCGTTGAGTTAATGGGATGCACGTTGAATTTATGCCTAATTGATTATTATTTTCTTACGGTACGTTCAACAGTTTGCAATACGGGTACGATAGCCTTTCGTCCGGAAAATCTTAGATTTTCGTGATTAGCTAAAGACAAATATGAATTTCGTAAGAATAGAAAATCAAAGTTCGCTTCGAAAGGATATCCTCGGAAGTACATGTTCCGCAGTATAACAAAAATAATAGTTTCAAATTTTATAATACCTATATAACAATATGTACGAAGACAAGATCCTTATTCGAGCATACTTTGTCTTTGTAGGAAAAGTCAAAGGAAACCTTAGCCATATACGCTATTGTATATGTATCGATGACATTTAATATCTTTATATTTTGTTATATCGGCGAGAGGATCACGGACCAGGTAAAGAAATGCTAGTGAGAAATCGAGAATTGTGATTGCCTAAAAACGATAAGAAATCGTTGGAAAGAATTACATGTCCTTTAATTTTTAATAAACTAACCGTTATCCCTTTCTGACAGTGCACGAAGGTTGGCAAAAGAGCGTACATGACGAATTGGTATTGCTTACCTCACAAGACTGCCGCTGGTTTAATCTTATTAATCTCAAGATCAAGCATGGTGACCAAAATTACTGCCGGCAAATTAGTCAATATATCTCTCGCAACTTTTGGCGACGTGAGTATCAGAACAAGAAGAATTATTCGTAATCCTAGAATCTAAAAGACCCATCGTTACAGGTATTTAAAACGTCTTTTACATACTTCAACATGCTTCGCACGGTTGCAATGTAGACTGATACATTGTTGAGAAGAAAAAGAAACGTTATTTACGTGTATAAACTCGTATAGGTTCGTAAAAACGAAAAAGAATACATTCTCGTTGCTGTATGTTAAACTAACGAGTAACTACGAATAAACTACGAACAGTGCGGGCATTAAAGTCACCCTCCAAAACGGCGATTTCGTCGTTTACGATGAGATTTTCACTTCGAACTCCACCTTTTTCATGTAAACGATTTAAATCGCGTTTTCTTTCCTTGTCCCTCATCTCCCCAAAAAAATATGCCACAATAAACGAGAAAACGAACATCGCTCCTTGTTTTTTGACCGCGAACCAACCAGCAGCGATTAAACAGCCGCGACAACACGCGTTCGCTATATCGCTATCGATCAGAAAATAAAGTTTCGTTCATTTGAGAGATTACTTGTGCGCTTGCGTCCGACTAGACCTGTGTAAACGTAGGTTTCAAACGGTCGTACAGTCGACGACGCGCACCGGGTGCGTCAGGATGTATCGTTCGTCCAACCTTGACGACGTCCTGCGGAACGAGCATTACGAGAACGATATACGGTACGCGTTTCAATTATGCCTGTGGATCCTAAAACCGATCGGCATTTACCCTTTCATCTACAGCCGTGCGAATAGACTCGAGCGAATGGTATCGGTGGTGTTAATATTGATATGCTGCCTTGTCGTGCAATTCGTCATTGTACCGTTCGGTTATTATATTCTTTTCTATGAAAAAGACACGAATACAAGAATCAAATTTCTCGGCCCCCTCGCATTCTGCGTGACATCGTTCTTTAAGTATGGTTACTTGAGTCTGAAGGGTCGAGCCTTCGAGCGCTGCATCGTGCACGTGGAGAGAGACTGGAGGCTCTTGCGAGACCAAGATCATCGTGCCATCATGATCAGGCACGTGACCATGAGTCGGAATCTCATCACTCTATGTGCCGCTTTCATGTACACTGGCGGTCTCTCCTACCACACGATCATGCCGTTATTATCCAAGAGCGTGGTCAACGAGAACGTCACGATCAGACCATTGACTTACCCTGGCTACGAAGCATTTTTCGATATCCAGGAGAGTCCCACGTACGAGATCGTGTACTGTATGCATTGCATTTACGTTTTGGTAATCGGTAACATCACGATGGCCGCTTACAGTCTGACCGCCGTCTTCACGAGTCATGCTTGCGGTCAAATAGAGATACAGACATCGCGATTGGAGCACTTGACCAACGGAAAGAGATCCCCGCGAAAGTATGCGAGCTACGAAAACCATATAGCGATAGTCGTGAGAAATCACGTGAAAATATTGAGGTAACATCGTACAACGGAAGTAGTATCGGTCACAGGTTCGTTAAAGTAACGTGTTAGAGTAGGAACCATGAAATTTCAGATTTACGAAAGACGTGGAGAAAGCGATGCAGGAGATATTGTTAATGGAAGTAGTAATGTCCACTTTACTAATATGCTTGCTCGAATATTATTGCATGATGGTAAAAATATATGACTGAGAGAAACGTTCGTCTGATTCAGCCTTAATTTTTAACTTTCAGCCTTGTCTTTTAGGAATGGGAAACCAGCGATTCGATTGCGATACTAACGTACGTTATTCTGTTGACTTCCTTCATCTTCAGCATTGCGATATACTGCTACGTGGGAGAACTTCTTCTTGGACAGGTATCCTCAACGAACGCGTAACCAAATGCTATTGTTTATTCGTTCACACCCGATCACTCTGTACATACTCATTCGTCGTTGATTTTTGAACCTAGAAGTGAGCACATTTAACCATTGGCATAATAGACACAAGTCTTGTATCAGGGTGACAACATTGCAACGGCTTCCTACAAAATTGACTGGTATAATCTATCTGGAAGGACAGCACGTGGTATCGTTTTGGTGCTCGCTGTATCCAAATATCCACCTAAGCTAACGGCTGGCAAGATACTTGACCTGTCGTTGAACACGTTTGGAGTTGTAAGTGATTCTCGTATCCTGTACTCGTTGCAATAGGAAACTTTATTAATCTAAACTTTAATCGTTTTCAGGTACTAAAATCGTCGTTGGTCTATTTGAATATGCTGCGAACGATTACCGATTCTAATTGAAATTATCGAATAAAATTTTATGTTTCAATGCTGCATGATTTATCCACCATTCGATAAACCAACTAACAAAAATAATCGTCGTTGAACTACTGATTTTAGACTATACCGATCATTTATAAAAATATGTAAAAAACACTAATGTACCGTTCGGTAGGTATATCAAACTCGTTTTGGTTGTACTGGTACATTTTGAGCCATTGACAGATTAAACATAATTATGAATGAGAAAGAAAATAAATTTTTCAATCTTGCCTAACGTCGTATCTCAAATATGTTTGACATGCATGTCGTACGGTATTTGGTAATATTAAACTTACAAAAAGTATAATAAAATGTACAATGTATGTATAGAATGCAAGAAGTATCGGTGGTCTATGTACTGATCCTCCCCTTTCACCCACAGTCAGAACTGCTCGAGTAGTATACAATTTACAAAAAATCGCGTACGGTTATCGACAATTCTTTCCCCTTGTATCGTTCCGAACTCACGTACAGCGTGCAGTTGGCAAGAAAAAAGGTTTACGCGCTTGCGTTGTAACAATGGTATCCTGCAATTTGCTACCGCGACGTTCAGTCAAAAGTGTGCAGCTGAGGCATCACCATGCATGATCGATCGTACAACCGAATCGTCGTCGGCAAACTGAAGAACTTCCATTACGAAAGCGACATAAAGTACACCTTGGAAATGTGCCAGTGGGTCCTGAAACCTATTGGCATGTGGTCGCTAATTTACAACCGTACCAGCAAACTAGAGAAAGTTACTTCTGTCGTTTTACTAATAACATGTTTTTGCTCATTGTTCTTCATCATCGTACCGTCCGGTCACTACATCTTCTTCGTGGAGAAAAACATACAGACGAAAGTAAAGTTGCTCGGTCCAGTCGGCTTCTGCCTGTCGTCCGCGATTAAATACTGTTACCTCAGTCTGAAAGGTGCAGTCTTCGGACGTTGCATCGCACACGTGGAAAAGGACTGGAGGATGGTGAACAACCCCAATGATCGCATCATTATGTTAAAGTACGCATCCATCAGTCGGAATCTCATCGCCTTGTGCGCCATTTTTCTTTATAGCGGCGGTATGTCCTATCACACCGTGATGCAATTCTTATCCAAAGACAGGATCAACTCCACCGTAAAGCCGTTGACTTATCCTGGCTACGACGCGTTCTTCGACATTCAGTCCAGCCCATCCTACGAGATCGTGTTCTCCATTCACTGTTTATCCGCCATGGTCATGTACAGTGTTACAACGGCTGCGTACAGCTTGGCCGCAATTTGTGTTACGCATATCTGCGGACAAATTCGTATACAGATATCTCGTCTGGACAACTTGATTAAAAGTGAACAGAAGAAAGATAACCGTCACGACCCTTTAGCCGACATTATACGAGATCATGTCGAGATTTTGAGGTAAGAGGTCATGTTGATTTCTAGCTTCGACAAGCTAATTTTTGTTTATATCGTATGAAACGTGAAAATATTTCAGCCTTTCTAAAAACACTGAAGAAGCGCTCCGTGAAATATGTTTTATGGAAATCTTGGAGTCTACGATGGCTATATGTTTGCTCGAATACTATTGCTTAGTGGTAAAGAATTACATCGACCAAAATCTTCTTAAATTAGACTTTTAAAGCGTCGATTTTCTCATTAATTTGGAAGAGTATTTATCTTCGTCGCCTTTTTCTAGGAATGGGAAAATAGCGACGTAGTTGCAATATTGACGTACTTTATTTTACTCGTCTCATTCACTTTCAATATATTGATATTTTGTTACATCGGCGAAGTTCTATCCGAAGAGGTAATGTACAAAGAAGTTGCATTCAACTTTTGTTAAATGCATGTATTCCTTCTATACATTTTTAACATAAAATTTTCTTCGAATTCGCTTAAAGTTGATGACTGTTATAATAGACACCTCGTCATTCCATCAGTGTAGCCAAATAAGTCCAGCTGCCTACGATATCGAATGGTACGATTTACCAGCAAAGAAAGCTTCCGGTCTTATTCTAGTGAATGCTATATCGCTTTATCCGCCTAAACTTACAGCCGGGAAAATAGTGGATCTGTCTCTGAATACGTTCACCATTGTAGGTGACGTATTCAAAAATAGTAAATGTACGTCACTCACAGCGAGACACTCGACACTGAAGTTATAATATATTTTAGGTAATGAAGTCATCGGTAATTTACTTGAACTTACTTCGGACGGTAACTGATTGGTAAACAAACTTTCATTTATTACTACTGCCATGATACACATGTGCCTGTAGATTCACAAAAAATGTTTTACAGATTTTATACGCTGATCCATTCGTAAAAGTGGTATATGAGATTTTGTAGATTCAAGAATGGCAGACAATGAATAGTTTTGTTAGCAGCTAAAGAAATTTATATTAAATCAATCGTCATCAATCAATCGAAATTGATCGGTTTACGAATACTTTCTACACTTACTGTAGCTATCGTAAGATAATTAAAAATATCCAGCACCTGTCTTACTTTCAAAAAATGCTCCTTAAAAATCCATGATACACGTAGAATGTTACGATAAAATTTTTGTTATCTGATCATCGCATGACAATGATGTAGAACGTAAATTACCAAAAGAACGAATAATACTGTCTTTGAGGTAGTGTTTTCTATAGTTTCTCCGCTTCGTTTGATCCCTCCATAAATAAATAATATGCAAAAAATACGTGCAGGGGTATCGACCACTGTTAATCCCGGAAAGTTTTTGCAACTCGTATGTACCACGAGACTTGTGTGTACCTTTTATTTTCATTTGCGCGTTTAAAACATCGTAACTACTTTTTACCTTCGTTCTGCGCCGTTCAGTCAACGGTGTGCATTTAAACAGCTATCATGCGACCTTTCGATCGAGATATCGGCATCCTGAAGAACTCTTACTACGAACACGATATTAATTACGCTTTAGCAGTGTGTCGATGGGTTCTAAGGCCTATTGGCATGTGGTCCGTAATTTACAGGCATACCAACAAATTGGAAAAACTAGTTTCGTTCGGATCGCTAATAACTTGTTTCTCTTGCCTCCTTTTCTTCATCGTACCTTGCGGTCACTATATGTTATTCGAAGAGAATGGAAAAGTTAAGGAGAGATTGATCGCACCGATAATCTTTTGCCTGGCATCAACGATCAAGTACTGCTATCTCGTCTTGAGAGGAACGGTTCTCGGCCGTTGCATTGTACACATAGAGACAGACTGGAAACGTGTGAAAAACTCGAGTCATCGTGACATCATGCTGCAGGAGGTGTCCATTAGCAGAAATCTATGCACCTTATGCGCTGCTTTTCTTTATACCGCCGGATTGTCGTATCACACCATAATGCCGTTATTATCCAAAGGAAAGGCGAAGGGAAATGGCACCAAAAAATCGTTAGCTTATCCTGTCTACGATGCATTCGTTGATACTCAATCAAGTCCCACTTACGAAATCATATTTTCTATTCAATTCTTTACCAGTCTTATAAGGTACAGCATTACTCTCGGCGTGTTCAGTCTGCTAGTGCTTTGCGTAACTCATATCTGCGGACAGATACAGATACAAATATCACGATTGGAGCTTTTGATCGAGGATATGCATAAGAGAAAGTCCAAACGTAACTCTTTGGCCATTATTGTTCAAAATCATGCCGAGATCTTAAGGTAAATAGTCGTTTTTTTAAACATATGAGCGTTAAAAAATGATTTGCAATGAATATTTTAGATTCTCTAAGAACATTGAAGTTACGTTGGACGAAATATGCTTGACCCAAATCACCGAGTCTACATTGCTTATTAGCTTGCTCTCGTACTATTGCTTGAAGGTAAACAATTGACATACCAATTGCTTCGTCGCGAAGAGAAGTATTTGCTATTAACATTGTGCTTTTAGGACTGGCAAAACAGAAATATGATTGATATTTCAATATATACCATTTTTATAATCTCTTTCACTTTCAATATAATGATATTTTGTTACACTGGTGAAATTCTGTCTGAACAGGTAATCCTAATAATTTTGAAATTCTTGTGTGTAATTTTCATGTCAAGTTATTTTGAAACATATCAAGACAATAATCAAAGCCCGGCATATTAGTACATGTTTAGAAATATGTTCGATTCAGATTTAATCATTGCTAAATACCTTTCACAATTGTACATGTACTTATACTTGTACAATACAGTATAAGGTAATTAGCATGTTAGGTAATTATTAGATGCTAATGTACAGATGCAGTACAAGTATGATTAATGATTAAGTAATCCATTAGTGCGGCCGAATTGGCTCAGCCGCGTATGCAGTGGAGTGGTACAATCTACAGCCAAAAGAAGCTCGTGATCTTGTTCTTTTGAATACTATATCACTTTACCCACCCAAGCTTATGGGTGGAAAAATAATCGAATTATCTATGAAAACCTTCGGTGTCGTAAGTGCTTATTGCTGATGTTATTTAATTAAACAAGTTCAATTTCAGCAAGTAACGTTCTTTCAGGTGCTGAAGACGGTAATAGTGTATTTCAATTTACTAAAAACACTTACAGATTAGCAAAGCAACATTATTTACGTCAATATCGCAATGCAAAATTACAATTTTGCTATCATGCGATCAAAATAATAACTTCGAAGATTTTGTATTCGACTTCTACGTGAAACTTACGCGATGTGTATTAATATCAATAAAAGCGTTCAGTTCAATTTATATTATTCCGAATCGTGTAATAGCAATAAGTGACGAATATTCTTATTCTTTATACCTGACCCATTGATGATGGTTGTAGCTGTTTCTTTAAAGCAATACCAAATTCGCTCGACAGAATGAGCGAACGACAATCTCGCTACATCGGCTCCGAGGTCTAGGTTAGATCGGAGCTATACTCACTACACAAAAAATTGCTCGCAATTATCTACGAACGCTTAATCCTGGATTGCCTTCCATTCGCGTGCATGGCACAGTACAAGTGCAATTACATTTACGCGCTTGCGTTCCGTTTACATTGTACGGTAACTTTATGCCGGGTTGTTCAGTCGACCGCGCGTATCGAAGTTGCAAACATGCGTGATCGATCGCGCAATGAAGATGTAAAACTCGTGAAAAATCCTAATTATGAAAAGGATATTAATTATACCCTACAAAAATGTCGATGGATTTTGAAGCTGACTGGGATTTGGCCGCTCGTATATAGTCGTACCAGCAAGCTGGAAAAAGTTGTTTCAACCGTATTACTCGTAACGTGGTTATCCTATTTGGTCTTCTCTCTCATTCCTCCTGGTCGGTACATGATTTACGAAGAGAAGAGCCTGTACAAGAGATTAAAATTGATGGGCCCGTTTACTTTTACCATTTCGTCCACGATCAAGTACTGTTATCTCATTCTGAAGAGAACCATTTTCGGACGGTGCATCGTCCAAATTGAGAAAAATTGGAAGATGGTTCAGAATCCAATTCACCGCGCCATTATGTTAAGAAACGCTTCCACCAGCAGAAATCTCAGCATGTTGTGCGCAATGTTCCTTTATGCTGCTGGATTAACGTTTCACACGATAGTGCCGGTCTTCTCCAAAAAGCCCTTGAAACGAAATCACACTGTGAGACCGTTAATTATGCCTGGTTACGATGCATTCTTCGACACTCAGTCTAGTCCAAACTACGAGATCATATATGGCATTCAGTGTATCGCCGGCTTTCTAAGGTACAGCATTACGATAGCTGCGTTCAGTTTGGCTGTGATTTTTGTAACGCATATCTGCGGTCAAATCCAGATACAAATCGCACGTTTGGAAGATTTTGCTCATAGGAAGGGTAATTGTTATAAACAACTGGACATCGTTATTCGAGATCACGCAGATACTTTAAAGTAAGTGTCCTTTTCCTCTTACGTATGCAATTAGAATGCTCGAGTGTTAGAAAAGTGGGATATGTTTATGTTTCAGATTTTCTAAGAACGTTGAAGATACTTTGTGCGAAATATGTTTAACTCAGATCGTGGAGTCAACACTACATATATGTTTGCTTGAATACTACTTATTGAAGGTAAACAATATATTAGACATTTCGAATTCTTCTTAGTTGTACGAAGTTTCTTTTCGATGTCATCGTATTTACAGGAGTGGGAGAATAGTGACGCTGTTGCGATATCAACATACTCCATTTATCTAGTTTCCTTCACTTTCAATACGTATATATTTTGCTACATAGGAGAAATTCTTTCCGACCAGGTATTTACAGGTATACCGGGATTATTTTATGCTATTTAGTCAATCCCAGTATCCTTAGAGTCTCTAGAACGACGGTCTCTGTATACTTTTCTCGTCAAAATATCTTCAAACATTTTTTATATACATATACTAATCTTACATCAGTGTAGCCAAATTGGTCCAGCCTCTTACAACATCGACTGGTACAATTTACCGCCAAAGAAAGCTTGCGATCTTATTCTCATGAACGCAATATCACTCTACCCACCAAAACTTTCGGGCGGAAAAATCGCCGTATTATGCCTGAATACCTTCGGCGCCGTGAGTACCATCGTCCGAAGTAATTTAACTCGTCTTGGAAACGATGATTGAGACCTCACGACTATTTTTCAGATATTGCAGTCTTCGGTAGTTTATTTGAATTTACTTCGAAGATTTACAGATTGGTAAAAAATATTTTATTATCGTTACAAGGATGCTAATTTACGCCGTGCGTTAAGCTTAAACCTTTTGCAGATTCTCTGTTATCCTGATTCGTGGAGCATAATTATTGCTGGATACCTTCAAGAGCTGACGCTGAATTTCACAATGATAGATATTATCTGTTAACCAGTGCGATCCGAAACTGATTTATAGTAAATAAAACATTTTCCCTGCAGATTTTACACTTTGTTCCTGGAAATCAACATCGATATGCTTTTATATGCAAAGGTAGCACCTACCATACTAGTAGGTACACACAAATTTATTTCTGCGTACTATTCGTACACGAGTGACAATATCTCTTTGCATTTATTCTGAAGTTGATCTACCCTCCTGGTTCATTCGAATCCATAGACTGACAATTACTTTGCATTTATTCTAAAGTTGGTCTACCCTCCTGATTCAATAGAGCCCCTGTATAGTCATTGCGCAAAAAAGAATCGCTCACCCCTGTGTCGCCCCCAACTCGTGTGTATTTCGCGATGCATATGTAATCGCATCCACAGGCTTGCGTTATAACTACAATGCACTGCAAGTTTATGCCGTGTCGATCAGTCGACGACGTGCCTCGGGATTGTCAACATGCGTGATCGATCGCGCGATGCAGCTGTCGAACTCGTGGAAAATCCTAATTACGAGAAAGATATAAATTATACTACAGAAATGTGTCGGTGGTTTTTGAAGCCCATTGGCGTTTGGCCATTCGTTTACAGTCGTATCAGCAAACTGGAAAAAGTCGTTTTAACCATATTATTTGTAACGTGGTTCACAAATTTGTTGTTTGCGCTCTTACCTCCTAGTCGGTATATCCTTTTCGAAGAGAAAACTCTCTATATAAGACTAAAATTGCTCGGTCCAACGAGCTTCAGTCTATCGTCCACGATCAAATACTGTTACCTAATTCTGAAGGGTAGGACTTTCGAGAATTGCATCGTCCACATCGAGAAAGATTGGAAAATGGTCCAGAATCCAATTCACCGTGCCATCATGTTGAGGAATGTTTCTATCAGTAGAAGTCTCAGCACATTGTGCGCCGTTTTTATGTACTCCGCGGGATTGGCGTTTTACACTGTGATGCCGTTCTTGTCCAAAGGACGGGTGAAAGGGAACCAAACTGTCAGGCCGTTGATTTATCCTGGTTACGATGCATTCTTCGACACTCAGTCTAGTCCGAACTACGAAATCATATATGCCATTCAGTGTATTTACGGCATCATGAGGTACAGCATTACGGTAGGCGCGTTCAGCTTGGCCGTGATTTTTGTAACGCATATCTGCGGCCAAATCCAGATACAAATCGCGCGATTGGAAGAGTTTGCTCAAAGAAAGGAAAAAATAGATCCTTCTTATAAATCGCTGGACATCATTATTCGAGATCACGCAGTAATCTTAAGGTAAGCGTGATTTTTCTCTTACGTATGCAAGTAAAATGTTCGAGTGTTAGAAAAGTGGGATATGTTTATGTTTCAGATTTTCTAAGGACGTTGAGGAAGCTTTGCGCGAAATATGTTTAACTCAGATCGCGGAGTCGACGTTAATTATGTGTTTGCTTGAGTACTACTTGTTGAAGGTAAACAATATATTAGACATTTCGAATTCTTCTTAGTCGTACGAAGTTTCTTTTCGATGTCATTGTATTTACAGGAGTGGGAGAATAGTGACGCTGTTGCGATATCAACCTATGTCATTTATCTAATTTCGTTCACCTTTAACATATTGATATTTTGCTACATAGGAGAAATTCTCTCTGACCAGGTATTTACAAACGTGTTTCTTTTTTTAAAAATATACGTACTTATAGAAAATATTTCAGAAATAAATTCACAGAGTCAGCTGATGTCCACGGACTGTCTTTAGCGTTTAATTATTAACTTCCTTCTTATTTTGGCATGTAATCTGATCGTGTCTGTACAATGTAATTATTATTCATCAGTGTAGTCAAATGGGGCCAGCTTCTTACGAAATCGACTGGTACAACTTGCCCCCTAAAAAAGCATGTAACCTGATTCTCGTGAATACCGTAGCTCTCTATCCATCAAAGCTAACGGCTGGAAAAATAATTGAGTTATCGCTGTACACCTTCGGCACTGTATGTACTATCCATTTAAGTAATTCCACTAATTCTGACAAAACGGATCAAACTCTTTAAGACTATTTTCCAGGTATTGCAAACTTCGATAGTTTATTTGAATTTACTTCGGACTGTTGCTGATTGGTAACGTATATTTCATATGTATTTTTATCCTGATGCAATTGCAATCCGATTAATAACTTTACAGATGCTTTATTGTCTTCGTGCGAGGCACATAAGTAGTACCGAGTCCCTACAAGACTTGGATTATTTACTCAAATTCATACGATGCTGAATCTTGTTACGACAGGTAATGTTTCTTAACCAATATCATCAAAAATTAGTGAAGTTTATATTAAAAAAGAATCTTTTTCTTGTATGTTTCGTACTCTGTCTATTATGTATAGTTGTATTTTATTTCTAGAAACGAATGTCAATATACTGGACGAGGCATCTGACGATCCCAGCTTGTAAACTATGTGTTACAAGAAAAATTGTTAAATATACTTGCCGATTCATCCTCTGATAGAAATATACGACGTAAATTGCCCCCCTTCCTCACACATCAATTCTTATCTTTCAGTGCTTCCTAGAAGAACTGCATTTGACTTCGTTTAGGTTGTGTATACTAAATAACATATAATCCGTAGACAATTAAATCATTTACACAAAGTCAGTTCTTCGTATGAACTGTGAAGTACGTGTAGTACTATCGAGGCAGTTCAATCTAATCCTACTCGTACACAACGAAACAATCAAACGGATGAATGGCAATCTCATTGCATCGATTCCGAGGTCTGGGTTAGATCCACCCTCGTCATTCGATCAGAGCTATAACTACACGCTACACAAAAACATTACACGCAATTATCCACGACTGCTTGATGCCCCCAACTCGTGTGCATTCCGCGGTGAATATGTAATCCCATCCACACGCTTGCGTTCTAACTACAAAGCACTACAACTTCATGTCGTGCCATTCAGTCGAGAGGGCGTATCGAAGTTGTCAACATGCACGATCGATCGCGCGATGAAGTCGTCGAACGCGTAAATAATCCTAATTATGAAAATGATATAAATTATACCGTAGAAAAATGTCGATGGATTTTGAAGCTGACTGGGATTTGGCCACTGGTATACGCTCGTACCAGCAAGCTGGAAAAAGTTGTTTCAACCGTATTACTCGTAACGTGGTTATCCTATTTGGTCTTCTCTCTCATTCCTCCTGGTCGCTACATCCTTCTCGAAGAGAAGAGCCTGTACAGGAAAGTAAAGCTGCTCGGTCCGGTTGGTTTTACCATATCGTCTACGATCAAGTACTGTTATCTCATTCTGAAGAGGACAATTTTCGGACGTTGCATCGTCCACATTGAGAAAAATTGGAAGATGGTCCAGAATCCAACTCACCGTGCCATTATGTTAAGAAACGCTTCCACCAGCAGAAATCTCAGCATGTTGTGCGCAATGTTCCTTTATGCTGCTGGATTAGCGTATCACACGATAGTGCCGGTTTTCTCCAAAAAGCCCTTGAAACGAAATCACACTGTGAGACCGTTAATTATGCCTGGTTACGATGCATTCTTCGACACTCAGTCTAGTCCAAACTACGAGATCATATACGGCTTTCAGTGTATCGCCGGCTTTCTAAGGTACAGCATTACGATAGCTGCGTTCAGTTTGGCTGTGATTTTTGTAACGCATATCTGCGGTCAAATCCAGATACAAATCGCACGTTTGGAAGATTTTTCTCAGAGGAAGGGTAAAGTGGACCCTTGTCATAAACCACTAGACATCGTTATTCGAGATCACGCAGAGATCTTACGGTAAGTGTCTCTTTCTTCTTACGTATGCTGTTAGATTGTTCGAAAAGAGTGTTAGAAAAGCGGGAGACGTTTACGTTTCAGATTTTCTAAGGACGTTGAAAAAGCTTTGCGCGAAATATGTTTAACTCAGATCGCGGAGTCGACGTTAATTATGTGTTTGCTTGAATACTACTTGTTGAAGGTAAACAATATATTAGACATTTCGAATTCTTCTTAGTCGTACGAAGTTTCTTTTCGATGTCATCGTATTTACAGGAGTGGGAGAATAGTGACGCTGTTGCGATATCAACATACTCCATTTATCTAGTTTCCTTCACTTTCAACACGTATATATTTTGCTACATAGGAGAAATTCTTTCCGACCAGGTATTTACAGGTATACCGGGATTATTTTATGCTATTTACTCGATCTACTCATCCTTAGCGTCTCTACAACGATGGTCTCTGTATACTTTTTGCTTCGAAATATCTTTAAACATTTTTTATATATACATATATTAATCTTACATCAGTGTAGCCAAGTTGGTCCAGCCTCTTACAGAATCAACTGGTACAGTTTACCGCCAAAGGAAGCTTGTAATCTTATTCTCGTGAACGCGGTATCACTCTACCCACCAAAACTTACAGGCGGAAAAATAATCGTATTATCCCTGAATACCTTTGGCAATGTAAGTGCTTCCGTCCGAAGTAATTTCATTCGTCTTGAAGACGATGATTGAGACCTTTGGACTGTTTTTCAGATATTGCAGTCTTCGATAGTTTATTTGAATTTACTTCGTAGAGTCGATTGGTAAAAAATGTTTGATTATTGTTATATCGATTGCAATTGTCACTGTGCGATAAGCTTGAACCTTTTGCAGATTCTCAGTTATCCTGATTCGTGGGACGTAATTACTGCTGGATACCTGCAAGAGCTAACGCTGAATTTCACAATGATAAGTAATATCTGTCAGCCAGTGTGATCAGAGACTGATGAAATTTACAATAAATGAAACTATTACCTTGCATATTTTATACTTTGTTTTTGGAGATGTGCCGAGTGACCAAGAGAACAATGGTATTGATGCAAGCGTACACTTTTACGTACCGAATTTTATTGAACGATGTCCAAACTGAAAAATTAATCTCACTGTGGACACTACAGTTAACGATAGTTCTAGTTTCGGCTACGCGACACAAAACAATTCTACGTATAAACAATTCTATTATTCACACAAATTTATTTCTGCGGCAGAAGTGTCATAAATACGGTTTAGGCCAAGTCTGGTTGTACACAAGTGACAATATATTTGCAATGATTCCGAAGTTGGTCTACCTTCTTGATTCGATCGAATCCATGTACTCATTGTATACTCATTGTACAAAAAATCGCTCACCCCTGTGTCGTCTCCAGCTCGTGTGCATTTCGCGGTGCATATGTAATCGCATCCACAGGCTTGCGTTATAACTACAATGCACTGCGAGTTTATGTCGTGGCGATCAGTCGACGGTGCGCGTCGGGGTTGTCAACATGGGTGATCGATCGTGTAATACGGTTCCTATCGTCCTGAAAAACTTCAATTACGAGCATGATATAGATTATGCTCTAAAGATGTGCCGATGGGCTCTGAAATGTCTCGGACTTTGGCCGCTCGTTTCTGATCGTACCAGGAAACAGGAAAAAGTCATTTCAACCATATTACTTGCAACGTGGTTCTTCGATTTGCTGTTCTCTCTCATACCTCCCAGTTGTTACATCATTTTCCAAGAGAAAAATCTGTACAGAAGAGTGAAGCTGCTCGGACCTGTTGGCTTTTGCATGTCGTCCACGTTTAAATACAGTTATCTTGTTCTGAAAGGAACGGTTTTCGGGCGTTGTATCGACCATGTAGAGAGAGACTGGCAAGTTGTAGACAACCCCATCCATCGCAACATCATGTTAAAACAATCATCTATTAGCAGACATCTAATCGCTTTATGCGCAATTTTCATTTACACGGGCGGTATATCCTATCAAACGGTGATGTCGTTCTTGTCCAAAGGACGCGTTGTAGGAAATCGCACGATGAAGCCCCTGATGTATCCTGGCTACGATACTTTCCTTGATACGCAGTCGAGTCCAACTTACGAGATTATATATTCCATTCATTGGATTTCCGGCCTTATCAAGTATAGCGTTACAACAGCTGCGTACAGTTTGGCTGTAATCTTTGTGACACATATCTGCGGACAAATTCAGATCCAGACAGAACGATTGAAGAACTTAGTTCGACGAAATGAAAAGGAAGGTTCTCGTCATGACTTTTTGGCCGTCATTGTTCGAGATCACGTCAACGCATTGAGGTAACAGCCGGGGCTTGCGCGACTGACGAGTCTTGTTAATTTCTTTTTACATTTGCGACACAAGTGAACATCACAGAAACGCTTTTAATGAACGTTTCAGGTTTTCTAGGGACGTCGAGGAAGCTTTGCGTGAAATATGCCTGACGGAAATCGTAGAGTCTACGTTAATTATATGTTTACTAGAATGCTATTGCTTGATGGTAAAAAATTATCTCGATTAATATCTCGATATTTTAAATTTTCATAATTACAGGAGGTTCTTATCTATGTTACCGTACTTCTAGGAATGGGAAAACAGCGACGTGATATCAATATTAATGTATTTCATATTGCTGACCTCCTTTACTTTTAATATCTTGATATTTTGTTACATAGGTCAAGTCATGTCCGAAGAGGTATTTATAAACGTATTGCATTCAATTTACGTTTTTTAATTACGCTCAGAATTCTGAAAGACTCAACAGATATTTTATACTAATCGCTGCTATAATACAAGGTAATTTTTTATTAGTGTACTCAAATCGGTCCAGCTGCTTATGAAATCGAATGGTACACTTTACCGCCAAAGGAAGCTAGCGATCTTATTTTTCTAAGTGTTATGTCGCAGTATCCACCTAAACTAACGGCAGGGAAAATATTCGAATTATCTCTGAATACTTTCGTCAAAGTAGGTACTTTTTTCCAATGTAGTTTAATCGAGCTTAAGAAAAATAATTGAGCATTTAAAATTTAACAATTTACAGGTGATGCAGACGTCGGTAGTTTATTTGAATTTGCTTCGTACAATTGCCGATTGGTAAAGAATCTTTCTTTCGTCAGAAATGATAAATTGCGTTAAATCTCTTTGATATTTTATTCTCATCCTAATTTTGTTAATTACCACTGATTTTGCACATTTACCAATCACGAGACTTGATATTTCAAGAATGCACCGAACTATTCCAAACGCTTGCATTTTAGTAAATTCACTTTACACAACTACATAAAATACAGCATGATTCGTTTCGAATCCAATCACCTAAAAGCCGTGACAGGATGTTTGACTGACGCTTGGTCTGTGTATGCGTGTATTTATAGAAGAACAAAATGGACAATAATATTATACACGAAACAATTTCTTGTGATTTACTGATACAAATAACATCAATATTAATCTACCGATGCAAATTCTGCGATACGCGCGTGTACTTACTTCATAAATATTTCCGAATAATAATAATTAAATTGATTACCTTCTGAACAAGAATACGTACAAACCGTATGCTTCCCTAAAACTAAAAACACTTGATCGTCGTTCTCGTCTGCACAATGCTACCCCTTCAATCTATTCCACTGTACTGCGAGTTCGGTACGAGGCTCTATAAAAAGACAGGTTTCTCTGTCATTCCAAACTGTTGCTTCTCTAACAAGTAATAATCGATTTCAAATTGCGTTCACAAAGATGCACCCACACAACAGCGTTGCACCAGCACACGCTCGCCAACTCCGCAATCGATTCTGATAGACACTTGTAAACAGTCGTTTACGAGCTATACATCCCAGCGAGCATGAGATCCTTAGTTCAAGATCAGAATGCACCTAAACCGCGCAATTCGTATTACGAAAGAGATATCGCTTTCGTTTTAAAGCATATCAGATGGATTATGAACTCGCTCGGCATGTGGCCAGCTGTGCAAAAAGGAGCCGGACGCTTTCTACCGACTGTCATGAAAGTACTATGCAATTTGGTACTTCTCTTCGCCATAATACCGTTCTTCTTCCACGTAGTGTACGAGCTAAAGGATGCAGCGATACGATTGCAATTTGTTGGGTTGCTGGGCTTCTGTATATTGTCATTTTTTAAGTACTGGGCACTCGCAGTCCGTAGACCGAGACTCGAGAGTTGCATCGAACACATACAAACTAATTGGAAACAGGTTAGTAAATTCGTTAATTAAAATTTTTGTGAATGTTCGCGAAGCGAAAGTGGAACTGACGATTGTAGGGACGTTTGATTACTTATTAAAATATTGTCATACTCTAATCCTCTGATAAATCACAAAAACCGAACACAATGTGACAGGTGGAATTGGGCGAAGATCGAAAATTGATGATGGCATACGGTAAAATAGGTAGAAATCTGACGATAATTTGCCTTGTATTCATGTATACCGGTGGAAGTATCTTTCATACGATCACACAATACGCGATCGGCACGTTCATTGATGAACACAATCGCACGATCAAGCCACTAGTGTATCCCATTTACAGTGCTTTATATGACGCGCAAAGAAGTCCGGTTTATCAATTAGTGTACATCGTGCACTGCATGTGCGGATATGTGATTTATTCTGTGACGGCTGGTGCTTGCGGATTAGCCGCGCTTTTCGTAACCCACATCTGTGGACAGATCGACATCGTCATATCACGATTGAACAATCTCGTCGACCGTAAACAAAATTCCAATCCAAACGGACGATTAATAGAAATTGTCGAACACCATCTACGAACATTGAGGTACGATTTATAGAAATTTTCATTAGCAATGAAAGTACATCGTACCACATTGCAGATTTTCAGCAATGGTAGAGACAATTCTGCAAGAAGTGTGCTTAATGGAATTCGTTGGTTCTACTATTTTTATATGCCTGCTCGAATATTACATAATAACGGTGCGCTAACTACATACCATGATTTTAAGAATAGACTTTGATCTACTTTTCATTAAAGCACTCGTGAAATATCTTTATATGATTTCATTATTTACATGATTTCATTAATTTGGCGAAAGCTCATGGCAGGTTAAACATTTATAACAGGCATGGGAGCAGGACAACACGGTTAATATAACAACGTATACCTTGTTACTGATATCTCTGACGTTTAACGTATTTATACTTTGTTACATTGGTGACCTCCTCATTGAGAAGGTACTTCGGTGCATAATTATTTTTCAATTAATTTCATTTCATTATGCGATATAGTGATCGTTTTTATATACTTTAGAGTAGTAGCGTCGGAATATCGTGTTTTACTATGGATTGGTACAACTTGCCTACTAACACGGTGCGTGGCCTCATCTTAATCATCGCTATATCGAATAATCCAACAAAAATTACTGCCGGAGGGATAGTTGATTTAAATTTATCTACCTTTGGAAGTGTGAGTTGTTACAACAATTACTATGTACAATAATATCAATTAAAACAGATAATAAAAGTATCGCGTCTTTGCAGATTCTTAAAACATCATTGGCGTACTTAAGTATCCTCCGAACAGCCGTTGTTTGATAATTCATTAATTTTTCCACTATTTTAATACTAATTTGCAGAATAGAAAGTAAAAGAATTTAGACCAACACTCTCCCATGCACATTCTAAAAATGTGTATTTATGAGGAATTTCATTATTTTACAAGTATAGTAAAATAGTTGCTGTTTTTAACGGATGTCGGAGCTAGTTGTTCGTTGTACGTAAGTTCTAAAATAACTAATTTAATTACTCTTTATCCAATTTTCAGTTACTAATAGGTATTCTGAAAATAATTTAATAGACTTGTGATGACAAAATCGTTGTATCTAAAGATCTTAGTACAAGTTTGCAGTCATTAGCTCGCTATTACTCGCGACGGAAGACTGTTCGAAGGATCGTTCGTTCCGAACAGTGCGGGCATTAAAGTCGCCCTCCAAAACGGCGGTTTCGTCGATCACGATGATCGTTGTTGAACTACTGATTTTAGACTATACCGATCATTTATAAAAATATGTAAAAAACACTAATGTACCGTTCAGTAGGTATATCAAACTCGTTTTGGTTGTACTGGTACATTTTGAGCCATTGACAGATTAAACATAATTATGAATGAGAAAGAAAATAAATTTTTTAATCTTGCCTACCGTCGTATCTCAAATATGTTTCACATGCATGTCGTACGGTATTTGGTAATATTAAACTTACAAAAAGTATAATAAAATGTACAATGTATGTATAGAATGTTACAGTACAGTTTACTTATCAGATCGTTCGATGGCAAGAAGTATCGGTGGTCTATGTACTGATCCTCCCCTTTCACCCACAGCTCGGAACTGCTCGAGTAGTATACAATTTACAAAAAATCGCGTACGGTTATCGACAATTTTTTCCCCTTGTATCGTTCCGAACTCACGTACAGCGTGCAGTTGGCGAGAAAAAAGGTTTACGCGCTTGCGTTGTAACAATGGTATCCTGCAATTTGCTACCGCGACGTTCAGTCAAAAGTGTGCAGCTGAGGCATCACCATGCATGATCGATCGTACAACCGAGTCGTCGTCGGCAAACTGAAGAACTTCCATTTCAAAAGCGACATAAAGTACACCTTGGAAATGTGCCAGTGGGTCCTGAAACCTATTGGCATGTGGTCGCTAATTTACAACCGTACCAGCAAACTAGAGAAAGTTACTTCTGTCGTTTTACTAATAACATGTTTTTGCTCATTGTTCTTCATCATCGTACCGTCCGGTCACTACATCTTCTTCGTGGAGAAAAACATACAGACGAAAGTAAAGTTGCTCGGTCCAGTCGGCTTCTGCCTGTCGTCCGCGATTAAATACTGTTACCTCAGTCTGAAAGGTGCAGTCTTCGGACGTTGCATCGCACACGTGGAAAAGGACTGGAGGATGGTGAACAACCCCAATGATCGCACCATTATGTTAAAGTACGCATCCATCAGTCGGAATCTCATCGCCTTGTGCGCCATTTTTCTTTATAGCGGCGGTATGTCCTATCACACCGTGATGCAATTCTTATCCAAAGACAGGATCAACTCCACCGTAAAGCCGTTGACTTATCCTGGCTACGACGCGTTGTTCGACACTCAGTCCAGCCCATCCTACGAGATCGTGTTCTCCATTCACTGTTTATCCGCCATGGTCATGTACAGTGTTACAACGGCTGCGTACAGCTTGGCCGCAATTTGTGTTACGCATATCTGCGGACAAATTCGTATACAGATATCTCGTCTGGACAACTTGATTAAAAGTGAACAGAAGAAAGATAACCGTCACGACCCTTTAGCCGACATTATACGAGATCATGTCGAGATTTTGAGGTAAGAGGTCATATTGATTTCAAGCTTCGACAAGCTAATTTTTGTTTATATCGTATGAAACGTGAAAATATTTCAGCCTTTCTAAAAACACTGAAGAAGCGCTCCGTGAAATATGTTTTATGGAAATCGTGGAGTCTACGCTAATTATATGTTTGCTCGAATACTATTGCTTAGTGGTAAAGAATTACATCAACCAAAATCTTCTTAAATTAGACTTTTAAAGCGTCGATTTTCTCATTAATTTGGAAGAGTATTTATCTTCGTCGCCTTTTTCTAGGAATGGGAAAATAGCGACGTGGTTGCAATATTGACGTACTTTATTTTACTCGTCTCATTCACTTTCAATATATTGATATTTTGTTACATCGGCGAAGTTCTATCCGAAGAGGTAATGTACAAAGAAGTTGCATTCAACTTTTGTTAAATGCATGTATTCCTTCTATACATTTTTAACATAAAATTTTCTTCGAATTCGCTTAAAGTTGATGACTGTTATAATAGACACCTCGTCATTCCATCAGTGTAGCCAAATAGGTCCAGCTGCCTACGATATCGAATGGTACGATTTACCAGCAAAGAAAGCTTCCGGTCTTATTCTAGTGAATGCTATATCGCTTTATCCGCCTAAACTTACAGCCGGGAAAATAGTGGATCTGTCTCTGAATACGTTCACCACTGTAGGTGACGTATTCGAAAATAATAAATGTACGTCGCTCGACAGTGAAGTTGTAATGTTTTTCAGGTGATAAAATCATCGGTGATTTACTTGAACTTACTGCGGACGGTAACTAATTGGTAAACATACTTTCATTTGTTACTATTACCATGATACACTTGTGCCTGTAGAATCACAAAAAATGTTTTACAGATTTTCTACGCTGACCCATTCGTAAAAGTGGTATACGAGATTTTCTAGATTCAAAGATGACAGACAGAGAATATTTTTGTTAGTAGCTAAAGAAATTTATATTAAATAAATCGTTTTCAATGTTTACTTTTATTCGTATCTTATTGCTCGAAACGGACCAACCACATTAATCATATGAGCATGTGGTTACGAAATGATACAGTGTTTTGTTTACATTTGCGACACAAGTGCTAATGTCCTTTTCTTTTAATATCTTCATATTTTGTTACATAGGTCTGCACGGTTACATATCATTAATATTAATCTAGAAATATAAATTCTGCGATGTGCACATGTACTTACATCGTAAATATTTCCAAATAATAGCAATTAAATTGATTACCTTCTAACCGAAAATATGTAGAAACCGTATGCTTCCCTTAAACTAAGAACACTTGATCGTCGTTCTCGTGTGCATAATGCTACCCCTTCGATCTACGTAATTTTTACGAAGTCTGCGACTTCGGTGCACGGCTCTATAGAAAGACAGGTTTCTCTGTCATTCCATACTGTCGCTTCTCTAACAAGTAATAATCGATTTCAAATTGCGTTTACAAAGATGCACCCACACAACAGCGTTGCACCAGTGCACGGTCTCCAACTCCGCAATCGATTCTGATAGACACTTGTAAACAGTCGTTTACGAGCTATACATCCCAGCGAGCATGAGATCCTTAGTTCAAGATCAGAATGCACCTAAACCGCGCAATTCGTATTCCGAAAGAGATATCGCTTTCGTCTTAAAGCATATCAGATGGATTATGAACTCGCTCGGTATTTGGCCAGCTGTGCTGAAAGGAACCGGACGCTTTCTACCGACTGTCATGAAAGTACTATGCAATTTGGTATTGCTCTTCGCCATAATACCGTTTATCCTTCATCTAGTGTACGAGCTACGGGAAACGGTGATGCGGTTGCAATTACTTGGTTGGCTGAGTTTCTGTTTAGTGTCATTGTTAAAGTACTGGGTTCTCACAGCGCGTAGGCCGATAATTGAGTGTTGTATCGAACAAATACAAACTAATTGGAAACAGGTCAGTAAATTCGTTAATTAAAATTTTTGTGAATGTTCGCAAAGCGAAAGTGGAACTGACGATTGTAGGGACGTTTGATTACTTATTAAAATATTGTCATACTCTAATCCTCTGATAAATCACAAAAACCGAACACAATTTGACAGGTGGAATTGTGCGAAGAACGAAAATTAATGTTGGAATATAGTAAAATGGGTAGAAATCTGACGATAATCTGCCTTGTATTCATGTATACCAGTGGAGGTATCTTTCATACGATCACGCAATACGCGGTCGGCACGTTCATTGATGAACACAATCGCACGATCAAGCCACTAGTGTATCCCATTTACAGTGCTTTGTATGACGCGCAAAGAAGTCCGGTTTATCAATTAGTGTACATCGTGCACTGCATGTGCGGATATGTGATTTATTCTGTAGTGTCTAGTACATGTGGATTAGCCGCGCTTTTCGTAACCCACATCTGTGGACAGATCGACATCGTCATATCACGACTGAACAATCTCGTCGATCGTAAACAAAATTCCAATCCAAACGGACGATTAATAGAAATTGTCGAACACCATCTACGAACATTGAGGTACGATTTATAGAAATTTTCATTAGCAATGAAAGTACATCGTACCACATTGCAGATTTTCAGCAATGGTAGAGACAATTCTGCAAGAAGTGTGCTTAATGGAATTCGTTGATTCCACTATTATGATATGCCTGCTCGAATATTTTTTGATAAGGGTGCGCCAACTATCATGATTTTAACAATAAATTTGATCTACTTTTCATTACAGCACTCGTGAAATATCTTTGTATGATTTCATTATTTACATGATTTCGTTAATTTCGCGAAAGCTCATGGCAGGTTAAACATTTATAACAGGCATGGGAACAGGGCAACACAATTACTGTAACAACGTATATCTTGTTACTGATATCTCTGACGTTTAACGTATTTATACTTTGTTACATTGGTGACCTCCTCATTGAGAAGGTAGATATACTTCGGTGCATAATTATTTTTCAATCAATTTCATTTCATTATGCGATATAGTGATCGTTTTTATATACTTTAGAGTAGTAGCGTCGGAATATCGTGTTTTACGATGGATTGGTACAACTTGCCTACTAAAACAGTGCGTGGCCTCGTCTTAATCATCGCTATATCGAATAATCCTGCAAAAATTACTGCCGGAGGGATAGTTGATTTAAATTTATCTACCTTTGGAAGTGTGAGTTGTTACAACAATTACTATGTACAATAATATCAATTAAAACAGATAATAAAAGTATCGCGTCTTTGCAGATTCTTAAAACATCATTGGCGTACTTAAGTATCCTCCGAACAGCCGTTGTTTGATAATTCATTAATTTTTCCACTATTATAATACTAACTTGTAGAATAAAAAGTAAAAGAATTTACACAATTCACTCTCTTGTTCATGTCACATTCTGGAGATGTGTATTTATAAAAAATTTCATTATTTTACAAATATAGCAAAATAATTGCTGTTTACAGAGCTAATTGTACGTTGTACGTTCTAAATTAAAACTTATGTACAACGTACAACTAGCTCCGCCATCCGTTAAGAATAGCAACTATCTTACTATACTCGTAAAATAATGAAACTCCCTATAAATAAATATCTCCAGAATGTGATACGCAATCTGGATTCCAGATCTTACAACTGAGTCATCAATGACTAATTGAAACGTCAAAATGAATGTAATGTAACGTTTATATGCGTTGTATACGATCTTTAAATGATGCACTCTCATGTGTCGTACATGTTTATGTATGCGGTATCAGATATGAGATCTTTCTTCGTCACTATCGTATATTATTTGTTCCTGCTTTCTTATTAATTAAGACTATACTAAAATACAATCAACTATGTAATAAAGCAAAGATTATTTTTATGAGAATTGAAAAGTATAAAATTGGAAATACTTGTGACAATAGGTATATCAATATTTTTTAAACGTTTTGTCTATGAAAAATGTGAATTCGGTATTAATATTTATATAACTATATATACTAAATAATATTTAGTGTTTCAGTAGAGCATTAGAACATGTAAAGAACTACCAATAAAATGGCAGAAAGAACAACAATTGGAGGCATTCCGATAGAATGTTTAACTGGAGAACCTGCAGCAATTTGGTCTGGCTGGCGTTTATTAGGAAACAGAGAAGTTATTAGGGAAGCCTCTGCAAAAGGAACGCATATTAAGCTTGCACATAAATGTTTAGCTTACAGACAAAATTGCTCCATGGAAGATGCTCGGGACTACTTCAACAAGGAAGTGGAAATTTGGATCACAGAACTTCTGATGAAACACCAAATTTTTAGAGCTTCTCATATTTTAAAAAATATGGTATATTAAATTAACATTATATTACTTTGTAACATCTACTATTACTATTAGAAGTTATAAATGTTACTTTATAGAGAAAGGATCCAGTGGAATACATATTTGAAGTTTGTATGAATTGCAAGGATTCCATACTAAGGAATTATTTATCTGAATATCTGATAAGCATTGCACGTTTTGAAAATGAGCACATAAATTCATGGAACATATTAAAGAGTATTATACAATATGAACAAAAAAATATGTAAGTTTTTTTATTTGTGATGATTTTTGTAAAATAAAAGATTAGTAAGCATTATTTTTTTAGGATACAGAATGGTTTAAGTTCTTCAGTCTGTATAGAAGATATTATAACCTTGCCAGAAAATGTAAAACAAGCAGTATGCACAGAATTATATTTTTCTATAACTGAACAGGATCTTTCAATGAATATAACTAATACTGTGTTATGGGATTACTTGTTGTCTAACAATAAGATTGAAATGATAAAGTTTTGGATTGATACTTATCATAATAGTAATAAAATTAGAGAACCAAATGATATCAATGAAAAATATAAATCATTAATTACTACCATGGATATTCTACCAAATATGATTGATACAATTGATTCTTCAAATGCAAGCAATCTAGTGAAAGATTTAATAAAAAATCATCTATGCAGGTATGGAATATTTGTACAAAAAGAAAAACAAGATATAAAATTACTGTTAGCACGCATTTATGGCAGTGCCATGACCCTATCAGAAATCAATACAATATTTTTACATAAAACATGCAATATTAATAACACTGAATTTTTCCAAACTATTGATAAGGAACTGTGCCTTGTGCACTGCTTAACTGAAAAACACACACAAGAAGATAAACTTAAAGTTTTGGACTTATTTAATATACTAACACAAATGTGTGAAAATCAAGAACAATTTGAAGATATATTAATAGAAGGAATCTTTAAAACAATTCATTACCTTTCCGACGACATAAATGAATTTTTAAAGCAAAATTATTTGATAGTTTTAGTATTAATATTTTCATATTTATCTAAAGAAAATATAGCAATTAGTCAAAACAAAGATATTGCTCCAAAAGGTAATATATTAAAAAGAATATTCACGAGTGAAACTGATCTACAACTGAACAATTATAGTATTTCAAATCAAATTATTCAAAGTATATTACAACATGTACCAATTCTTCAACATATTGTAGAAAATAAACCAAAGAAAGAGGTAACAATGTATGAATTATTAGATGGTTATAAAAATTTAATTGTAAAGCAATTATTTAAATGGCGATTCAATGGTGAACAAATGCCAAACTTCTCTAGTACAGTTCTTGTTAAAAAGTATGGTCATACAGACTCATTAACGTATGAATATTACTTGAAAGAAGCTCGTCCAAATATGGCTATACTTAGCTTAAAGCATTCTCAAGGAAAATTAGTTAAAACTGTATCTTCCAGAAGGTAAAAAGAACTATGTTACAATGTGTTTTATCGATGCTTAAAAATGATTAATGTATACATATAACATATGGATTTCAGAAAATGTAAAGCAGGTCTTTATGCGCATATTCTTGCCCTGCGAAATTTAGATAAACCAGAAATACTTTGTACCTGTGTTTCTTTCATTGAGATGTTAGGTATTAATTCAGAAATTTTAAGACTCCATGTGACGACGGCAAATTATGTGCAAAAAGAGATCAATGTGCTAATTGGTAATTTTTTTCGTTTTCTCAACAAGTACGAAACTCCAAATTTTTTTTCCGTATATCTAAACTCATATTTTAACTTACAGGAAATTTATTAGAAAACGTAATATACAAAGACGAAACTGCCATAAAAACTATAATGTCTTATCTGGAAAATAGTTTTCAAAAAAATTTTAATGAATATTTAGTTGATGACAGTCAGCAATTTGTATCCATATTGAAAATATGGGATTTTATTGTACGATTTGCAAAGGCACACAATTATTCTTTACCAACCAGCTTATTAAAGTTTTTAGCAAATCAAAATCATTGGTTTCAATTTGTTACAGTTTGCCAAATTTTTGCTTATCCTTTAAATCAGGTAATTTAATTTTTGAGTAACGCATTGAGATTGGAAAATTCGAAATAGAAATTGTACATTACTATCATTACATTAGGTATTAGAAAATACTAAACATTTTGGAGATGAAATTATCAAAGAGCACTTGCTAACTTTGTTAAGTAATACACAACTTACAAAGTCACAATCAACTATTCATGGTGATCAAAAAATAAAATCACGAGATACTAGGCAGTCCCTGTATTACAAGATTGGAGTTAAACAAAGTGTAAGTTATGAAAATTACATATGCACAATGAACACAATAAAATATTGCAATGCATTATTATGAAACAGGGGTCTCCTATTTCTGGTTCTCCAATATCTGCAGATTCAGGAAGCACGTCTGATTCTTGTAGTGTATACGAATATCACATAAATGACACTACTTGTTCCTCAAACGATGATTTATGGCTAATTATTTTAAAATGTCATCAAAGTCCAGATCCACCTGGTGCACTAATAAATGCATCCCGGTTAACATCAAGACCTTTTCTCACAGTTTTGGCAACTTGTTATGAGGTATTTTGCAATGATGTTTTTTTTCTATTTATATAAAATATAGTGTTCCCCTT
Organism: Hylaeus anthracinus; assembly: GCF_026225885.1. Classification (NCBI taxonomy): domain Eukaryota; kingdom Metazoa; phylum Arthropoda; class Insecta; order Hymenoptera; family Colletidae; genus Hylaeus; species Hylaeus anthracinus. Next base: position 15,932,233 of record NW_026534337.1, read on the forward strand.
AATGTTAATGACAAAAATCTATCTTAGCCATCTGCAATAGCAGCATATTCTTATTCATGGATGGTAATATCTGCTGCAAATGAAAGTATTACTTCTGATTATAAAGAATGCCTGGAACAACAAGTATGGACAGCCAATCAAGTTCTAAACTTATTAGGCACAATGGTGACATGTGGATATATTAGTACTCTTAATAAAGCTTACAAAATCTTTATGCCTGTAAGTATATGTTATGCATATTTATAATACAAGAAATTTCATTGACATTATTATATTGTAGGAAAGTCCCTTTAATTCCTTTTTTGAATTCCTCACACAATGTACAAATTATGGAAACTTCAAAACTTGTCAGCAAAAATTGTTGGAATTCAAAACCCAATGTTTAAACCTCAAACGGAATGTACGTTTCAAATTATGCTATAATACTTAATCCTACGATGTTTAAAATAAATAAAACAACAGACTAGTATTGCGTTTTTCAGAAAGTTATGGATTGGGATTGTTCAGATAACACATACTTGGAAAACTTGTATTGGGTTGCAATTGTTGCTGTTAAATGTATTATTGCAACACTTGCTTATTGTCTTAACAGTACACATTTGCAAATCAAATTTCTTGAAATTTTAATGAAATGCAATTTTTACGCAGATTTGCCAGGTATAACGAGCAGTCATATGTCAATGCTTTACTAACACAAATTCGTTGTAATAGAAAACATTAATTTTTAAACAATTTTTTCGTACATTTCAGTTTATGTCCCAAATTTTCAACATCTTTTACAAATTGCAAAGATACTTCAGAAAACTAGTGTTACATTAAACTTTGCAGCTGTTACAATGTCAGATAATCTATATAATTTTGATCCTGAAATTCAGAGATGTGTTAATGATTTATTAAAAACTAAAAATTATAACAGTGCATTAGAATTGTCAAATGTAGCAGGATTAAATTCATCTGACATTATCTTGGCCCAGGTATCATCTTGATATAATTTAATTGTTCTCCATTTTTATTTTCACTCAACACTAATACATTGAAAATATTTCTAGTATCGGCATCAATTTAAATGTTGTATGCAACAAAATGATAAAATTAGAAATGAATTCTGGAATGAATGTGCCATGAATTTTGAAAAATACAATGTTCCATCTGAGAAGTCTGCAGAATTTTTTGTTGAACATGCTGAAAAAGTTGTTTCTCACAAAGAAAGGTATGCATTCTTTTTAAATAAAGTCTCTAAATTTAAGCAGATAACAAACAACAAATACATATTGTTACAGATATGAAATATTGTACCTGGCTTTTGAAAAACTAAAAAATATCGAAACAGAGCAAGAGACTATTGATACATTAGAAGTAGCAATGTGGAAATCTTGTATATTAGCTGGTCCCGAAAATATACACTTAAATGGTGGACCTTACATTTTTAATAAATTAAAAACAGAATTATTATCAGGATTGAACAGAGTGAAATTTAGCTATACATTGAATTACCCATATGAAAAGAATGCAGCTGAAAATTTGATTAATAAGTTAATTGATTTAGGTAAATTAGACATTGCATTAAGAATTAGTACTATTTTTAATTACAAACATAAGGTGAGTTTGGCTATTTCGACAAATAACTGATACTGGAGTAAACAGTTTTTTCTGAAGTATTTTCTTGTATATAGGATTTACAAATTTTAATGTTGTGTTTGAGCTTGGCTGAAGGTGAAATTACACCAAATAAGTTAACTTTTGAACAAAAAAATTTTTTAAAGGAAATAAATGAAAATAAACAACAAATGTACGGTGCCTTCAAGAATCGCAGTTTACGAAGATTATCCTCGTCATCTTCGTGTAATTATTTGTTTTACGTTTATATTGTAATAAACTATTTCATGCAGTTTATTTATTGTGAATCTTGTACTTTAGTAATCACTCTAACCAACATGCATGAAATAAGCAAAGCGAAAGACGAAAATATGCACAAAATGAAAATAGAATGCTTATCAATTTTACAAACATTACTCAAGAACTTAAAACATGGAACAGAGACATGTTTGAGAATTGTATTATGTTATAAATTGGCAGTGCACTTAGGAAAGAGTTATCATTTCTTGTTACTGTTGAGCAATCCTTTTCAATTCTTACAAGAAATTGCAGAAAGTAGTATAGATAATAAATCTGAAGTTTTTACTGATATAATTGTTGCATACAAAATAAGCAATGATACTATTGCTACATTTTTGGCTGAAAATATTATGACAAACATTACACGTGCCATTGAAGGTAAATAATAATATAGTCATAGAGACATTATAAGATCATTCTAAATTTTTATATTTTACAGGCGGATATGAGGATAATATTTCTTTGTGGGGATATTCTTTGAATACAAATTTTCGTGTAATTATGGAATTATGCGATGATATATCACTTCTCGGTTGGCAACTTTTAAAAACAGCAAATAAATTACTTGGACATTCCTATGGTGAAAACAAAAATGGTATTTCATAAAATAAAATTTTTTTCGCATTCTCAATATATTTGAATTTCTTGCATAATTTTTTTTTCTCTACTTAGTGTCAACTTTAAAGACAATTGTAGAATTATTAATACGATCTCACGATTGTTTTACGACTTCTTGTAATATGGAAGGTATAGCGGCAATATTGCGTAAATGTCAAAATCTCGCAAATGTGTTGCAAAATCTCAAGTTATGGGCATTATTGGTATGTTATATATTGCAACGGTAAGTGGAGTCACTTTAATTAACATATTAATGCATTGTATTATTTTAGGTTCGACTTGTAACAGGTGTTGGTCGATTTATAGAAATGAATTATATATTTGAAATATTAAAAACCAATGACCAATTTGAATTCTTACTTGGAAAAGGATTAGATAAGGTTTCTTTTGACACATATTAGTTTTAAAGAAGTATATACATATTGTAAAGTATAATATGAAACGTATTACAGGTGACTGGTCTCAAAATGGCACTATTAGAATTTCTAAAACGACATTGTCCCGAGAATAAGGATCTTTTTACGTTAGTGGCATTACATTTCCAATTGTATCATGAACTTGCACTTATGTGGGAAAATGAAGCAAAGGATGAAATCAAAACATTAATATCTGATGTGATGAAAGATCAAGGAAAATTGCAATGCAATATTCCACATGAAATGAAATTATTTAAGACTGAAAATGTTCAAAAACAGTTACAAACAGCTGTAGTCAATTTTACTCATGCAAGCCAATACTATTTGAAGGTAAGGTGCAATTTATATATGTTATCTAGGAACAAATAGTTCCTCCTATCAACTAATAGAACATATTTACACAGGCTAATGAATTGAATCTTGCTGGTCAATGTTCAGACCAAACACAATTAGTTGCTCTTCAACTTTCACTACTTAACACGGTGTCTACTAATCAACAAGTAATCTGCATACTTAATATAAAGTCTGAAGACATTGACAGAATATTATGCCAAATTTTAAATTTCTCTCAAGCTCTTATTGTTATACATGCCTACAATCATCATGTAGATTGGGCTAATTTGATATATAATCATTGTATATTGAATGGAAAAAAAAAATATTTAAAAGATTTCATGGCTATGAAACGATTAACTCCCAGCTTGGTACAAGATTGTGCACGCAGGCAAGTTACTTAAATAAATTATTCTAAAGGTCATTTTTATATATAAGTACTTGTACTCTTATAGGTATAGATTAGAAAAGAGTATTACTTATACAATGACAGAGAATATGAAAATGTTAGTGTCTGAATTATCAGATGTGGAATGTAAATACATGCTAGCAAGTCAATTAGGATATAAGGATATCGTAGAAACAATGCTCAGTAATCCTATGATAGGTGCATATCTCAAAGATACTGTATGGAAAAAGGGTTATAATACTAACTAAATGTTTCGCATTCCTAACACCATGTACTTCTGATAAACTGTCAGTGTAAAATAACTGTCACAAATATACGTTTTTATTATTATTTTTATATACTAAATAAATATTCTCTATTAAGATTGTTTCCACGCATTAATTTATTTACAGTCAAATTTTAAATCGTGATGAAAATCTATTACTTCCATGTAAATATAAATTTTCATTTATTTAAAAAAAAAAAATGTCGAGCTTCAAACTCTGTATAACTCATAACTTCAAACGGTAATCATGGCGTCCGAAAGTATGTCTAATAAAAAAACCGTTGGACGCAATCAACGTGAAAAAACGGCAATTTCAAAACTAGACGCGTATATAACGAAATATGAAAGGAAATTTGGTAAAATATCAGCATTAAATGTCTTATCAAAGAAGCAAACAAAGTTAATAAAACTCGTTCGCAAGTTAACGGACGCTATCGAGAAAGAAGAGATTAACAAACAACAGGGTACGAATTATTTTAGAATTATTTCAGAATTCGATAACTTTTTTCTATATTATAGCATTTCAGATACTCAAAGTATCCAACGATGCAATAAAAGAGACAATATCCAAATTGCAAGATTCGATGAAAATGTACAAAGAAAGCGTGAGATCCGAAATTGCAAAGCTCGATTATTTGAGCACAGATCGACTTTTAAATATTAATTACGCATGCACATAACTTACCAGTGTTGCGTATTTATAATATGTTGATGTACGTTCACGGAAGCGATACTTTCTGCACTTGGAGACAATTCTGAACACGATCTTCTTCCAACCGAAGCCTAGAGACCCATGTTGTAAAAGTTAATACTATCTTCGTTTTTTGAAACTCCCGTTCAACACCAATCTTATATGTTGTTAGACGATTATTCTTACTGATAAAACCACGCACAAACACTATCAGGGGATCTACCCTAATATTATAACACACGCGATAATTAGTATTACGTTTTGGCGCTGAGGGTGCTGACAATACTTTTCAAATTTAGTTCCACTTGTTTGCCGTCCGGTGGTAGCACTATCCACTTTTCTTGACTTTCCCGTAACTTCAATCAAATAGCAACTAGTGCGAAATAAGTACCTAATTAGTCACGAAATAAATACAACTTCAAAATAAGTGATAAACTGAACTCAACAAAGTATTGTCATCTTTTATAATGAACCTGCAAGATTTCTGCAAATCTCTGCCAAAACTAGTATGTGTATTTACAAATAATTATATGGAATACTTCATAGCTACAATTAGAACGAATATTTGTTTATATGTTTAGGAGCTTCATGCCCACTTGAACGGCTCTCTCAGTACAGATACTTTAAAGAAACTGTATAAAATGCAAAATCCAAATTCAGAGGACTGTGAGAATATAATTATGAACGTCGAAAACTTTTCATCGTTAGGCGAGTACGAACAATAATCTTTTTGATTTGATTTGATTTATTCACGGTCACATAGCAAACATATTATTATATTTTATTAAAACATACAATTATTTTTAAAGATGTTTCAAAGTATTCGATGTAGCACATTCCTTAACAGTAACACCAGAAGCAGTTTTCCATTCAGCATATGATGTAATTGAGGAATTCAATGCAGATAATGTAATATATTTAGAACTTAGGAGCACACCTCGTGCTATCGATGGGCAAATGTCGAAACAAGAATACATAGAAGCAATTATAAAAGCATTTCGGTAATCGTAGTTAAAAGAAATATTTCTGTTTAGATAGTTAGGAAATTAGGTAATTTTTTATTTGAAGTATCGTACAATTGCAGGCTCTGCAAAACTGTTTTTCCAGACATACTTGTAAAGCTTTTGATATCTATTAATCGTAAGCAAGGGTATAAGTCAGCAGAGGAGAACATAGATTTAGCAATAAATTTCTTTAAAAAATATCCACAGTACATTGTTGGTCTTGATCTCAGTGGAGATCCAATGACTGGAGATGCATTTTTAGAATTATTGAAAAAAGCAAGAATAGCTGGCTTGAAAATAGCTGCCCATTGTGCAGAGGTAATCTTGATACATTTGGATCGATGTTACTTAGTTTCTTGAAACCTCAAAAATATCTTCCCTTTCTTTTCGTACAGATTTCAAATGAAATAGAGACAAAAGACATCCTTGAATTTAAACCCGATCGATTAGGTCATTGTACTTGTGTTCATCCAAATTTACAGGGGTCAAATAAACTGTTGGATATGTTGTTTACTTCAAAAATTCCTGTAGGTAAGGACGAGAGTGTTCTGTAAGTTTAGTAGTCAAGGTATTTGTAGTCATATAGAATATCTACTTTTTACATTTTGTCTAGAATTGTGCCTAACATCAAATGTTCAGTGCAAGACAGTACCTTCTTACGAGTCCCATCAGTTCAAATATTTTTATGAAGCTAAACATCCTATTTGCCTTTGTGTGAGTAATATTATCAATTTTCGTTTAAGAAATTCTTTAACATATAAAAAAAAATTCCATGGGATGTATTTAAAGGTATCGTTCGTATTTTAGACCGACGATAAAGGCATTTTTCGTACATCCTTGTCTAAAGAATACGCCATAGCTAGTTCAACGTTTGGTCTAGGACGAGAAGAACTCGTAACATTGTCTATGTTAGCCGTGCAATATGCTTTCGCAACAGCAGAAGAGAAGAGTCTGCTGTTGTCTAGGATTGAAGGATTTAGTTGTGAAACGAATAAATGAGTTAGCGATATAAAAGTAATGTCGATTTTATTCGTTATGATATTCGTGGGCTCGTTTACATAGATTTACAGATAACTAAGTAAGATACTTATGAAGAACTATAATAGTTAAATGTCATCAGTGTTCTGTTTTTGCCTTCGATAATATCATATATAATATGTACAACATTTATAATAATTATTACAATATTATGCTTGTAAACGTGGTGCTGCATCTTTGTTTCGGTATCGATTAAGAAATTAATAATACCTATAAATTGACGCGCATCGCGCGGTCCGATAAACATTAACAATCGCCTCGCAAGCTTCGTACTAAAATCACAATCGATCGCTACGAAAGTACAATATTGCGAATTCTCACGAGTTACATTTTGTGGTGTGCTACACTTTTGATATCATACCTTTACGTCAGCCTTCCATTCATTAATTTTCGGTTTCTGAACGAACCAAAAATGAAGAGGGCAAACTTAGCACCACTCGAAAAAATATTAGAGTACCTCTGAAAGGCAAACCTTGAATCGATTTTAATCCTTTGTGGACAATCGACGCATACATGCGCTTAATCAGATTTTACATGTCGTCCCATATAAAGTGTTACAAGCTTTATTAAGAAAACAGCTTGAAACAATTTATGCTGGACACCCTGTATATATCCAACCGTGGAAGATTAGCATCTTGCTCTAAAATGGATGTCCGTAAAGGGTTAATCCCAAGATGGTTGCTCAAACATTGGTTCCAGGACCACCATTTTCACGCGAAAAGTTCATTTTTTATTTTATTTTTTACTCGTATTAGAACCGTTACTCGCTATCACGCCGTAACAAGTAGATAATAGTAAATAGCTGCGATAATACTAATAGTAATGATTAGGAATAGCAGTAAATATAGTCGTAATAATAATATTGACGATGACAACAATATCGTTCTTAATAATCATGATAAGAAATTATTTCTACCATATGTATGTAATATTCATCCTATATAACAGTCTTTTTGGCCTAACCTCCGAACTATAAACAATAAAACAGTTTCATCCCTTCTCGTCTGCATCGTTATCATCGATTCACGTATATCACCTAAGATGATCGAAAACTATTATTTCTCATTCTTTCCGCCGTCTACTCAGAGATCGGTGAACATTCGTGAACTCTCTTTCTACATGCTTCTCATCCTATTACTGTCGCGCGTTCTACATTGCTAATATCTTACCCTCGCTAAATCTTTTAATCCTAACGACTATGACTAAAAGGATGTATTTTACTTCCTCAGCGCCTCGCGAATACGAGTCTGTTTGTTTGTCTCTAAAAACGCGTATGTCCATTCTGCCAAGATTCTTTCGGCGCGTTACATGTATACATACTAAGTTTTATGTAAGATTAATATTCTAATTTATTTATACAATTATAAATTTGTTTTTTTTTTTCGGGGTTTTGCGGTTCATAGAGCCCTGTCGCGTGGTACACAACGTATCGAACTGGTCCAAGTCTCGTCGTCGATAAACGCGTCGTCCACTGTTCAAAGACCACGTGAACATTTGAATCTTATGCAAGGGTAAATGCCTTCGACTAACGTTTGTTCCTCTCGCGCCAAATAGAACGTGGTGGTTGGTACGAGAATGTCGAGAAGTAAAAGAGAAGGAAAGAAGCGGGTAGAGTTGAACCACGGTGGTCTTTTCGTTCCACCGAATAAGATCTGCGACGAAAGAGACGGTAGACGAAAATTAGAATTAGTTCTGCGTAGAGGAATAAAAATCATGATACACAAATTTTCCTTTTTCTCTAAATCTAACAGTAATAATAATAAAAAGAATAGTAACAGCTTATGCTCTCGTATATAGTCGCACTGAGTTCTGTCCCTTGCAAGTGAGAAAAAAACGAAAAAAAAAAAAAAAGAAAGTTCGAATGATTATATACACTTAGCGAACGATAAGATGGGCGATCTCTCTCTTTCTCTCTATGTATATACGTGCGTGCGCGTATGTGTGTATATAATTATATATACACGCATGCATACATTTGCTCTCTCATCCTTGCTCTGGCATTCACAGTTACATGATAATTAATAATCGCGGTAAAAACAATTGTACACGTATTGATTTAAAATGCTATAAAATATCGGAAGGAGCCGATTTCTAGAATCTAACGAGGCCCTAGCTTTTTAATCGGCAGCAATAAATAAGTTAAGATGTTTTGATTCGATGATAGAGGGGTAAAACATAAAAGAGGACAAACTCGGTACAGCTCGGAAGTTCGTTTCGCAGAGCGTCACTCCAATTTGGTCGAGTGCTTTCGATCAAGATACTTTCGAAGAGTGGCTTTCAGTTGTGGCCGCGTCGTTCATTCAACATTACTTTTATCATTTTCTCTATTTTAATTTTCTAACGTGTAACGTTTAATCGAGTAAGACGAAAGACATATACGAGATCATTGGCGAGCGACGCTCCCATGAATTCCTTGAACGAAAGGAATGCAAGGCATTGAGAAATAAAATTTAAAAGAAAATACATATTTTTTTCATTGCACACAAATCATACATACATTACTATTCGCACGATATAACGATTAAATCGTCGTCGAAGCTGGAGCAGGCTACCACTGATCGATTTTGCGTGTATACATTTCCCTGATCTGGTATGTATGTGTAGATGTTAAGTATATTGGGTCGGTGTGATGATGTTGCAAAGTTAACAGATAAAAAAACAAGGTCATTTTTGCGCCAACCTAGTAGTTGAACGAAATAACGAAAATGCGAAAACCTGATCGAATGGACGAGAAATCGGTGAGAACGTCCGATTCATCGTTCGTCTAGCATCGTCGTCGTCGTCGTCGTCGTCGTCGTCGTCAAGAAAATTGACTGAAAATAAAAAGCACACGTAATTATCGTGTACAATGAGATAAGCGAAAAGACGAATAAGAACTCGGGCAAGCATCGATGACCGGCTGGACGCCCAACTATTATCACAATACGAATTCGGAAGGATGCTCGTGAACCCGAAAATTCCGAAATTTGTAAAACATTGAGAGCAGATCGATTCGTGATAGAGTACAGGAAAGATCCCCTGAACGTCCTGCGAATGAGACGCGCAAATTAAATGAAAACCAATCATCTTCCACACCGAATATCTCGGCGATTTTTCGAAAGAAATAGCGTTAAGAAATTTGTACAATTGGGAACATCGTTCGATCAGTGCCTGAACGTATGGCAGACTGCTTCGACCGCCCGTGATGGGGTTATTATCACTGCTGATGAATGCTACGATCGCTAATTAAGTATCGAAACTCATTGCAGCCAGGCTGTGTGTATGTGTGTCTGTGTATGAGGGTGCATGTGTGTTCGTGTGTGAGCGTGTATGGTGATGTTCACGAGACAATGCTCCGCGACGATTTCGTGCTGTTGTTGTTGTTGGTTGCCGTACTGGTCGCGATCCTGCTGTCACTCTGAGCGAAAAGAACACCTTGATACATCACTCCATTCAGCTCCATACTGACTACCAAGGAATTGTCGCCATTCCTCCCATCACCTGCGATCAAGAATAAAGTTAAAGTTTAGCCACTTACAAGGATACCTGTACAATTACGATGTAAAGAGAGATAAAACAAGTTTTGGTCGATTCTTTCTCCCTAAACCTAGATTTGGGAAATCCAAGGCCTGTTACCTCGATTGGAAATTTTAATGTGCGTGCCTATGGAGGTTGGAGTATTCTTTTCAATCGGGCTGTCGTCGTCCGAGAGTAACCTCTTCGCTGGCGGAGGTCCTGGGGTGCTGATTAGTTCCGGATCCCTCTTCACTTGCATGCTACCACCCGAAGAGGGCGAACTCTGTCTCGCCGGCGGCGATGATACGGGTGATGACCTGAAAGAAATTTCTTCTAAACATTCGCACTAGAAACATCCCTCGCCCGTTACTTGACTGTGATGATACCGTTGAGGCTTATTTGGTGGACTATGGACCCTCTATGCTTACCTGAGTCCAAGGTCGAGGGCTTCCCTTTGAGGTTCCGGGCTAGACGCAGGAGGTACGGGCGAGTGCGAGGCCTGAGGCGATAAAGGCGGTTGGTGACCAACGCCTGGGTAGAGGGTATTGTTGTTGTACATATTCCACAGGGTGAGTCGAGACATCTCGAGGGCACTGAAAGCTCCAGCGTCTCTCGGTGGCGTCGACGACGGCGGAGAAGCGCTTCCTTGCCGATGAATGATCGGCGGTGGTGTGCCCGCACCAGCACTCCTCAGTTCCTTGTTCAGCAACTTGACGTATTCGACCATACGTGCCTCGAATTCGGACGGCGCCATTCCGGGAATAGGTCCTGCGACCAATGACGAGGGAACCTACCATTAATTGCTTCAAAGAAAAATTACCACGATACAGCGGAACTCTGTTTATCCGATCACCGTCGCGGGACATTGCGATTCGCGTACTTGATACGTTTCCCTATGACGTATGGATCATTTAAGAAGAAGGAAGGAGGATGAAGTGTCCGTCGTATAGATTACCGAAGGAGGTAGCACGAATTCGACGCAAACGCAAATCCGAGGGGCGGCGATCACCGACCGAGTAGGGAGCGATTGAAATTGGTCCGATGGTGCGTCGGAGGGTGGCAAACGAGGGCGAAAGGGGCGAAACGTGGTTCATGGTAGGGACAAGAAGAGGAAGAAAGGGGTAGGGAAGTAGGAATGCTCGTTAGCGAGAGTCATCCGTTAACGCCTGTCTCCCGGAGGATCGTACAATCAATTACGCCTCCTTCGCTCTCGCATCATCATCTCCGGGGAGGCCTGGAACCCTAACTACCGATTTAAAATAAACCCGCTCCTCTTCTACTCCGTCCTCGAGGTATCTCTTTTCTCCCTTCGCGTCTATCTCTTCGCGCGGCGCTAACTTTTCATTCGGACCCTCCGCCATCCGTTTCGATTCCCCTGTTTCAAACTTTTTTTCTTTCTAATTTTCTCCGTTCGAGCTACTGGTTCCCATCGGAGCAGAGAGAACATCGGACGTACATTAGGCCGCGGAGACTGATATAAATCGTCGTTCGTTCATTCTACTTTTGCGTCTTTGGTGCTGTAATTCGTTAATAAGTGTTGACCAAATATTTGTCGTTTGGAAATTGAACTACCAATGAAAGGAAAGACCAATTTTTCGTCAATTTGCCTCGCAAATATTTCTCGAGAATTTGATCAACAACTATAAACGAAGTTGAAAAAACTGACCGGCATTCGGAGGCTGTCCCAGTGGTCCTTGAGGATGCTGCGGGTGATGCGGATGGTGAGGCAGAGGCGTATGGGCGGCGCTTCCGTTCACCAGAGACTGAGGTCCGTGATGTTGACCACCGGCTGCCACCGCTGTCACCAATGACAACGGAGACATTTGCGCGTGTAATGCAAGGGAGCTGGGAGTGTGCGGGTTCCTCTGCACCAAGCTGTCAGGCCCTCCGCTCCCGCCACCCGCGTAAGCTCCGTAGCTGCTTCGTCGACCCTCTCGACGATTTCCGTCGATCGCTGCCTGCAACTCCGCTGGCGTCGACAATCGTCTCTTCTCGCACTCGTACGGATACAGGTATTTCATATACCTGGAAAAAAAAAGATCAAGAGCTGATCGTACGAAACGCGACAATTTTTTTCTTCATCTGTTTCAATCGAGGTCACTCGACGAACGCAAATTCGGACAGCGCTGATCGAAAAAGTCCAACGAGACAAAACTGTATGCTAGAGCACGAACGTGCGTTACTAATTCGAAGTGCGTCAAAACGCAGATGGAATTCTGCATCAAACGGAGGAAGACGTCGCAGTTCGTCGGACGTGAAATTGGCAAGGCAGATCCGGACGACGCGTATCAGTCGCTTAATTTAATTTCGCATCCAGCGCAATACTAGGCCGACTTTGATGCTCGGCCTCGAAAACGCCACGTACACCTGTTCGACACCAACGTTGCGGCGCCCGCGTCGCACAGTGAGCACAAAAATTCTCTCTGAAAGGTGAATATTTAAAAAAAAAAAAAAAAAAAAAAGAAGAAGAAGGAAGCAAATAGAAATCTGGAAAAAATTACGTTTGTCGCGCGAAGTGTCTTCTGATAAGAAAAAATATAATTTGTGCTCATCGTGCATCGTTCGCGGTGAGAATCGTTCGTTTATCAACCGAGAACCGGCCGAGCCTGCTGGAAACCGAATCGCTCGTTAACCTTCTCGCGTGCCGAGGAGTTGTTTATTCTACGCGATGCGAGCCGAAATGAAATCTTATTCTAAATTGCTTTAACGAATCGCGCCAAGGAGACTCGTTACGACGAAGCAAACGGATGGTTAACTCGTTCGCAGGACGATTGCAAGGTGTGTAAGATACGCGACACGTTACTTACTTGGTGATACCTGAAAACCATCTGGGAAATCGCAACGAGAATTGTTGTTTATTCTAACGCTCTATCGGATGAGATGGAAAAGTCCTTAGCCGACACGAAAGGCAACCGAGAGGAAAGATGCGATACTCGCGCACACGTTCGTGAATAGACATATTCTCGCCAACGAACCGTGGCCTATAATTCGCACAGGGATCGTTCGGCTTTTACGATTGTCTGCCAGACTGCGGCCGAAACTAGCCTTTCGGTCTCGTCGTTCCCTTCTTCGCGAACCCTTCATTCGTTTCTTCTTCTTTCTAGTGCGTGTTCCTCAGCTTCCAGAGTATGCACGCGTGTCCTTGACCAGGTGTGCGACTCTGGTGCCGTGCATAAATTTCTCTTTCTGGGTGATAACCAAATTCCCGCTGTTTCGGTCGAAAGAATCTGTCGAGAAAATCGATCTACTTCCAATGAAAAATCATTCAATACGCAGAGAAAGGAGTTGGCCCGCGAGTCTGACTAAGTACGGCATAATCTCCCGAGTTACGTACCGTAGACGGCACAGCACCGTAGAGCGGCAGGAAGGAGATTATACCGTGATTGATCAGACCTGCCGGTATTTGATCTCCTTAGGACTCAATCTACTGCGAGTTTCTTGGTGGTTCGAGACGTTTTCCAAGAGGAGGTTTTCGAACAAAGCGGTCCGTATGTCGTCGTTACTACATTCACTCGGCTCTCGACGCAACGCTGGCACAGACTTCGCATTTGTTGGATCTCGAAACTCTTGTACAGTTTATACTCGAACATTTGTTTCTAAGTTGTTCGAGCGGAATCCCGTTACTCCGTATTGTCGGGACCATAAATAATCCGTTAAACGAAACTATTCGTGTTTTTGGCAAGCACAATTCGTTCGAACAAGAATCAAAGGATAGGTGTGTTTACAATCGTATTATTTGCAGGTTACCGGGACACCGTTACCACGAAACGCCCAGGGTCGTTAATCTTCCTCCATTCAGCGATACAATTTTACCCAAAGCGCGTCTTCAGACCATCGTCGTCCCTTGGAAATAATTCATTCCGCGTTGGTCCGACAGCGAGTATCAAATTTGTCGTGTGCGTCGCGTATCCTTCGGCACAATAGCGCGACTACCTCCCTCGCGGTATAAATAATTACACGTTGGAGGCGCGTGGGGCTCGATATAGTCGTAGCATCGCGATTTACTAGTTGCGGCAGCCGGCGTCTCCTTTTACATTTTCGTTTCCTCCGTCTGTCTCTGTTTCTCTGGCGGAGATAACCGGTTGGTGGAATGATGGGTGCACCAGCGTCTCGACGTTCTGTCGCGCGTCACGCACAGGCGTCGCTATTTTCACGTGTAATTCGTATTAGCTTGCACTACTTATAATCTGTTGTGCTCCTCCCTCCTCGCTCATCGTCTCTTTTGCGCGCATTAACCGGCATAAACACTAACACCTTTTTAAACACCGCGAACGCTTTTCCCAGTAGGCGATAGTAAATCGACATTATGTAAACGAATGCGTATCGCGGCAAATGATTCACGTTCGTCGAAACCACGAAACTCGGTACGTCAAAACGTCCGCGCGAAGACGATTAAACGCGAAAGAAAACAACTGTTCCGCGCACGTGCCTTCTCAAGATCGTTGTTTGCTTTTCTTCTCGATTGGCCGAGATGTACTCGGACGAAACGGTTTCTTTGTCGAGACAAAATTTTGCGGCACCTCGATTAATTTCATCATCCGTCTAGACGCGATGCGAATAACTCGACGAAAATACCCGATCGTCGAATTCGTATTAACTTTCTGTCTGTTACTTCGACCTGCTCGAAATCGATCGCGAGGATGGCTTCGGGATTTCAAACGTAACGCGGACGATGACCGGTAACGGGAGCCGAAAGGTATCCGTCACCGTCAAGTTTACAGAATCCGCGGGGATCTCGGACGAAGCCAGTCGCAAAGCTGGCGTAACGTTGGAATAATGCTGCATGCAGCCGCGGCTTGCACACGGAAGCCCCGACTAATAATAGTCGAGGAACACTGGCCGAGGAAGCCTCGGGCAGACTTTGATTCCGAGAAATTGTCTCGTATTTTTCCGAGTACTTCCGCCGCGGACAGCTCGAAACGACCACGTTCGCCGAATCCCAGCCTCGAATGGACATGTTGTTTTGACAACCGCTTCGATCCTCGGCG
The DNA here is from genome assembly GCF_026225885.1 of Hylaeus anthracinus. NCBI lineage: Eukaryota > Metazoa > Arthropoda > Insecta > Hymenoptera > Colletidae > Hylaeus > Hylaeus anthracinus. The sequence continues at coordinate 15,947,386 of NW_026534337.1, forward strand.
ACTCGTTTCGGGACGAGGCGAGGAAAGGTTCCGTCGACTTCCTCTGGCAGGTGACGAATGGGGTTAAACCGGCACGAGCCGTCGCCGACTCTCGGGCCTTTCCACGGTTCTGAGTGTTCCCAGCATGGCCAGGAACGCTAATAATGTGTCTTCCCTCCTGGCCGAGCTTCTTTTGTGCCGCGGCGCACTGTATATTTTTGTTTCGCGGAGAACACACTGCTCCTGATACAAGCCGCCATTTTAAGCACACAAACAATCCACCTTGGTATTCGTGTTCGCTACCGGTAATGATGATAGCGTTTTACAAACAACGGCTGTACGGAAGACATTGAGCACTCTTTGATGTCTCTTCCGATAGGTCCCGTGCCGCCTATATTGTTTCGTTTTGATTACTCCCACGCGCTCGTATCGATTTCGGTGAGTAAACGCGTGGCACGTGGAATTGCCTGACCGCTTTTGCTTTCGTTCGTTCGAGGGAACGAAACCGAGGAAACTGTGTGATGGACCGAGGTGTCCTTCGACGCCGACGGTCAGGCTTCTCTCTTTTTTTTTTTTTTTCTGATTGCAGAAAAAGCGCCGCGGCACGGACAGCTCCTCCGGAAAGCGCAGTAACATAAAAGACCGGGTTCTTAGTCATCGGTGCAGATTTCATGCTCAGATGAGCTTTTGTCGAACGCGGGGACTCATTGTATGCGAATTACCAGCGAATAGGCACGGGTAGAATAGGGTCCCGGATGAGAAACTTCACGATCTACTTACTGGGTGCGCAGAGTGAACGCAGCGGAAGTGATGCTCGATGGCAGGTGGAGGCCTTTGATGATTTCCTGCCAGAGCTTCTTGTTGATTACGTCGACGAGCCCGCCTCGGGCGATCACCAAGTTGTACAACTCGTACAGGTCCAGGACCGACTTCGCCATAATCGGTAACCGATTGATCGGAGTCCCTGAAAGTAAAACAGACTGTTACGTACAACACGCTCGAAATCTGTCGTAAAAAATGTGAGAATGTTCAAGCGTTAAATTGCACGCGTTGCAACTCGACGTGTACGCTTTATTGCCGCATCAAGGGCAGCAAAAAGTGGACAAGACCGAGTCGCGCGATAAACAAAATACGATCTAAACCCTGACGTCGCATTATAAGTTCTGCGAAATTACCGATACGAAAAAATTTACGATAGTCGTATCATTCCGATCGATGTCGCTTCTCATCGTCGACTCAAAGTCACCTTCGCCGCATCCTGAACGCGACCACGTGATTACAGCCTAAAGTATGAGGGAAATAAACCGAGAAAAAAGATTGGAGAAGGGTTAAAGCGAAGGTGTATCGCTCGGTTCGAAGTAAAATTCGCCGTACGCGAGACCTCGGGGTCTCCTTATCCGTCACGTGATCGACTCTGGCGCATTTTCGACGATGCTTCGCACAGGGTGCACCGACGAAATTTTACGAGGTTTGTCCAAGGCTTCCAGCGAGGGGCGTTAACAAGACCAATAACGAATTCGTAACGATCACGCGAGCGCTGTAGCTTTTACGAGCTCCTTACCTGTATCGTACGCGAGTGTGCAGCAAATAGCAGACAAAAGACAAGCTACGCTGGACGAGAAGGGTTGTCTAGAGGAAGGATAGGACCAAGGGTCAAAGTGTTCGATTCGATGAAAGTCTCGTAATCCCGAGTGATCCTCTCGTAATCCTCGAAATAAATAGTCTTAGGGTAACTGGCGCATCTTGTCTTTAAGATTGCAAGACGAGCGCTAAGAGACGGTTAGTTACCGTCGTTCGAACAGATTTCAATAACTCCGTGAGATTTCATCTATGCAGTCGACGCATTCACCGTGACGTCGAATTTTTACGAGCTTGTTCGAGATTCGTGTTAACGGGGTGTTAACAGCAGTAGCGACGCGTTCGCGACTATCTCTACATATACGTAAACGTCGACTTTACGAGCTTTCGCGTTACCATAATCCGACGCGATGCTTTCAAAATGTGCGCACGGACTAAAATGATCCGGAACAACGCGCGAATTTCTATAAGTGTTAAACTGCGCGGTGTCGTCACGACATCGGATATTTTCATTACTTATTTCAAATGATAGATACGTTAACACTCTTTGCCACTACTACTACGAGATCTACTCAAAGCTTATTCGATGCATGGTATTCGAACTCGTTGATTTTACTTTTTCTTTCTTTTCAACCGCGACATCTTCCTAGAGGTGAACGAAGATCAAGGTGAGAAGTTCCCGCATCGCGACGTTCAGGTGGACGTTCGCACTAAATGCATAATTCCAACACGATTTAAAGTCACGCGAAAATACACCGGCAGCCGTGTACACTGCGTGGTAGACTCGCCGGCTCGAAGCCGGTAAATTTTACGAGTTTGTCCAGAGGTTCGAGTTAACGGGGCGTTAACAAGGGCAATACTCGTGACTATCGCGCGTGCGAGCACTCCTTTGCGGCTCTTTACGAGCTCACGAACGATTCCTCGTACGAAACACCTCGGTGTAACAGCAGCAGTATCACCACCAGGTAACAACAACAACACCACCAACAACAACAACGCAGCCCCAGCGAGAGGAATAATAAGGAGAAAAGGCCGCGGAAACGGCAGCAGTATCTGTAATAATAATAATAGCGAGAGGCAGATAACTAGACTCGGTATGCTCACCCTGTTCAACAGAACCGAGCAAACTTCCATCGAGACGGTTAGCGACGGCTTCGATATGCGCATTACCGATCGCCTTAATATTTATTTATTTGCTTGTTGTACAAGAAAAAACTTTAGTTGGACTTGATAAAACAGAGGAGAATATGTTTATTACGGTGGTCCTTGTGTTTCGTTCTTAAAATGTTGTTTGCAGAAACCTGATCAAGGTAGTGTGACCGAGGTGATATCAAATGTCTAGCTAGATAAGTCCTAGATACTATGCCAAAAGAGTGAAACCACGTGAAACACGGGAGAATGTTGTTTTAAGCTCGCGATAGAAAGAACACCGAGCGCCCATCGCTACCATCGTGGCATCGTATCGCAGGATCGTTTATCCGCCATCGAGAAGGACGAAAGGGGCTGCCGCCATTTCTGCTCTCGAGAGTGGAGGCAATAAAACGTAGCAGACCGGGGTAGGGGAACCAGCAATTTCGGGCTATCGAGCGTGGCCCCTCCGGCTTTATTATTGGCCCTGCAATTATTGTTGATATACGCGCAACCCGGCAACCCAGGCATAATGCTCCTATATAGGGCGCAGCGATAAAAGCTGCGCTCGCAAAATGGCGCCCGATTCTTCCCTACCTCCCATACTCCGCAGCTCCGTCAAACCTGCGGACTCGAAAGCCCGTGCATGTCGACCGACGCGGTTCACGCTTTTGTTCGTGACTTTGTCATCTTACAATTGCAGCCACACGAATCGAACGTTGCGACGATCTTGTCGTTATTTTCACGTGGATTTACTTTGATAGAAACAGCAAACGTATCATTTCGTGTGCGATAACCGGGCCAGATGACGGAACCGTGATGGACGTCGCGCGAAAGACGAGGTCCTGGAGAACCCGAGAACAGAAAGAAAGGCGTGGGAGGCGGCGATGGGCGACTCATTGTTCGGCACCGAGCAGAAATCCGCGACCAAAGAAGGAAGACAGAGATGCAAAGATAAGGAGAAAGAAATGGCGAAGGGAGAAGAACGGAGGGAACCACGGGCGAAGAAGGAGGCGAAGGGAAGAGAGAAGAGGCATTTCAGGATGCGATTACGACTTTTCTTGGTAGGGCGTCCAATCAGCAGTTATTTTTATAATGACTGCCGCCACCGCCGCCGTCGCGGCCGTGTCCCGCCAGCGCATTCGAGCCGTAGCGAGCCGCAATGGTGGCCATTGCATGCTCGCTTCGACCAGCCAAAGTAGCCATTCGACTGGCGTACAGGCGTTACGTGTTACGTACTATCGTTGTTCATAATTTCACGCGGTTCGTTGAGAACGGAGGGGGTGGGCGAAACTGGCGCGATGTACATGCCGAGCCACCCGGCTCGCTCACCCCCATTAACCTTTTTCATTCGCGCGAAAATCGAGTTCCGTTCGAAAGGACTCGATTTCGGCCGATACGATGATATCTGTTGTTTGAACACTTTCCTGATGTTTCTCGAGGTATCCCGACCGGTTGCGGGCCTATGCACATAACCCTGAGATTCTATCGCTCGACGCATTTCACGAAGCATAACCTGCGACGATAACATAATGGCAGGCTGTGGTTTTTCACGCTATCGTGAAAAATTAATGTTCCTTTATCTGTCTGCTCGCTGTCCACTGCATATTCAGCAAATTCAGCTTCGTATCGGACAGGCAAACGTGGACGTTCTCGTATACGTTCAAGAGGCATTACTCGAGTTCGTTCGAATAATTTTTTTTTGCACCTATCGTGCATGCCGAATTAACTTTACGTCAATCGTCAAGAGAATGGCGCGACTAATTGTGAGACGTGAGGCACGTGTACCGTGGTTGACGCGATACTTTGAAGGAAACGCCACTGGCCCTGTTCGAATCGCTCTACGTTTCGAACGACAGACGTTAACGAGACAGCGCGATCGCGAAACAGGCTCTAGGACTCGAAGGTAATGGCAAGGTTGTTTTTCGTTCGTCCACGTTGTTCGATAATATGGGAGGACGATAGCACCGAAACGAAGCACAACCGACCCGTCGACGCACACCAGAGAGGGGATAATTGGTATACGAAACAAAATGTTGCATTTTATGGGTTATTGCGAAGTATATTGGGCGGGTAGGTTTGGCGGGCCAGGGGAGTGCCCGATCTAATAACGATCGACTATGTCGGAGGCTTTTATTAACCGACGCAGGAACTGAGGCCTGCGCGGCTGTTTTAAAAGCCGAACGGTCGCGCGCGAAACGACTTTTCCAGGAATCTCGCGTGGCGACCCTAGAATCTATCGAATAAACTGCCGACGGAATATACCCCGAACCATGCATCGCTTACCTTCCCTTCGAGTTTTGTCCCGCAACGGTCTACTATCTCGATTTCTTATACGACTTGCGAAAGTGTTGGCTGCAATTATTATTCAACGATACCAGCAAAAAATCTCTCCGAAGAAGTATTCGGTTGGGAGATCAACGAACCATATCGTCCACTCGGTATCCGCTTAATAGCGTTCTTCCCGTCCGTGCTCCGCGATCCTCGAACGGACAAAAGAAACGACGAGGGAGAGAGTAGACGGCGAGGAACGTCGCCGTGGAGCACGAAGTGGACGCAGAAAATGGGAAAAAAAGGAAGAGCCTCTCCGCGCGGGTTAACTTTGTTAGCGCTCGGTATTATCAGAGGAGCGAAAGACCGAGATTGGCATTGCGAGGAATAGCCGGGAGGGGGTGGAGTTTCATATGAAATACACGCGACATTTACGGCCTCCACCGGCTTGGGCCCCTGCAAAGACGCAAACGTATTATAAATAGATCTCTCTTCCGCTCCTACCCCGTTCCGTGAACACCCTTAGCACCACCGACCATTCTCTCTTTCCTTCTTCTTCTTACGCGGGCTCTAGCCCTTCGTTCCACACACCGAGAAAGGGTCCGCAGGAAAAAAGGAGAGGGCAGCAGTCGCCGCCGCTGCGAACAGTGCTACAATCTGCTTTATAATCTTGTTAGGATTTCGCGGAAATATTGGCGTAATTTACGATCCGTCTTAGCGGAGCTAACTGTCAAGGGAATCGCGATGGAACGTCGAGGGGTTGCGTCGGGTCTCGCCTCTGCCTCGTCAAACGCGAGTCGAGCAGACACGCGCCCCCTTTCCCTCCCTGTTGCACTTTATTACCTCCCTTCTTTACCGTCTCTTTGACTTCGTCTTCGCACATCTCCCAACTGAAATCCCTAATACGAGTTCTGTTTAACACTTCGACATTGTTCACCCTCTCGGACCTTTAAATATCGTCCAATGGAATCCCCTTCGTACCCTGTACCCTTGTGTGCTGCAATAAGGAGGCAGCTCCAAACACATTAATCCTACCCCCACCACTCTGAAAAGGAAGGATGGAATCCGGAATGACATAATTTCATAATTAGGTTCCTATGATATGAAAAAGAAAAAGAAAGAAAATTTCAAAAATCTGAGATTTAAAACGTTTCATTTTTTTATTTTCCAAAAAAAATTTGAAAAAATGGTGCTGCCTCCTTATTGATGCACACCCCTCGTTTGAAACGTTAACGAATAAGTCATCGTTTTCTTAGCGTCCACAGAAAGCCAAGATCGTCGCGACGCGATCTCGATATATCGCTGGGTGAAGTAGGATTATCATTGGGCTGTGCCCTTCTGGCAGGAGCCCTTCTATCGAGGCATCGAAATCTCTCCGACTAGAATAGAAGATCCCCCGCGAACCTCCCTGAAACCACTTGTTGCTCGCCGATCAAATAATTGTATCTCCGTCGGTGGCAACCCCCTGGACCGACCCCGGGAGTGGCTTACGTCTCGTGGGTGGCATCCTCGGTCTCGTTTCAGAGCCATCGCCTAATCCCGGAAAACAAAACGATCCTATATCGCGTGCTAGAAGCCGTCAAGAAACGAGCATCCTTCTCTCGTCGTATTCAGTGTTTGATCTAAAAAAAATACGTTTACCAAACTTCGTTAGCGTCTACCATTCAACAAAGATTAAGAATCATCCGTTGAATGCACTAATTGTAACAAATAGGAATTAATGGTATCGTTTTGTGAGATTAATAATGTTCAAAACTGTGATAAATGATTGTCTACGGCGTTCTTGACATTTGTGCCCCATCCAGAATTAGTCCTATTCGTTGTACGTCCAAGTGCACGTCATCAGCGTCACTCGGGGGATGACGTTTCCGGGCGACGTGGATCAGGACCGCGCTCCAGAAGATAGACAAAACACGATCCGCAGCCAGGGCGTGGCGCGCGAAGGAATAATTCCACCTCGTCCGTCTTCGTTCGTCTGCTTTCTTCGTCCATCTTTCTTTCAGCTCTTCTTCCTCGTCCGGTTGGCCCGTGATACTCGCAAAGACTCGTCTGCAACCTGGGTGGGCCACGGCTCGATAGTAACGGCGAGCCACGACCTATATATACGCGTTGGCCGACGAAGCGACAATAAAATCTCCGAATAATATCACGAGCAATAAACCCTTACTGCGAGCTGCCAAAGGAGCGATTGCATTGCTCAAAATACCATTCGAAACAATAAAATCAACGCCTCGCTCCGTGCGTTCCGTCCCATTCTGACTCATTGTCCGCCTCGAACAGCAATGTCTTCTGCGGATTGAATCACAGTCGAAGAAAGGTACCGTGTACATTTTTGTCCAAGTCGAGCGCAGTCTTCTCGGTGTATGAAAGACGAACGGAAGAAGAAAAGGAGAACGAAGAGGACGTCGAGTACTCTCGAGCGTCGTCGTTTGTTTGCTCGCAGACGGCTGGTGCGTCGTGGCCCCCTGGTCGCGATCACGAGTACGGGGGATGCACGGCTGGGAGGACTGCCAGGCACTTGCCAACAATGTGGCGAAGCTTTGATGTGACGTAAAATGGCACGTTAACTGGTACTCCGTTGCTCTAAGGCCGGCAGTTACCGCAACTTTCCATCGTTTGAAAACGCGGCTTCGACTCCGCTTTGATACGGAACACGAAGAACGAAACAGTCATCGCGGGATTGACAGTAGCTGTCGTTGAAAACGAACGATCGAAGGAAGCGGAGATCTCGAACGTTAACTCTCGGTTCGTTGGACCAATCATCCAACGGAGAATCCACGGAGGGAAGACGCGCGCGGCTATTTACAGGGTTATAAAATGCCAATGCAGGCCGCGATACGGCGGCCCGGTCGCGTTATTATCCGATGCCAGCCATAAATCAACCTGTATATCGAGCTCCGCAGAAATAACTTTCGATTCGTGCTTGTCATTCTGCCAAAATAAGGGTTTAAGTCCGTCGTTGCGACGGCGACTGCATGGCGTCACGACCCAAATATCCCCGCGGGTTCCATGGCCGCGTGCGGCGCGTTCCTCGCCTCTATCGCGACGCGGATTCGTCAGGGATCGTAAACGCGCCGATGCGGTTGTGAGCTTTAACGACGTTAATCGCGGCGAGGCAGCTCGTCGCGCGATAATTACCTCCGTCCGAACCTTTTGCAATACGCAACCAATCCGTGTCTTTAAAGGAAAGCTCGTTAAACGACCACCCGAAACCCCTTTGCCGACCGAATTGGGTGCATTTCTCGCGATGTAGCTGCTTGAAATTTTTATTTGTTCAAACAAAAATTCGAGTTTGCATTCAACGAGCAAGCGGATAAACATTCGTTTGGAATTTTTCTTCTAAGGAGGAGAGGATGGAGGAAGCAAAGTTCGAAGAGAGAGAGAGAACATAGACGAAGTGGGGGAGACGATATATCAAGAACCCCCAGAGCGATCGGCGCTGTTGTGAAATATTAATAAGCAAATTAGTTCAGACTTAGTGGCCCCGCCAATACTAAACCGGCAGGATGGAAATGGCCGTTGGCCGTCTAGCACGCTCGTATTTCACTTCCCACGCCTGGCCGCAGCGTCGAGGCCGCAGAACGCGGAACCCGTTCTCCAATTTCTTTCGCTCATCCGAACCAACCCTCCGCGCGTCGCGTTTTCCCGCGGATCATCTTCGGCTGAATCGGCTTCGAGGAGGTGAACGCGATCCCGGATGGAAAGTCGAATCGAACGATTCGCTTGGGATCGCGAAAAAGCCAGCCACCGCGACATGTTAATCAATCGTCGAGCTCCGAACGATAACTCTTGTCACGGGCCGTCGAACTGTGCTCGGGAGGACACCGTTGATGAAGGAGAGGGGGAAGCTGCAAGTCGAAGCGAAGGCAGACTGTCGGAGCAAGAATTCGACAATTACGTCACGGGAACGTAACGGATGATCGGCGAGAACGGCCGGCGTCGAGACGTCTAGAATGTGCGAACGTCATCCTGCTAAATGCTTTTCGCTCGGCTCGAAGAGCTCGCGTGCGCGAGCTATCTATAGCACTGGAACGTGCCGGAGAACCGTCCTGAGCTCTCTCTCTCTCTCTCTCTCTCTCTCTCTCTCTCTCTCTCTCTCTCGCTCTCGCTCTCGCTCTTTCTCACGGATGCTGGAAGCCACCCGGTCACTTGTACGCCGCTGGAAAATGTAGGTCGAATTCGAGCACGAGCCGAGAAACTAATTGGACAGGTGTACTAACGCCGCCCGCAACTTCCGCTCGACCGCTTTGAAACTTTGCGCCACGCGCGCAGCTTGTTCCAACTCCGTTTTGTCTTTTCACTCGAATCTAGCCTTTACATTAAAATTTTTGCCCGTTTTCTTAGTCACGAACAGAGTGGTTGGCAGCTAACGTAAAGTAGCAGATTCCCATCTGACCAGAATCGGTAACACAAAGACGAAGGCATTCTTCTATTCAGATCACTCTTCCTAATTTTCGGCTCGTCTTTCCTTCAAAAATTTCTACCTCCAGTTACAATATAAGTGGAGCAATTTCAAGGGCGGCGTAGGAGACGAATTCTCTAAAGGAGGTGAAACTATCCTAGCCGGTCGAATTCCACCGTAATTTTCTAAAAAATGACACGATTTACATGGCTCCGGTTGCGTGGCACGCGAACAAATATTCGGCTACCGGTCGTCGGAATGTCGGTGGTTATGGTCAGATCGCATCGGATTCGCATTATAATAATTAATGTCTAAGGAATTTCGGGACTTCTGCACGAAAACACAACGATCTCCGCGCGGTCCGAGCCGCGTTTGCTCCGAGGCATCAATCATCAGCCGGTGAACGTCGTTATATTCTCAGATTCCGAATAATTGCCGATGATTGCTCACCCCTTTTTTCTTCGTGGCCGAGCGGAGGAGTCACGGATTCTCCTGGACCACTAATCAAACTTATCACGAAACTTCTTGGAAATGCGAAGACGATCGACGGCCGTTTCTCCGATTCGCAAGCATCCGAGACTGGACCGATGAGAGGAATTGGGGAGGAGGCGGCGCGCCGACCGTGCGAAGCAATTAAACGAACGGAAGCTCGAACGTGTCGGATAGATGGACAGAGAAGACGAATCGGTGCTTCGTCTGATCGTAATAAAAAAAAAAATGGTAAAAATTTTCGATAGAATCGATCGCCGTTGGAATTAAAGAGAGATTTCGAGATTTCTCTAGGGGATGGCCGAAGGATCGTTTCCGCTGTCGGAGAACAGACTCGGTGCAATCCTTTGCTCGCTACCAGAAGAGAGGACACACCGTGCACAGGATACTGTAATCCCGACATAATCCCGATTTAAGACCCTCTAAAAACAGCGGGTGGCCCTAAGCAGCCTGATCCATGATCCAGCAACGACGAGGCGGCCAACCGACGACTTCAAGAGCGAGCGAGCTCGCAAACTGCGGTGGCGCGAGAGAGCTTGGAAATACCGTATTGGCTCTCTCTCCGTTTCCGAGAAAACATTTAGAGAAGGTTTACGAGCGATCCGTCAAAGAGGAAATCCATCACTCGCAGGAACGGGGAGAGTCCGCCCATCGTCGGGACTCGACGATGCGCGCGCGCTAGGACTTTATTTCGTTTTATGGAGGTAACCGTGGATGGGTGTTTATGGACAAGCTGAATTGACTCTGTCTGTCGTCGTCGAACGTCCACGCTGGCTCGTACGTTTGCTCGACAAGGTCGTAAACGCGATAAAACGACATTGGAGCGGCTAGCTGAGATACAAATAAAGGTAGAAACCCGAGGCTTGCGGAGGAGGCGAAGACCTGCCGCTGGACAGAGACTATCTCTCTCGTTTCTAGAAACTACTCGAGTCTAAAATTTACGTTATCTCCTCCTATCTTCTAATCGTGTGTTAGCCAATTCGTATCAAACACCTTGTATCGGTTCTCCTCCGCTACGTTTGCAGATTCAATTATCATGTCCTAAACGAAACTGTACGAAACAGTGTAGTCTCCCTCGGATCGTTTCGGTGCTTCCTCGAATCTCTTAATTAATCAAACCGATTTCTACGGACACAGCGGCAAAGAGCATGAGCCTCGTTTAACGGAAGGCTGTCTCGCGTCTCACAAAGACGCGCAAGGGACCATACGGTACCAGAGATCGTAAACCGTCCAAGAATGGATCTGCTCGAATAAAAGTAAAATAGCGTCGTACGACAGAGGAGCTGCCTTTCGGTACAGAGGAAGAACAGCGTCTCTCTCCTCTCGACTTTTATAGCCGTCCCTTTGGACCGTTCGAAGATCGATTCTCGGTAGAGGTGCAACCCGTATGAATTTTAATATTTATTACGTAATAAAGCCTTCGAGAGAGCTGGACCGCCCCCTAGTTTCTTCGAGGATTTGATTCTTCGTCGCGAGCTCATCGGCGCGATCGGGAAGCTTTCGTCGCCTTTTGGAAACAAATGGGTTTAACGTACCGAGTACCAAAGGACGGTGTAATCATCGAATACGGTTACAAAAGTCCCGATCCGAGAAACACCGTCTGTTCGCAGCGTCGCGTCGCGTGCCTCCGATCTGCATCCGAAGCGCAACGTGGAGCCTGGTCGCACCGGTGAACGAAGGCGAAACTATTTTCGCGAGAACGTTGCTCGCGTTGTTGGGAGGTGAAGTCAACATTCGAACTAGTTGCGGTAGGTATGCCGTGACGAGACGCAGTTATCGAGTAACGGCGTACGAACGTGCTCCCGGCACAAAATACCGAATAATAAGAAAAGCACGCGAAAAAATAACGACGCTCGAGGAGGCAAGGGAGAAAAAAGATCAGGCGCCGACGAATCACGTCGTCCCTTTCCCGTTGCATAATGAAAGCGGAACGGTGGCGCGAGGTTTGTTCGCGTGTATTTTGTGAACGTATGAGGACGCGATGTCGCGGACGAGAGCCGATAGATGAAGAACGAAGTCTTTGAATATCGTTTAAAGGTAACGGTCGCGCAACACGGTACCCGTTAAACGATTTTTGACGGTTTCCTGGCGAAAGGTCAACCTGTGCCAGACGATGATAACTCCCGATCTCGAATCCGAGTAGAGAATGGCTCATTCTGTTTCGCAAGCGTCCACCCGCGACAATCTCTGAACTCGTACAAAGTATCGAGAAGAATGGAGGCCCGCGAGAACGGGGCAACGCATGACCTATGTAACACGCGTTGTGTACGCAGACGGCACGCACGGCGTGCCTGTTCACAAGTGTGTAGCGAAAAGTGTTCGTGCCGAACACGTGTTCTCAGCGCCGTTAACGCGTTGCCCGCGGCGCGTAAAAGAGTCTTTTTTCTCGAAGAGGCCGGAGAACGCGACTCGCGACTACGCACGGTGCAACGCACTTTTAGACCTCCTGATCGCTGCCCGTTCAAATACTTTTCACCGGTGCAACGATCCGCTAAAAAAGTCAACCCCTTGTCGCCCCTCGCGCGGTATGATTAACTGGGACGTGCGAGTAAAAAACGAAAGATACGGTATCGAGGCGCGAAAACCTCTTATCGACGTCCGTTGAAATTGAGCGGATATCATTAAAGCGGGGAGAACTCGTGGGAGTGTTGGCGCGTAACTGCCGGCCCGGGGAACATCGAGGATGAGGAACGCGCGCGGCAAGAGGAAGAGGAGGGGCCCCAGAGGAGTAAGATAATAACGTATTCGACAGAGAATGGCATTGCTCTCGCGCGGTCGTCCGCTGCAGTATGAATTACATTGGCGATTGAAACTCGTTCGCGATGAAAAAAGCAACCAAGAGACCCCGGGCTGTCGGTGGTGCCGGGATTTGCATATTAAATGGCTTGAGATTTATAACGGTCGGCCCGAAGAGGTGCTAGCAATACGCGCGATAAATAAAGAACGTTCCTCTTCGATAGACGCCGGTGAGAGCTCCGCGACTGTTGTTCGCGCAAACTGCATCGTAGACTTCGCGATCCTATCGAACAACGGAAACGATAAGTCCTGTTCTCTGAAATGCATCCCTGATAAGCTTCGCTCGACTACAAACAAACCTCGATCATCGCGCGAGATTCCCCTCTACTTAATCCAAGTTTTAGCATATCCGGAAAAATGATAGGTGACTATTGACAGCCTCGAGGAAAAGTTCGTCAATTAATTCCTTCCGAACGTCTACACCTTGCACGCTCCAGCGGTTACACCGGATTTCTGAACCACGAACGTGTCGTTCCTCGAGTCGAACCGGTTCTCACTTATCGTTCGAGTTATCGCTACCGATTATGCCCCGTTTACGCGAATTTGTGTGTTCCGCCTGCCTGGTCGGCACTTTTGACACACGAACACTTAGTTGCAAAACTCGTGGTATCCACTACCGAGCCGAATTTAAAGGTCAGGTAAGAGATAAGCGCCGCGGGAATGGTACCTCGATGTCTTTTCGCGAGAAACCCGATTAGACAGTCGGACAGGAACGTCCTATCGATGATTAACTTTATGACCGTTAATTAAGATAATCCTGTCGTTACTGCGAGCTAAGAAAAAGACCCAGTTACGGTTATCGCGCGACTTACTCGCAAGGAAACGTTACAAACTGTTGGACATCGATGAAATTTGGATCGGATATTGGTGAAACTTTAAGAAAAACTTGACTCTAGGAGGTTAGCCGGTAGTAGGTACGAGAATTCACCGGTCAAAGGGTTAAGGTCCGTCGCGAATCGACGATTTCGTAACGGTCCGAACCGATTCACGGCAATTAATTCGATCGAGGCGCGAGCTGTTAGATAGCTCCTCGGAGAGAGCGTCGATAACAAACACAGATTGCCGATGGCTCGACTAATATAGCCGGATGTGATAAATGGTCTTTTATACCCACGGACATGGCCGAGGTGTTATGAATCGCGTTAGCGTCGAATCATTGTTCGCGTCGGCACAATAACGGGCCCCGCGGGGGATCTCGCCCCCAGCCAGATTCTCTCACTTCGAGCTTCTACCCTTTATTCTCTCTGTCCTCCACCCTTTCCCCTCGCGATTTTATAATCGACCTCGTAAAGACTGCATCATCAGAAGATCAATCGGCGGTGATTGGAAATTTATACGATGCGAATTGTATCTACACCTTTCTCCCCGAGGTATAATCTCCGACGAAGACAAAGCTTTGGGAGAATCGACGATCCGTTCCAACGCGGACAACGGGCGCTGCGACGACGTCAAATGTTCATTCCCGAAATGAGACACGAGACATCGAAGGAGACAAACGCGAAATGGTTTACCCAATCTACTCTAATTATTGCTAGGGAAGTAGGTTCAATAATAGCATCGTCGCAGACTGAGAGTCGCGCATCGTGGCTTTGCGAAGAGTGAAAAAGGGAACGGAATGACCTGGGCGCATCGTTCGCGTCGTTGATTGATGGACCAGTCACCGTCTTTCTAATTAGGGACCGACGTTTCCGGTTCTTCGACCAAGCAACCTTTTCAATGATCGTCGTTGACGATTTTTCACGAAATATCAGAATTTAAATAGAAATGACCAGATAATGAGATGTAGATTTTGTAGATATTATTCCCACAAAAAGGTATCCGAGCTCGAGTGGTGAATTGATCGCAATTATGTTCAACGTCCGACCGAGAAGTAGCGAATAGGGCAATGTTTTGCGGTTCCGTTGTTTCGAAAGTCTCGGAATCTAATTTCGGATCGTCTAGCGGAGGCAGATGCAACGTGTTATCGAACCTTTTAACCACGTGGACGTTTACGAGCCGCTCGGACGCGACTAGACGCGAAGCGTCCCGAGAATCCACGTGTGCAGGAAACGAGATGCGGGTCGCACGTGTGTCCGCGTCGTCTTCAACCGCCGCCGCGGACAGCGTGAATAATGTCTCACAATTTTCGCTACGGCAAAACCCTCGTCGAATCGTCTATCGCCGGTATTCCGAACGAGCACGATTACACGTGTACCGAATACTTTACACCTGTGACGCTCGCATTAATTACACCGCCGGCCGTTGAAACAGCACAATAACTTCCGTTGGTTAAGGGCAACCCCCCTCGTGGCCCATTTCTCGAATAACGATGTTGAAATAACGAACAAAGTTTATTAAAACTTGTGCCTTATTCGAGAAATGAAATTCTGTATCATTTGACTTAATATAAGTACATGCAAAGTACGCATTTATACACTATTCACTTGGCGTATCGCGAGTTATTTGCGTGCTTGACTCACCGCTCAGATAACACACCTGATACATAGAATCAACAAATGAAATTGTATCGCAAGATCGTGAGAAAACAGGGGAAAGTATTGCGAGCGGGATACCTCGAGAATGCGAAAGGTCCAAGAAAAAAAAAAAAAAATAGTGATAAAGTATCCGGTGAATTATGGGCGAAGACGTGGGAGCATTTTATGAGAATAGATAAATGCGCGAGTAGGTGAATAAGTCGGGTAAAAAAGTAAGGGAAATTCAGGCACTCGCGACTCGATGAAAAACGACTCACGAGGGTTCGTTGCGCCGAGGAGAGATCGAATCGCTCGCTGGTGACGCGTTTATCAGCTCGGTTGCGCATCGCACTGCGTGTTCACCGAATTCTAAATACCTTGGCACGGTTTCCGAAGTTCGCACAACGACGCGAATACCATCGCGCGACAATGCACCGGTTGTCGACAGGTGCGCGAGCTATAAATAACCGGCAGATATCGTTTTCGCGTCTACTTTTTCATTCACTGTAGCCTAATTTTCTCGCGAAAAGAAGAAAACAGTAAACAATGTTAAAGATTCTCATTTATTTTATAATTGAAATTCGGATGGCCCCCTCGTCGACGTGAAAGTGTTTATCATCCATTACGATAGAGTCTCTTATTCGGATCAGACGTTGAAATAATACGATGATAGATATTTTGGTTCCATCTAAACATTCTAAACGTTTGTTCGAAAGAAAAGCACGTTTCTGACACGAAGCGTAGGTGGTCTGCGTAGGTTAAATCCGGAGATTCGTTTCGGGATTTGGAGACGTCCCGCGTTGGACGTCCACCGGATTATGACAAAATTGCAGGCCCGCTTGGAACGCGAGTGCGTGCCAAGAAATCGTAATACGTCTTCGCCTCGACGATGGAGACAAATGTGGGGACGAGTTTGTTCGTGGACGGGACTCGGTTGTCAGTCTCGCGAGAAGATTCTTTCGCCAGCCGGCGAATCTGGCCTTGGACGTCGATCGGAACGATCAATATTTACAGAATTAATTCCCGCGTATGATTCGCGGATTGGACGATGATAAACTGCGACACGAAGATGGCTCGAGGCGCATTAATGAATTCGGTTGTTCGCGTGTTTATTTCGAAAAACGATACGATCCTTTCCGTTGTTTGCGTTTCGAATTCAGCCGAGAATCGACACCAAAGTGTCTTTCGATTGCTCTCGAGCAGAGCTGTTCGAAATATAGATGTTTAACCTAATTTGACACCCTAAAAAATCGAACCGAGACTCACCTCGTTTTTGCATGTAACTGAAAAGGTCGTCCAGGAACTCCTTTCTTTTCGGATCGTCGTTGATCTCGTACAACTGAAAAAGCAAAGAAGAGTAAAGGTAAATACGTTGCCTCAGACGTCTCTCTTCGAGCAAATATCATATGGCGATGTCTCGCTGATCAACGGAACAACGTAGAAACGAGAAGAGAAAGAGGTACATGCGTCATTGATCCGATATAAAATTCATCATGGTCTTATCTCGCGTCGATAACGCGTCTCGTTCCATCTCTCTGTTTGCGCCACGAATAAAATGTTACTCGGGCTGGGCTAATAAAAACAGGAGTGAAACAAGTGTGCTCGTAGCGACAGGCAGATTAGTTAGCCCTGATTATTAATGATTCCGTTTAACCTGCCTCATAACCCGAAAGCCCCCCTTGGCCGGGCCAAAGCCAAACTCCCTTCGGGCTAGCGGCTCCATATTATCATATTTGTTACGATGTGCTATATCTAATTCGGGACCCTCTAATTGCTTCTATAATATGACCAGCTTCCCCCTTTCATCGTCACTCTTTCCGACAGAGACAGCCAAACCTTTATTCGAATGACGAATAAAAGCAATCCGTAGCGTCTCCTTGAAAAACACTTATTCAATTGCGAACAAAAAGCGGCTAATCTTTTATCCGCTAACACGGTTGTCGCTGGCACATTTTCCGTAAACGATAGGATTATTTTGAATAGCTCCTCGAAGCATCGCTTTGCGAGCAATCGTTGAGTGCGATTATCGTTTTTCTCGGCACGTTCGCGACGAACGATCGCGCTCTTTATCCTTTTCCAAGCAGCGGTTTTGGTCGCCGTTCCAAGATAAACTATACGAAACGTGACGATCATACGGTTCGTCGATTTTCTGTTTTAGAAATTACGACATAGCCCTCGTCTACGTCACCATCTTTGCGCGATACGATGAAACTCTTGCCAGAGCGCTACCTGTATTAAACGTTTACACACGTGGCGTCGTCTTGGTTTTCGAGTTTGAAATTTACGAACCGTCCCAACGTTTAAAACACTGTCGTTCGCGCAGGATACGCTCGTCGGCATTCTGGCAATCCTTTAAACGCACGCGTCTACCGTCCTCGTTCGCCGCGCGTCACTTTCCGTCGACCCCTCTCTCGTTCCTCTGGGCTCGTAGATCTGCCTCGACGATAAATTTCATCCAACGAAACGCGCTGCTGCCTCGTAACGCGGCCTCACGCGGGGTGAATAATAATTAATTTGCTGCCTGGACCCGCCGTTCATCCTGTTCAGTTCCCGACTCGCGGATCTTGCCAAGATGTCGGCCGACCGTCAGGCGAGAAAGGAGATGTTTCCGAGGTTGAGCGGAAGAGAACAGCGACCCGCGCACCAATGGCGAATCTACCACCCATCGTTCAGCCACGAGAACTCGTAACGCGAACGAAATGTTCGTGGAGGATTTGAAAAGGATCGTTCTCCGAAATGGCCGCTATCGCGACCCGCTTATTCTCGTCCACCCTCTGCGCGCCATCGAAACGAGCAACTCGACAAACGAACGAACCAACGGATGGACGGACGGCATTTCTCAAGGGCCATTTTGTACCACTTTCTCGTGTTTTTTCTTTGGTTGCGCGAGCGATGAGCTCGTTAGGGGCAGCCGGAGGGAGAGGACGGGGTAAAAGGTCGGAGCAAGAGGGACGAACGTCGTGGACCGTTGAGGGACGGAGAGGAAACCGAGTCCGAGGGTTCAACCAGCGTATATTGATTGATCTACAGTTAAGCGGACTGACGGCAGCCACGTGAAGATCGGGTAGAAACGGCTTCGTACTTTCTCTCTGTTGCTCCTGCTCGCTCGCTCTTTTCCTTACGTATTCTTCGCCTATCCTTCACCTACCCGTAAAATAAAGAGAGGCGAACGGAATTTGCTCTCGATGATGCATGCTCCGCGGCCCCGCCCTCTCCTTCTCATCGACTGACGGCCGGTGAATAATAATTCCTGATACAGCCGACGTTGATCGGGTTACTTTCGTCCCTGTGAGCAGAGGAGGGACGCAACTCGCTTCCTTCGATGATCGATGTACGCGTCTCGTTGCTAGCGCCGCGTCCTCCGGGATTTCTTCGCGTCGAGACACTATCCGATTGCGTTTTTTGTCGTTCAAACGATTAACGGTCATTAGCAACCGATCGTCGCGTCGTTTATCCTGAGGATAAGAATATATCGGAGCGACGAGAACGTCGTTGATCGCTTATCCATGAAATTGCCTTGAGATAGAGTTCTCTCTTGTTTACTCGGGTTGTTTCGTACCGCACCAATCTTTTGCTTGGATTGTTTCGTTGTCTTTCAGATCGAAGCAGCGGTATACCCCCCCCCCCCCCCGCCCCGCCCCTGAGTGCGCCACTGTGAATCGAAATGTCTCCAATTCGCGGAACCTGGCTCTCAGTCGCTCGATGAACTTTACGACCGTCGAAGAAAGATGGGGAAGGGGGAGGTCGCCGTAAAATTCGCGGAAGAGGAGAGCAAACCGAAGGGGACTCCACGCGTCGTTACCTTTACGAGGCGTAATTATCGATGCGCGGCTCTTTTTCCCGCCTCCGAGATCCAGATAACGCGTTTTTCCGGCTGATAAGGAGCAACGATAATCGTCGAACGTACCGTTGCCGCGATACGAACCTTGGCAAGCGTGTTTGCACGGTGTCTTTGGCAGATTGTAATCGTCGTGACGGAACTCTCGAGAACGAGGTGCGAAAGAGTCGGTGAGAAAAGGTTTCCATCGAAATCTTGCAACTCGGGAGACATTGGGGAACAACAAGTGTCTCCGTGAGATTGGAAAGCCAGGCGGTTGACAAAAGGAAATTCGAAGAGACGACGCATTGTGGTAACAACGTAATTGGCTGGCGCGTATCTGGCCGCATCGTCTCGTTTTCGCACGGAAGGTGTACCCGTACGGCGAAACATGTTACTGCGCCCCCGCGAGCAGGGTCGACTTCCGGTCGTAAAAGCTTTTATAAGGGTGCGTCGTGTCTCGAGCGAAACGGAAACGGGTGCAGCTTTAAATAATGCACGGTGCTTCGTTGTCGAGGTCAAGACGGAGGCGATGCGCTTCTCGGAATGCTTTATCTACGCTTCTGCGAGCGAGCCTAATTTACGTCCAATGAAACCTAATGAGAAACAGACGCGTTCGGCCGCAAAATTTACAAAAGAAACGCAAACACGAGCAACGTCGCAACATTCGCGAACAACGTATACGCGTAAGCGGTCATTCGCGTCTTCTTCCAAGAGGAGCGTCGCGGTTAGCGGGGGATATCAAGATCGCGCGTTATACGAGCGGCCATAATAGCGGTGCTACCATTATTACCCGCTTCCAGGGTATTAAAGATAACGCGAGCAATTATATATATTACGATGCGAGTAGCATACCCGCCTCGTGTTACGCTCCTACGAGATCTTCGGAGCGTCCGGAACGCTCTTTTGTACGTTCTCACCACCGGCGATTGTTAATGTTTTTCCACGTTATTTTTTAAAAGTTCAATCTATCATTTCGCGAAAACATAAAACTTTCTCTCGCGTAATCCCTGCGATACAGCCCGGCAAACAGCTCGACGAACGCGTCTTTCCGTCCACGAGAGTGGGTTGGATTCGCGAAAACTCGACGTAAGCGCATAACCGGTGAAATATCGAGGAAACCTGGATTGTTTGTATTACCGCCAAAGAAGCAATAAGCGTAACGCTGAGCAGCCCCCTCGTATATCCGAAGGAAAGACCAGAGGATTCGTTTATATCGAGCTGGTTTTGTCTCCGGTCAGCTTCTCGCGCGAACGATCGCACAGCGCGGTGGTAATAGCCGCGGTTCGCCAGCGAATCAACAGGGAGACCGATAATTGCGGTTTACGGAAGATTATGCAGTTCGGGGAAGATTTGACACGAGATGATTCTCCCGAGTTCCAGAAACCAAAAGACTTCACGTTTGAAAACTATTTTGTGGATAAATTAACACCCTCTAGCGACTCGTTTGTCACGGTGGGAGACAAATTATAGCGCACCAATAGCGAAGAAAAGTAGACACGGTTCGTGGTTTCCCATTATCGGAACGAAATCAATCGGCTTTATTCCAGCGATATCGACACGTGGAAAAAGAAGAATATCCCCGACCCTGGTCAGACTCTAATCCGAATGAGTTCGCGCGTTCATCCGCCTTCCTTTGACCGACCGGGGGACGATGGAGCGTCCAAGAAGAATCGGTGACGTTTTTCAAGCGATTCGCCCCAATCTATTGGGAAAGCTTTCCATGTCCTTTCTTCATCCCCTCGCGACAATTGCTCGACGATTACGAGCACGCTCCTCATCATCTTTGGAGAATAACGTCGTCGTTTCTCTCCTCGAAAATAATTCTTGGTGTACTTACCGATTTTATTCTATTATATTACTACTGTGCAAATGTGTACCGATACATTATAACATTCTTATAATTTTACATACTTTGTATATTGATAGGTTGTTCCCGGTTATTGAAAAAAGGCAAGGTTTTTGTGATAACGACAAGTCGTCTAATTAAATTCGATCGTAAAAGCCGCGTTTACGGGTAATGAAAATCCAGGCCTACGTATCTTGGGATAGAGATATTAAAAACGAACCGATAACTCGAGCGTGTCGCCAACGAACCGAGTCACAATCCGGAAACCGGCCTGGAAATACAAATAAAGAGTCCGTTCGATGGCGACGAAGGAAGTTCGGGGGCATTCTTTTACGAGACGAAGGGTATAAAATATAAGGAACGAAAAGGAGGTTGACGTTCGATGAAGCCAGATGTCGGCGTCACAAAGAACCCAGCATAAAGAGCGAAGTTCGTGGTCCCTTGGCGTCCCCCCCCCCTCCCCCTCCCCCCTCCCCCCTCCCGTTCTCTCCCGATACGGACGGATTTTATGCTCGTAGCTGGAAATATTAAATCGCACCTAAGCACGTTTTATGTCGACCGCCTAATAATCTCCACGGACTGTTTCTCTCTTCTCCTTTTCATCTCCGTTGCTTTCTCCTTCTACGCGAGAGAGTCCGTCTTTTCGTCACTACGTCACGCCTGGACCCCGTAGGATCTCGAGCGTTCAAACGATTTCTTTCCGTTCCCCGCCGCTCTTTCGCCCTGAGAACGATCGTTGGTGGTCGGTCCAGCTGTCCACGGGTAAGTTCATAAACTCTCAGCATTACGGACGTTCTCGAAAACCCTGTTTCCTTACTCCGTACCCTTTTTCTCGTCGCCTTTCCCTCCTCGACTTGTTTGAAATATTAATTGCAAAATCACGTGTATTTTAATCAAAGGCATATCACGGAATGAACTCGAAACAACTCGAACGGCTTTGGTTGGATTCCGAAGACGAAGGAAAGCCTTACCATCCGCCGGGTTCAGAGACCCGGCACGAGCGAGTGTTAACCAACGCGTTAATCTCTGGTCGCGGCAGCTCCCTTTATCGGTGCGTGGCGATGCATCGGTTGGCCAATAACTTCTTCCACCGAGCGAACTTTTGGTCAGACCTTTTTCTACGGCGGAATCGAGGCCAGAGATAACGAGGATGCCGAGGCGGACGATTTACGATCGCGGAATTTAATTCGGTAGCTCGTCCAATTTGATCGCGATATCGCGATAAAGCGGCGCGATGCTCGACGTCGCGAGGTCGCTTCCCTCTCCGTGGTGGAGAGAGTTCGCGCGATCGAGAAGAACACGGTGAGATAAAAATTGCAAGAGGGCGCGGTGAAGATCGATTAACTCGGCGACGTTCGACGTAAAATACGGCTTCCAAGTGGCATAGACTCTTGGGTCCGGGGTGTTCTCTTCCCTCTCGCGCCTTCGAAGCACCGTTTCGCGTCTCCGGCGGGCAGGAGAATCGCACGAAACCAAGATGAAGAAAAGAGGGGGCGATAGATGGAGAAAGGCCCACCTCGGTGCGGATCAAACGGAGTTGAGCTTCGATTATAATAAATCAAGACGTAAATAATGAAGGAACGGATGGGCCCGAAAGCGATGGGCCAGGAGGGAGGATGAAGGGGAACGGAGAAACACGGCTGCAATCGAATTCCCGGTCCGCTCGCAACCGTGGCCGTGTGCAACGCGAGCGGGACCTTGCATCGGCGATTAATGCTTCTACCCCGAGGGACCTTGATCTCTCTTTCTTTTTCGCAGAATTGCGCAGTGGCGTTAACGCTCGCTGCAAAACAGTTTAGAGTTTTACGAATCGAGTAGATATCCCAAGAACTGTTAATTTACGAAATGGATCAGAACAAATTTTAAGCAGTGCACGAAGCAGCGGAAGATAGAGAACGAAAAAAGATTCGCGATCGTTCCAACGACTCTGGGTCTACGACCAAGTAAGTCATAGTCCCACGCAAAGGACAGCCGGAGCATTGTCTACCGCGACCGCAGAATTACCTGGACTCGACTATGGGAAGATTATGCGTCTGGCTTGAATTACGTACTAGTGGAGGAAGAGAAGATCTACGGTCCGGGAAGAAGAGAAATACGGAGGGGAGGCTCTCTTATTAACGAGGAAACGAAACAACTCGCACCAGCGTGTTAATCGAACGAACATACAGAACGCACAGTCGTTCCTGGCCGCCGTATCAACGGCCATCTTTGTTCCTTGTACCTCCGCGATACTCGACCGATGGGAATTTATCGAACCGTGAAAGGATCCCCTCCATATTTCGACGGAGCGTTCAAAAAAAAAATACGCAGGCTCTCGCGTCGAGATCTAACTAGTGTACGTTTAACGTTAGAATTAGTGAGTGCCGTCGACTAGCCGTTCGATGAAAAATTACTTGCAGAATAGGCATACCTGCGGATTCGTTGCCATTTCCCTCTATCATGCTCCTCGTTTCCAAACCTATACTCTCCTATTTGGGTAAGTTCAATTTCGAGGCTTGATTTAAATTACTCGGTTTAAATCAGCCCGTGTTCGCGGTGTCTTCGGCTTCCTTTCCTAGCACTTGCTGGCGAACTCGATCGCGTGGCAAAGACAGTCGTCGAAACTAAATTCGGAATCGACTTGGCGAGATCGAGAAGAAAGAGGCAAGCGAATCGCGAAGGAAAGCACGAAGGCGGCGGTGGCGATCGAGGTCCGCAGAGGCGGCAGAGCCAGGGTAACCAAAGGAGGGGAAAGAAGGGGGAGGCGGGTGGAGACGACGGCCGGCGTCGGCAAGAGGAGGCAGTTAGCGCGTGTTTACACGACAGCGCTATGTAGCCGGCGACCTCACAGAACAGTCTCTCGAGTCGAGCGAAGTGAACGTTTCTATTTGTCCGAACACCTCTTTCCGTCTCTTTCGCGCCAACCTCCTACCCCCTACCAATCTTGTCCGCTCTTTCTCACTCCGGCTTTCTCCCTTCGAACCTCCTGCTCGACCCTTGAACGCATAATGACCCTCGGCCCGATAGACCGAGTTAACACCGTGGGCTCCGACGCGAAGATTGATATTTGAACGCGACCAATTATCCAGGTGCCGTTCCCTCGTTTCCATATCTCACGAGATCCTTAGTCGACACCTCGGTCGACTTACGGCGCTTCCTTCGAGAAGACGACGTCGTTCCGCGTCGAACCGGAAGCGCCGCAAATCCGTCGAGAAAAGATAGATATACGCGCGATGGTATCCTTCGAGGCGGGTGTTCCTCGCGAAACGCAACACCGGCAGGACATTGTCCCGCGTGGGACAGAATCTCGGTCGTAAAAAGGCAAAGTCGATTCGATCTGGTCGAACGACGTGGATCCCCGAAAACGTTGCCGCCCCGAGCATCCTTTTACGATTCGGATACGACATCTAAAAAGCGATGTTTACAGGGACGATGCCGATGAGAACGTTTTTATTAATAATTTTTAGTGCGTCCCGCCGCTGATCCTCGTAAAAGCCACCGGGTTGGCACTTTCGTAAGTCGGCCGCCCCTTGTAAAAGATATCCGCCCGGACGTTTGTTGACCATATCCATCGAAATTAGGAGGCCTACCGAGACTCTTTATGGGATTTTAGACGAGCTTTACACCGACGACCAGTCGCGCTCCCTCAGATACCGCTTCGTGTCGCTGGATGATTAAACGATTACCGTAACGAAGAACGTTTAGGACGTCGTTTAATTTTTATCGGTGCCTCGCCGTACTCGGCGAACGACTGGTTTCTCTTCCACGCCGAGAACAAAATTAATAAGCCCGTGTACGAGTCTCGCGGGGATGTCCGCCGTTCGCGAGAACACGCCGCGATCGCGCGGAATGCGAAGGGTCGCGCAAACGCGTTCACGTGCTTCTTTCACGGGTCGAAGAACGCCTAGGACTTTGAATTAAAAAACCGTCGCATTCGGTCCGAGATGCGTCAAGGATTTATAAGAGCCACGACGATACCGGCGTGGTAGCTACTTGAGCGACCGATTCACCGTAACCTTTTGATTTCAATGCCGAGACCGACGACTTCACCCGCTTTCTTTCATCCGCGCCTCGACACCACTCATTTGTATATCTGTACACCTATTAGTTTATATTTTTGAGAGATAAGTGGCGCGTAATGTATTCCACCGCCTCCATTTGTCACGTAGGAGTCGAGGCGACGCTGGCGCGTCGTCAAAGGGATTTCGAGAGTGTCGCATTGTTGGACGCGCTGAAAGGACGACGCGACACGAGGACGATAACCGTGATTCTTTCTCGTGATCGAAACCGTGCGACGAAGCGAGAACATCGGTGGAATGAAAATTAATATCGTAAACTGTAACTCATTCCTTGGTAAGGATACGAAGAATTAATTTACTCGATACAAATAGTTATAAAATGATAGAAATTCCGATCGCTAACGCGTCTAGAAATTAATAGGGCCATTCGCGAGGGATCGGCACTAGCCTGCGGAACGAAATCGCCCGGGACAAAAAGCAGCCGAATATTTCAATAACCCGAGGGGAGAGGCCGAGTCAAGAAAGAGGATTCACCGAAAATCGTATCTGTCAGGCAAAAGTATTCTATGTATCCTTTCGCCGCGTCGTTACGCGCAGCGATATTTTACCAGCCATAAAAAGACGATTAATCAGGTGTCGCTCTTCCCCACCCTCCACCCCCTCGCTCCCTTCTCGCGCCGATCGGCCGAAACACGCTCGAGCCACGCATAATCCTAACCCCGATCTTTTTATATTATATCGTCATACCTGCCGCTCATTTGTTAGAAATAAAAGTCTTTCCTCCGACCGCGTCCCGCGCGTCTCGAATCTCTACCTGCGACTCGGGAACCAACACCTGCACGAAACAAGCCTACCACGAGCATCGAAAAACTTGTCCACACACGCTCTCGATCCCTGGCTCTCTCTTCTCTCTCTCTCTCTCTCTCTTTCCCCCCTCCTCTCCGCTCTCTTCCTACCCGTTCGACTCCTCTTCCGAGTTATGACGTGTTTAACATATAAATGAAAATCAGGCCTATAAAAGTTTAACGCCCGCGATTATCTCGCGGCTGCCCGAGTTCCCTTACCCTCCTACTCCACCCCTTGCCAAGCCGCTCATTTACGGGCTGCTCCCCCGGACCGACAATTCTATTTCGGCGCCTTTTCGTGCGCGTAACTTGTACACATCGAGTCCTTCGGTTACCCGGATTCGTACGTATATTCGTCTCCCGTTTATGTCCTTAACTATATTTTGTATTTGAATATTAAACGATGGTCGTCCAAAAACGCACCTTGTCAAGCATGTTCGTGCAGATCTCCCTAGGATTCTTCGCGACGACGTTGCACGCTGGAATCCTGCCCCGAATTTCGCTCGACTGCATGTCGAACGGCTTAAAATCCTTCAGTCCCATCGAAGAAGAGAACCACGTCAACGCACTCCGAATTTCTCGAGGATAACGACACAACCTATCGCGGTACCGGTCCAGTCCGACCCACGCTTTTTTTTTTTTTTTTTATTTTTTTTTATTGCCCACAAACACCATATTGCTCCCGAGAAAACACGTGCCAAGGCAAACGCGACCTCGTTGCGAGGCCGCCCATTGAAAACTGGCCTCCGGAAAACCTAGCTTCGAGGATTTTCGAGGATTTTCGTGGCCTTCGTGACGTGCTCGTCTCTCTCCCTCCGTCGAGATCCCTCGACACCTTTCCGTCTCGCTTCGTACGGGGCAGTTTCCTCGGACCGCATCCCCACCAAGCTGAACCACCCTCTGTTTTATCTCGACACGCCCGAACTTCTGACAGGAAACGTTCCTCGCCTATCGCTCTCTTGCCGATGTCTTCGGACATTCCTTGCACTAATTTTTCTCCCTTTTTTAATGGGCACTTTTCATTCTCGCGAGTAAGTCGAGATTCTTTCCAAGTATACGTTCCCTTTGCATTCGTCGACTTGGGCAAAAACCTATAACTGCAAACATAGTCGGTTTATCTCTTGTTCGACACAACGGGTTCTCTTCGTTTGATTTACTTTCGCAAGAGTAGTTTTCATTTTATTACTTTCTCGATGTTTCCAAATACATTTGCCAAACGATGGCCCAACGTTCGTTCATTACGAAGGAACGTGAAAAGTACGACAGTTGCCAGAGACTGGACGGAAATATTCCGGTGACTTTGAAGAAAAGGGACCAAAGAGACAAAGCGTTTCTTCCGTTGTTCGCTGCGTGTCTCCGTATACCTGACGATTTCTAATCCCAGCTAAGAGCCAATCTGGCCTCCTCCGTCAAAGAATTATCTTACCTGGGCGCAGGGAGCCGTTTCTGGATAATTTATTGCTTCTGAATCTTAACATTGTTCTAAAATATCCGATACGGACGACTAGTTCGAGGGTCGGCGGAGGTCGGATTAAGGTGCACCTTCGTTTCGTCTTGACCGAAGGGACGACTGGCCCGTCGAAAACGTAATTAATCAAGCTCAAATGCGGTCTAATGAGCTCGTACCGACCGACCGGACGGATAGACAGATGTTCTACGAATCTCGCTGATCCAATAGCGCCACGTCGTCGACTATGCTGTTCGTAGAAGCTCGGCGATGGACGTCTCGTACTCGGATTCTCAAAGAAGCTCCAATTGCTCGGTTGCGACACCGATTACCGACCAAAGCTTGGAACTGCATCGCGGTAGGACAACACTTCACTGCAATCGATCACTGATGAGAGTCAGATGTACGAGCTTTGCATCGGAACAGGCCGTTAACCCTTTCGTACCTATCGTATCCAGTAATCAGATAATTTATATCGTTATTACGAAATAGTGATACACTATGAATGAACTTCCCTACCGTCGTTATCTTCGCTCTTTTCGAAGCAGGAACACAACTGTGAGGGCGATCGGTTTGCTTCCACGACTCACGCGTGCGATTTTTCCTTCGTTTTTTACCGGATCACGTTCAATGAAAAGCGAACGATCTTCCCTCCCAGTCACTCGAGATTCTTTCGTAATAAAGGGAGGAACTGGTTACCGGAGACACCGAAGCGATTCCTGGTAGGTACGTGTCGGACGCGTTCGTGCTTAATTTTAGAATACCGGTACGCAGCTCCCTCAACCTCGCTCCTCCTCGTATGTCCTCCCCAGTCAATTCTTTCACTCTACGTCTCTCCGCGAGACGAGTGAATCTCGAGTGCTCTCGACGAGTGCATAAGCAAGCACCCGGTAAGTAGGTAAGTACGAAAAATTGGGAGCCGAGTGCACGCGCTGCACGCATCCCGCGAGCGGATGTCTACACGCAGACAGGTGACCGCGTTTCAGGGACTCGGAAAAAAATAACGTATTTTTGAAAACGATTCGTTTTATCGTCCAACGGGCCAGAACCCTGCTCCGAAACATTGTTACCGTTTAATCTCCTGAGAAATAAAAAGTGCAAATTTTTCTCGGTTCCACGGCCACCGCGTACAGCTCCATTGTAGCGAATCGCGGTCAAACGTACAGCGACTCGAGTTTTTATCGAGTACGGCAAAGATTTATTGGTCGTCCAAGTTTCCACGAGGCGCGATACGATCACCGGTCGATGCGTGATTTATCATTCGCCGTGCTCGAATTCGATGCTGACGTTATTGCTCGCAGACAACGCGACTTTCCTACTATCGCGGATGATAGCTCACGCACACGGTAACCGCCGGTTAAATCGGTTGGCGAACTGCCATCATTTGCGCCCACGCCTCATCGTTCGCAACCTTATTGGATTATCCGTGGCGAATCGTAAATCTCGTCTGGAGTTACCAATTCGCGGCCCCGTAAGCACCCTCTTCCCGCCACGAGCAAAAGGAGCGAAAAGCTCGCAATGGTATTTATTCCTTTCAGCGTTTCTTACTCTTTCTCGCGACTTTTTGTACCTGTACTTGAATAACTTTCATCGTCTAAAATTCCAAAAATGCCCTCGTTTTTCCGTGCTATCGGGTACACGAGAAACGGCCACGAAGAACGAGCGTGGTCCGGTTGCGGAGTGAAAAATGGACGGGAGGATTCGTTTCCCCGTTCGGACAACCGCTTTGTCCGGTCAAGCGTCTACTTACGTACCCCGACGTCTCTCTTTCTCCACCCACGGAGCGAGCTCGTCCGAGCGAATGGACGTAAAAAGGGCTATGCGGTGGTCGTCGAAGGGGTGAAAAATAATAATTACTCGTCGGTCTGCGCTCGTCGCGGGGATGAAACGGAGCCTCGAAGGCGCGATTAGAACACGAGAGAACCGAGTACACCGAGGAGGAAGAAGAAGGGGTGGGTGGAGAAAGGGAGACCGAAGAGGAAGAATGTTCGTGCAAAGCGTTCGAAGCTACTCGGATGGTCGACCGACAAATACCGGGCCAGAGGGAAGAAGGAGGAACCCGAGTAAGAGGAAAAAGAGGAGGACGGAGATACAGAGGGAGGGTAAAGAGGAGAAGAAGCGATGGCGTGATAAATGATCGAGTATTTAACACTCTTTACGGATTAGCATATAAACTACGGGCAGTCCATAGATCTTCGTGGCAACGCATTAACGGACGAGGAGCAGACCACGGGGATGATCTCTCTCTTCTCCCCTCTTTTCGAGGCTCACGGCTCCTCGGCGAGCGTAAGCGATCTCTCTGCGGATCGACTCGGCTCGCGAGTTATTGTTTTGCGGTTCTCCCTGCGTCCACCCTCCTACCATGCCGTGTCCGTCTTTCTCGCAGAGTCTCCGTTCCTCTGTTTCTCCATCGCTTCTTCGCGAGATTCAGCGAGCGAGTCGCGCGCACCACCGCGAAAAGCTCGTTAATTCGACGATAAAGAACGTGGTCTCGTTACGCGCGAGCGAGATACCTGTCCAGATAACGCTAGTAGAGGATTAGAGGGCGCACCGTCAGCCTCGAGGTGTAATTATTTTATCCTAATTGATATTTGTAACGATTAAGATCTCGCGGACAGTTATTTCCTGCCATTTTGCAGACGGGACGAGATATCCCCTCGGTAGGTCAGCTCCAGTCCTGTCGACGGGGCGGGCGAGAAACCTCGCCGATTACCGTAATTGACGACAAAACGCTCGCGCTTGTT
Source organism: Hylaeus anthracinus (assembly GCF_026225885.1). Classification (NCBI taxonomy): domain Eukaryota; kingdom Metazoa; phylum Arthropoda; class Insecta; order Hymenoptera; family Colletidae; genus Hylaeus; species Hylaeus anthracinus. Next base: position 15,977,182 of record NW_026534337.1, read on the forward strand.
TATATCGTTTCATGGAGGCGCGAAAGCGTATAACCCCGCGTGGCTCGTGGAAACAGATGACGGGGAAGATATAAAAATGCAACCAGATCGATAGAGCGATAGGGCTCGTCCTACGAACGAGTCACTTCCGCGAAGACGACCCCGGGAACCTCGTATCGTCGGCAATTAAGTCCCGTGTCGGAGTTTATTCCCCCCAGGGGTGGTGGGAACGGTCGACGAGGCGGCTCGACGATTCCCCCGCCCCATATCTCTCCCCTCGGGACGAAACAGGCCCTTAATCGTCTCCTAATAAACCGAGAAGGAGAAAATTACGTGGTTACACGGCGCAGATAAAAGTAAGATTCGCTGATTAATTGATTAGGGAGGCGCCAAAGTCCGCCCCGCGCATTATACCGGACCGTACCCCGTCATTAAGGGGCGCTCACGCACACATCAGCGCACGCCTCCCCTACGCGTACGCAGTCGGACGCGTCCAGATACCGTGCCACACCGACCCTACGCGCATTCGTGAAAACGAGAATCTATTCACCTTAATGGCTTCATGAGCGTGCCTTCCCTCTGCCCTAAGGCTCGTCGCGACAACTCTGGCGCGTTCCAAATAGCCTTAAAACCTTCCGCTTCCGGTCAGCGCAGCAGATACTCTCCTTGTGCACCGTAGATCTCGACCGCCGATTGTCGTCGGCCCTTTCGTTTGGAGAACATTTTATAACGATCGTATCGAGGTAATACCCGAAAGATACGTGCACTCGATAAGATCGATCGATATCTTGTCAGCTCTGAAGTTGCGTGGCGCTACGCTTCGGTACAAACGTTCACCATTGGAAATCCCTTACATCGGGCTAAAGAAGATGATCTATTTGACGCGGTGCGATCCAGAAGCGTTTCAACCCTCCGAGATTACGCGCGGAAAATGGAATCGGGCAATTTGGACGAGATTCAGATGGCGATACGCCATGGAGCTGGCCAGACATCGTCTAGCAAATCAGCGGACACGACGATCAAAAGGTTACGATTTGTTACCGAGCTACGCGAGCAACGCGATCGAAATAAGCGAACAAGGCAAGGCACGGAAAGCAGAAGGGTATATTCCAGTCGCTCGAGGACCCTACTAAATCGCTGAATGGTACCAAAGTCCGAATGTTTGCTCGCTGATGGAGGGGCCGCGCGAATTCTTGGTAGGCATAAAACCCGACTGATGTACGCCAACCGGGCTCAGATCAAAGACGCGGCTTTCAAACAATGTTAACGTGTTGCCCGCTCCATCTAGCACGCCGCGTTCCGCTGACTCTCTCGGTTTACCACCACTACTCGTTCGCTCGCGATCGCTTCGAGAGCCTTTTCGTATTATCCGCGACGGCCAACAAAAGGTACTCCCGCGCTTCAATGGGTCCCAGGTAAGACCATTGCCACGCAGCACTCTTTGCAAAGTTGAAACACGTTTGTGCCGAGGGGACGGCAATTTTATGAATTTTTTATTTCCCTGGTGTCGAGGACAAAATGTTTTACTCGGGTTCTTACTTAAGAAGTTCAATTTTCTGCTAATCTATCATTTGAAAGCCCTCGAGCCTTCGAACACGTGCTACATAGTGGACATTTGAAACGATACGGTTCTTTACGTTTGCTATAATACGTTTCGCGCGCCTGTACATATATATAGCTCGGCTACGCAGTATTTTCGCGCAACGACGACTGTTTAGAGAGTCGCGAAATGACCCGCGACGCTCGTGATCGAAACAATGCTCGCGGTGCGGCATTAACCAGTCGGTCCCTTGAGAACTGACAATATCGTTTTGTCCAAAGCTTGTCGCTAGTCACGAACCAACCTACATATATTCTCCATCCAGATATTTATCGCTTCGTCGCCAACTTCTATGCACATTACTTCGCACCCTATACTTAGCAACTCAAAGACTTGGCAACGGAAAGAAAATCCACGCTCTTCGAAACTTTGAAAAATCCTAACTATCGGAGCAGTTCAATTTGGGGGGAACGACTCGCGAGAAAACGCTTTTCCAATACCGGAGATGTCGTGCGACTATTCGACATACGCGAATGCAGGTGTGGCACGCGACCGTCGCGAATTCACGCAACGGCGACGCACGCGCGCATTATAGAGCCGGCACGGCAACATAGTGATCGTAGTCGTGCCTCGTGTCGCCGTGTAACGCGATATCGCGTTAAACCGTGCCCTTTCGCCTCTCCCGCTATTTCCTGCCGTCTTTTTTCCCTTCCACCCGCCTTTCGCGCATTTCGCGTGCCATTCTTGCTTTCATTCTTTCTCCTGCTTCTTTTCTCGGAGAACGTTAAATGGACCGAACCGAAACGAGTTCTCGAAACAGCCAGACCATACCGAGATCGTCCTGTGCCATTTTGATATCCCCCCGAACGCGGTTTCGGTGAATTTGGGCGCCGCTGATCCCGTCCAAGAACTCGAGAAACTACCGAAGGGAGCAATGAATTTTCTCGTACGCATGGCTGAGGGGGAGGGGTACAAAGAATGCGCTAACGATTTTAATAACATTGTTAAGAACGAAGCTGGAAAACGACCAGCGACAGGTCGTCGGCTCACGAACGATTTCTGACGTGTTCGTTGGTTTCCAACGGCAAATTGGACAATTACAGAGAGGAAGCGTAATGCTCGAAGTGGTCGGGTAATTCGGAACAAACGAAGACCCGTGAAGAACCGCAGCAGGAGGAAAGATCGCATCGCTCGTTTGGGGCTGACTGCGAGGCGTTTGATCGAGCGACGAATCAACCTCGTGGGAAAACGCAGCGCGTCACTTCGACAGAAGGCGCTTCGCCTTAATTGCCTCGAAATTGAGCTCGATTTCTGGGGATAGCGTGCGAGGAGGCCGACAATTTCCTCAAAAGTCGCCAATTTATCCGTCGATCGCTCACGCGATTCTGGATCTCGAAGAACGGAACCGCTTTGCGGCAAAAAAAGGTTGCGTACAAAACAGCGTCGCGCGTCTTACGCGATAGAGATCTCTAAACGGCAGAAAATCGTCGGGGACAGTGTTCCGCCTGAAAGCGATCGGTGCTAAGGGACGGTCGGTGAATAGTATCGGTCAGAGTAATCGTTGATTGAGGATTATATCGACAGATATCGTTCACGTAAAGTCCTTTATTACCTGTGTCAACGTTTCGGTCGTAAGCCCTATCCGAATACAGTTTCTTGCAACGAGAACCTTTTTTTTATAATACGACCAATGCGAGGTCATAGACCTCGACGAGACCTGTCGGTGGGTGAAACGAGAATTGGATTATCCACCGTTCCAGGGATCCGTTGGTCCGCGGGACGGAGAACAAATGGTCGGCATTTGTCAACGCGGAAGCGAAGAATCGAAATGTCTGGAGACAGGTTACGGGCAAAGATTTCGTTCCACGTACGCGCGGAGATTCATTGGTCGTCACAAGCGGGTACAGAGGGTTTCGTTGAATGCCAGCCCGGCCGACAGTGGCATTCTTTCGCCCGATGACGGACGCCACGGAACAAATTCATGCAGATGCAGAGAGACGCTTGGTTTTTCTCGCCAGCCCGGACACAAGAAAAGGGCTCCGAACCGTATTACGGATTCACCGAACGATCTTCAGACTCCGACCCATTATCGGTTCGTTAATTACATGCAGCGAAGACGCTAAATCACGGCACAAAGGATCGCGACTCGAGGTGCCGCGGGACCAGCTGAATAGCCGCAGGCCGAGCGGAGGATTTCAATTTGTTTCGATCGCCGCGACGCGAATATTAAGAACCCTTCCGAGATCGCGTTCCGCGACGTTCCGCGTTCCGCGATTAGCGCTCGAGCGCACTTCAAGGTCGATACGCGGAAAAAAAACGCGTCCAAGTGACATTCCGATCGTGTTCGAAATATCAATTTAAAATATTTCGCCCTCAGATATTACCGTGTGATATCAACGTATCGACGGGATTTCCTTCGAGACGTCGTTGGAATATTATTTCCACGTATCGATCATCGCGCGGCGGGGCCGAGACTAGCGTCGAAGTAAATGAGATGTCGCTCAGGCTCGTCGATAAAATCGCAAAACAAGAGAAGAGGAGAAAGAACGGAACGCGGTGGATCGTCGATGCGTACGCGGGTCCGAGACCGATCATTTTTCATCGTCGATCGCATTAATTACCATCGCGATAGTTCGATCGCCCAGCACGGTCGTTAAAGCGATCGATTAAGGGGGGAGAGGTCACACTCGTCGACTGTTAATAGTATACGGTGCGCGTACGTTTAGCACGATCGATTAAAGATACCCTAATGATTCCTCTCGTAACTTCTCGTCGCCGATATCGCGTCGATCCGTTCTCGAGGTACTCCGACGAGAAACCGATCTCATTTATCATCTTGCATTGCACGCACGCGTATACTCGGGTCACTTTAGATTTGACTCTGGTACCATTCTTATTACGTCGATTTTTTGCGTATACTTTTGTCAAGTCCCCAGATTTACACGGAAGATCGATTCCCCGGAACACCGTCTAAATTGAAATCGTGACATCGTCTTCGTATAAAAGCAACCACTGGAACGAGAGGGTTAATCGCCGAGCGCACGAATCTCGAGATTCTCGTCAGATATTTCGTAAAAAGGGACACGCAGGTGGAACGCCTGCATTATCGTGCGACACGTTCCAGATGGTCGTTTTATGAAGACGTCGCAACCTGCCCGCACTTCGTGAACAATTTGCGTCGTGGTCCGCGAAGATAACGCGAAAATTACCCGGAAGATGAATAGAGTCTCTCGAATCGCTCCGAGCATTTGCGAATTCAAACTTGGAGCTAATTATTTTAAGTGGCTCCCTCCCTTATACATAGAACGACCAGAGTATCGGACAGGTTAGCGTTAAATCCTCGGACTCGCGAGACGATGTTACTTAAAAATGAAGCGCTCGGGCATCTATGCGTCCACTCGAACTTGGAGGATCAAACAAGAAATATGTTAAAACACGAGGGGTTGATTTACGATCGGTCCCATCGATCGCTCTACGAGCAAAGTGGAACGCGAAACGGAAAAGCCACGCACCGCAGAATCTATCGTGGTCCAACCAGGCTAGCGAGTCGAGCAACGTAGGTCCGTGAGGAAGTTATGGCCGCTACATCCGCTTCCGTCCCACGCTCCTATATTTTCCTTTTCAGTCAGCTTCGCTCCTACTCGCTGCCCGATACTTAACGGTTTACGACGCACGATCTTATCAACCCCTCGATGGTGTTCCTCGAGGGCCTGCGCTCGGCCCTTCCCTTAACCGTAGACGACTAGCATCGCCTCCCTCCAACGGGAAAGGAACGAAGGAGAATTCTTCAAACGTCGAAATCTTTTTACCCGAGTTACCGATTACCCGAAGGACCTTGCCGTTCGGTGAGCATTCCTGCGGTAGGGAGGGCACTTAAGAAACTCGAAGCTTCTTGTTTCACGGGGTGACGATAAAAACTGCGTAAAAAGTAAGACGATCCGTTGATACTCCGGTGATAATCCTTTATCGGTACTTGTACGACTCGTTCCCCGAGAGAAAGTGCCCTCTTCTTCTTTCTTACGCGAGTTCGAATGGTCGGTGCTCTCTGCGCTCTGGACACTTGTGCCGTAATTTCAAGTGAAACGAAGGAGTGCAGGTACGCCGGTGTGACATTTTCTCAGCGATACGATCGGTGGAATACTCGCGAAAAGGTTGGTCACCCTAAAACTGTGGTCGCGTCGCATCAGCGAAACGAAATTGCACTGCGGCGCGCAAATTAGGGACGACGGTGACGCGTTGGGACAAAGCAAGCGGTGTGCGTCCAACGAACGAGACCACACGGTGTACGTGAAAGAAGATGTTCGCCGAGGATAAGGGATCACCAGCTCATTGTGCGGTGCATCGGTGCACGCGACTCTGCACGCAATCGCGAGCGAGCAGAGGCGGAAGCAACGGTAGCTGCGGCTCTCGACGCGCAACCTACCACCGCTGCCGGTGACTCTTATTAGCGGTGAACGTTTACTCGAGGCTCGCAAGCGGAATCGAGGTACACGAGAGCGGGGAAAAACGGAGCTAGCAGGTGAAGAGACGAAGGGATGGTCGGACGAAGAGAACAGGACGAATTCGCAGCGTCTAATTGCTTTCGCACTCGTAACTCTCGTGTCCGCTCGCGAAAAAGCCGAACAGTCTTGGCGCGTGGTCGACAAAATTGCTCTCCGTGCTCGTCGGTCCGTTTATCGAGCAAACGGCGTACAAAGCCTGGCACGTGCTCGTCCGAACGGGGATGCAGCCCCCGGGGAAACGAGCACGCTCGATTGAACTCGATTCCGAGACCGATCTGGCCTCATCCAACGCGCCGAGCTAACTTAAAAAGGGTCAGTCGTGTACGCATCCGTTAATCTCTTCGGTCCTCAAACTTTTCATTTTGGTGAAAAGGATTCGCAACTTGCTCGAACCGATAGAATTTCCACGAAACGGAAGCAGCGTCTTCGACGTCGCGCAGTCATCGTCCGAGCGATAATCGTAAAAGGCATCGCTAGCGGGAGATTGTAGTCGCCGAAGAATAATTTTCAACATCCTGGCAGGGACGGAAAAAGGTGTTCGGTCCACGGTCGGCTGGCAGCTATCAGCGTCGCGAGCTCGGTAATGGCGAGCAAACGCGACGAAACAAAACGACCGAGCTGGTATCCAGAAAAAGCCACCGGTAATACCGATGCACCCTTTCGTATCCCGCAGTCCAGAGCTTTCCCCAAAACCCTGATTTACTTCCAAACGAGATATCATGCTCGACAGGAAAGCTGCACCGTGTTTCTCTGAAACGGGACACGAAATAGCTCGACCATCCTTTCTCGCCGCATTTTCCTGGAATCCACCCTTTCTATATATACACCGACCAGGCTGCCCTTGCTCCAGAACGTAATATCGAAATACGGGAAAGGGTTTTCCCGTTTTCCTTCTAAAATTATCGGGATCTCGCGACAATGCGACTCGTGACACGGGGCTGGAGCGATGCATATGGAGCGCAGCAGTCGACGGCGAGTTCTCCTAAAATTATCTCGTTCGCAGGATCGGCGATCCCGTTTTACTAGACTCTTCGACGTATCCCAGCGTGGCCTTTGGGTCGCGTGCCGTTGACGAGGACATTCGACGATGGTCCCTCCGCCGTTCGCTCGGTTTCGTTCCAACTCGCCACTCGGCAAGTTTCGTCTCTCTCGCGTCGGCTTCCTAACACTGTCTGGAAACGACCCTGGCCCCTCAGCAGCTGGGCTACCGCGGCAGCTCGTAACTCTTCTCCGCGAGAGGACGGTAATTTAAAACGTACTATTGCGTCCGCGCATGGAAAAGCCGCTAACTGCGTTCGTAACGACCAGACAAACACCGGCAACGCGTCGGAAGCGAAGAGTCGTCGGGTTACTCGACTTTGCGTTTCGCGACGTATAAATCCAATTTTCACAGACAACGTGGACTTGTCGTCAATCGTCAATCGATATTCCTAGATTATTCGATTGGAAACCATCGATTGGAAATTGGAACCAGTGCCGTTCGTACGCTAACCAAATCTCGATTCGCGAGAAGAGGAGTTCCTTGTCAGCGAGGTAGGTTTTTGCGCGCGATCCGGGACACCCCCGTACCGCCGTCGCTTTCATTTGGAGTCTAGACGCGTCCCCCGGACGCTGGGTTCCCGGTATCTCTGATATTTATAATCGCGAAACTCGTCTCGCATTAAAAGGCCCGATTCTCGGATTAGCGGAAGCCAGTTCGGTCTTAGATCTCGCGCGAGTAGACGACCGACACATGTCGTGTCAAAAGGCAGCGCTCCTCCCCCTACGCTCGCTAGCATGCTCGCTCATGCTCGCCCTCTGCTACTCTGGTTCTCTTTATTCCTGATGTTCTTCCGTCCTCGCTGCGCCACGACACACGACATCCAGTTTCTTGCGCCACTCGATCTCTGCTTCCCATTTTCTGTTCTCAGCTTTCAAACGTTCCGTAAATATCACGAACGACAACGTTTTCCCGTAGATACTTGCTAACGTTTCGAATCTATCGACATCGCCGGGTCTGTATCTCGCCTAGAGATCTCTAGGATACCTCGAGCTTCCTTTCCAATCGATTCGCCCTTTTACCCTTTTACCAGTCCAACGACATCGCGTTAAACAATTCGATTTGCACAGGGTCGACTCGAATAGCTCCTTCGCTCTCGAGCATCGTCGCGACTGCACGCCTGGTCGAATAATGCGAACGAACGTCGTTGCGGATAGCCCAATTAAGCAAATGACGCGTCCCACGCGCGCCTTTCCTTCTCCCTGTCCTTTCTGCGCGCGATTCCCAGCGTTGATCGGCCGACAACAGATTCCCCGGTCTTTCGCGACAAAATTAATTTCGTTGGAGCGCGCGTTCGCCACGGAGACAAGCCGGAATAATTCAATAAACTGCGCGACGACCAAAGTCTTCGCTTATTTGCGGTCTTCCACCTTTCCTCCACGCGACGCATGACCCTGGAGAGAATGTACAATTACGAAGTTGTTTTTAAATAAACGATTCATTTGGCTGTCAATGGCTACGAGTTAACGATTATGTATTTCAGCCACCTTTTGCGAGGCGATAACCGTTGATTTTCGACAGCTGTACGGTCGGCACCGATTATATGTAATTTTCCCGAAGAGGCGGCAATGTCCGTGTGCAATGCGGTTGCGTCACCTTTGCGGAATTTTGACTCCGCGGAAAAGGGGCGAAACACAGGCGCCAATTGCTGCGCTTGCACCGGTTGATTCGACGGTGCGTTTAAACGCGCGGGCCCTCTTTTCTTCGATTTGCTCTTTCCCAACGAACAAAGCCGTTGGCGACACCTGCAATCACGGAAGTAGCACAGTGTACACAGTCTTTTCAAGTGCACCTTCGTCCAGGCCGCTGAAAGATCCCAACTCGATAACAGCAACGCGACGTTTGTACGTTCAGCAGAATCCGGCAAACCCGACTCGTCTTGTTACTCGAAGAACGCGTTAACAATGGCAACAAAAGGAAAAAGAGCGTCGAGAAACGATGAGAATTGGTTTAACGAACGAACTGTCTCGACATGCGTTCGTCGCGAGAAACGAATTCGATACAAAATAGTGGACTACTTATTCGTACGTATAATAGATACTTTCGGAGTGACAACTTCGACCATTTCGCTCGAAAACGCAGCGTGGATAATTACACTCGACGCTGAGGCGTAAGCCGGTAATGAGCCGAGACCAACGCGAAAGAGACCGCGGCGTTCTACAACCCGTATAACTTGCCCGGCGCGGACGACCGCATCGTGGAATCTGTTCAGACGGGCATTTGCATAAGAGACTTTGACGCGTCAGCTGGTAAAAAGGCTCCGTTGATCGACTCCCGGAGAAAAGTTGAAAACACAAACGAAACCGACATCTCGGTGTCTTGAAAATCCGTGACCTCGTTCACCCTTGGCGGTAAGAAAAATTACGAGGGGGTTGATACCAACTACCACACGGCGGAGGTAGGGGCGAAACGATCTATAATAGTCGCGCGCGAGTGTCGCAGGAAAGAAGATCGGCTGACAAAGAACGATCGGAGATAATCTCCTTTTGTGACCGCGGGTTCAATCGCGAGACACCTTTGTGCTCGCTGGGACACGAACGCGCCGTGAAGAAAGAAACGAGATTCCAACATTTGTCTCCTCTTTCCGCGCGGATGAACGAGTGGACACGGAGAGGCGGGGGTGGGACGATATTTTACATACATACGAACACGCACGGATACACGTTCCAACCATTCATCGAGGTGTGCGTGTACGTTACACGAATAGGACGGAGAGACGTACGCACGAATGTAAACCGTGAATGAATACGAACGACGCTCACTCGCACCCACATGATTCATTGAAATTCAAATGATATCTCTGACGGCTCTCTCTTTTTCTCTCTCACCTCCTGGACCAGTCTGCGTCCAAGGAACGCGACTCTTCGGTTGTGTGAGCGTCTGCGTGTCGGATAGGACGCGACGCGTCTCGTTGTCTGAGACCGGCTGACACCCCATGGAAACTCGCGTGCTTTACATATATGCTTATAGGCCGGTGAAGATATTCATTATAATAGCGAGCACACGGCCCGTGTAATATAATGCTGCTTTGGTATGCTAACCGGGGTCAAAATACATCTCTTCCGACGCCGTCGAGATTCGTGTCGGCCGTTTGTCCTCCGCGCGATGGAGACATCCCCGAATCACAACGCGGACACCCTCAATCGCCTCGTCGAGAAACGGCTACCAGAGCATTGTCCCACGAAGGCGAAGAGCAATCGAAGTCGGTTTCGAAAGTACAATCGAGAAGTGCTGCTCCACGGTAAAGGCCAGCCCCTTCGGTAATTTCGATAACGACCACGAAAGGGATGCGAACGAGGGAGAATGCGAACGAACTAAGGAGGGAATGCTCCTTTCAATTGGTTGCTTCTAACGAGCATACGCGTGAGCGCGCGGAAAACGTAGGTAGCTTAATAGCCATATTTACTACAGCCTCATCCAATTATTGGGTAAACACAAACAATCTGCGGATCGATATAGTAGTTCTTCTCTTCTTCTTAGCGAGGAAATACTGGCGCTGGCAGACCGTTTACGGATAAGCGATGCAGGTGTTGTGCGCAAAGTAAGTAGATTAGTCCGACACGTTTCTCAAGCGCGCCATGGCAACTCGCGATCCTGCTTATTCTACTGAATCGTACTCTATCTAAATACGTTGTTTGTTGATCAAAATTTTATCTAGGTAAGAGTTTCGTCCATTTCTCTTATTCCGCAACGTGACCAGGATTGTCGTCGTCGTCGCTCGGGGATGAGATCTCCTTTTACATCCTTTTGAAGAAACGCACTCTCGAATGCAAGAGAAGGAATTAACAAACCGTTGCACCGATGCGCGAGAAACGAAGGGTGCTACAATGGAACGACACACGCTCGGGCAAATCCACGCTCTGCGAATCCCTCTTTCGTTCAATGATCGTCCCGTTGCACCGTGCTGTAATTGCGCTTCTGCATGCGAGGGCGTGCTAATTGATCGATAAGCGGAAATACGGAGATAACGACCAACGGAAATCCCGGTGACCGAACAAAAATGGAGAATTCACGGGAAGGGTTATTAATCGATACATCGTGACTCCAGCGGAACCTTTTTGAAGACTTGGTCTTCATTCGGTTCGACAAGTATTCGGTTGGTGCATAACTATCCGTTGTTTTTGTTTTATTTTTCTTTTTTTTTAAATTTTATTATGAGAAAAGAAACATAAAACATATTGTCTTTCACGACGAAAATTCTGTGGAATTTGTACGTTTCTTTATTCATAATAAAATTAAAAAAAAAAAAAAAAACGGCGGATAATTATGTACCAATATAACTACATTCTCGAGAATGAAACGAATAATTTTCCTTACTTTCAGTTATCAATCTGCATCCAACCGTTTATCGGTTTCGTTTTGCAAAAACTGGCCTATCCGTTACCGATAGTAATTCCACGTAATTTTGATTATTGCGCTCCGATGCACGTGTTCTACCCACCAATTATAAAATATTCGATAGGTGAGCGTATATCGTGCAACGTACATTTATATGCCACTTTTGCGCGCAGGCGCTTCTCGTATCGCAAAGACATCGAAACACGAACGGCTTTGTTTTGCGATCGAGCAGAGAAACACAATTCCTAATATTATCGTTATTCCACATTTGCGTGCAACGATTTCATGGAACCAATAATTATACGAATAATTGTTTGAAGTTAACTACACCGAAACGTTTTTCAAAACCAAGGCAATCTTTGTTCGTTCAATCAACGAATGAGGAGCTCCGGAGGCTCGAAGCTGAAGCTTGGTTAGCTCGACGGTGCATCCACCCCTGAACCCAAGCCGACTTAACGATAATGCATTTGCATAATCACGGTGATAACACGCGGTGGACCCACAGCGCGCATCCTACGGTACACAGAGGCTACGTCGCAAGAACGCGAGCAGTCCGAACGTATCGTGACGCGTAACGAGACCGTACGCGAGGAAGGAAGACTGCGCTCGTGGGTGTGCACTTTACTCGGTAGAAGTGCGCACCAACACAGGCGCGAAACGGTGCAAAGAATCGGGCGTACACGCGTGTATGGAAACGAAATACCCCGCAATTTGCAGGTTTACGAGTTATTTCGCAATGGCTGCAAAGTATAGTGCTACAGTATTATACTGGCCCTGGTAGCCCGAGTGCACGGTCAGTGAACGGTGTTGCAAGGAGGGATGATGCGCGTAAGGATACGTGTAGGTGTGTACTTAGAATGGCTCGTAGCTTCAACGAGGAGACGAGCCAAGCAGCGTCTTGCCGTACACTGGTAGCAACTTTGTGTACGATAGACGCACCACCGCTATTTTATCGAAACGCGGACTTTCGTCTTCGTTGCCAACGCGAGAGAGCCACAAGACATACCCCGGCCCGGTACCCTATTTCGAGAAAACAACCGTCGGGCCGTAAACTCCGCGAAGGCAGAGTAGTTTCATCACGGCGCGTTAGCGTCTAGTTCACGACGAAAAGAAACTAGAAATCGGTGGCCCGTAAAGTCGTCGTTGATCCCCGATAGGAGAAATCGCATAATGTGTGACGCAAATTTTAATATCCGGCATTAGTGTTCGCGACAAATGCAACGGTGCACTCGTGCGAGGCGATTACGCGGCGAAATCGAAATAAAATATTCGTATAGACGGGAATCGCGATAAACGCGGTGGCAAGAACGTTGCCCGCTTTTATCGTCGCGAAATAATTTGCATCGTTCCATATTCCTATCGTCGACCGATAAAGGCGGTTGCGGTGTCGGCCATAGGTTCGCACGGCCGAGAACCTTTCGAATCGATCTAGAAAGGAGGGACACGGAGGTTTGCGCGCGATGTTATATTCGTTGCACGAGAGATCCGTGAACGTCGAGCCGCATCAGCTCGAAAAACGGCCAAAGATTCCGAGGGAGAGGGGCAAGGAACCACCATCTCCGCGAAGAGGAAAGATTAAAGACCCAGCAAGTACGCCCCCACCGGAATGATGGATGCGATCCGTGAGACGCGGGCGCCGCTCTTCGAGTAGGTGGAGACTTCCATTTTCATTCCTACGCTTGTTCCTTCCTCTCCCTACCGTCGCTGCTTCGCGTTCTCTCGCGTCTCTACGCTTTAATCAGCGATGCGCCTCGCGCAGACTCGACTCGTCTCTGACATCGAACTGCCAGACTTGGCTTGTCTCGCGACACTCCGGGTTGGTACCTTCATGTCGTCTAAAGCTTTATCGTCTGCAGCTTCACCGGTAAAAAAAAGAATCCAAGAATAAACATCCTTGCAACGTATAAGATTGGAATTGAACGGGGACTCCTGGACAATCCATAGCTGTGTCCGATCTAGACGTCCTCGAAGGACCTGTGTTGTTATTCTTCCTCGCGATCGAAAGATAAACGGTTAGAAAGATAGAAAGAGCCTTCGCCCAGGCATCATTCAGCGAAGGTTTGTCGCGAGTGGTGGAGGAGTATCGGCGGACCGTGCGCGCGCGAATAACAATCTAAATGGTAATCCAATACCACACCCTCTTTGCAAAAACTGAAAACCACCGGCTGGTAGCTTGGACTCGGCTGACCGGGTCGACAGGTCTCGCAAAAATCTCCGCGCAAGTTGAGGGCACGACCAGATGAGACAAAAAGCATTAACAAGGCTGCGATGCGCGTCCGGCTAATTCCATAACTCCGTTCAGCCCCTCTCTACCTCGTCCATGCATCGCCATGCTTTCTATTCGTGTAACGCTTGCTATACCATCTTTTTCTCCGTTCGTTTCATCCTTTCACCCTTTCCACTACTTTTCTCTATCCTTCGCGTTTCGCCCCCGGACTCCTATTCTTCCACCCTCTCTCGATCCCCTTCGTGTCAGCGAACGTTTCGTTCTTCTTGCTCGTGAAGGAACGCCGTCGACGAACCCGGTGTTCGGGGACGGCCGGTCGGGTAATTATCTCCCGGCCGTGTAAAAATAATAATTAACTCCCATCGTTGCATTAATTAAAGCCCCCACTACGCAGGAAAGCTTTCCCGCTACCTCTTCCTCCGGCACGAGAACGTTCGCCGCCCGTAATTACGCGTCCCTTATGGCACTAACCACTGTCCCACAAAGGGCGACCGCTTTACACGCCCACGTCACTCGTGCGCACTCCTCGTCTCTACGTGTCTCGCGGGAGACCGACGTTTTAGGCTTCGCGCATTTCGTTCCACGCGAAATCGGCCACTCCTTGGTGCAACCTTTCAGATTCTTTATCTTTCTTTCGACAAATTGTACTCGGATCGATTCGATAAATCGTTATCGTTCGTTTAAACAAATAAACGACTACGAGCAGCGGCAGTCACCGACTGCATTCGCGAGTAACCTGGTAAAAGAGAGCAACGGACATAGATTTATACGGAGAGCTAGGTACTTGCCTGACGCACCTGTTTGAACTGCTCTTCGAAGCTCCAGCTGGTCTGCTGCTGGTGATTCGTTCCTGTCGAGTTGTTCTGCGAATGATTGCTACCCTCCCGAGGTTCGCCGCCGTTTCGCGCGCTGCCTTGCGACGATTCGCTGGAATGCGAGCTAGCCGACGATGTCATCTGATTTCCTATACCACCGCCGATGCCTGACTGAGAATGACTGTTCTGCGTGTGATGCTGTGGCGTTAGAAACGCAGCTGGCGGTGGAAACGAGAACGGCAGGTTAAATCCACTGCCTCCCATTGCCGCTTGTAGCGCTTCCAGGCCGCTCTTGTTGTTCAACGTGTCTACGTCGCTTTGCTGCGAAAAATGTTCGCGTTGGAAAATACAAATTTTAGGTACCGAACACCGTCTCTGTACAGGTGAAAAATTTCGTTGTTTTCCTCGAGCAAAATGAATACAAAAAGAATGATATAAAAAGAATTTAAGAATTCAGCGAAACAACTATAGTAGCGCGGGGTTGCGACAGTCTCTCACGATTTTCAAGACTTTACGTCACCCGGTGTACATTTTTCCTTCGTTTTCAGGCCAACGAACGTTTAATTTTCTCTTGACCAAGTTTTAGCACGAATTACCGAAGATAATAGCTCGACGCCGCGGCGCCTTTCAACCATCGATTATCCTGTTTCTCTATCTACTCGCGTTTAAACTTTTTCCTCGAAAAACGATTCGCGACGTTCGTCGAGTGCCGCCGAAAATTAAACGAACCGTAAAAAAGAAAAAAAAAAACAATGAAATCTCTTCTCTCACTGACCTCCATTTTAAGCTTCGCCAGAAAGTGCGGATGGTGCGTGCTCATCAGACTGTTCAAGTGCGTTAATGGAGTAGGTGTACCAGCCGGCACGGATGCATTGTCCGACGAAGAGTGTGTGTTGCCCTGAAGTGGCTGCTGAGGTAATTCCTCTCCACTCTCTTCATCCTGCAGGTCTGGATCCGACAAATCCTCCTCCTGATGCGACTGAAAATAGATCGACCATTCTGGTTAGTTTGGTTGTCGCAACATAATACACTCGCGGAAAGGTAATAACCCTGCCTCGAATAAATTTCAACATTATTCCGTATTCGTTCGGGTTGAAAGAAACCCTGGGAACATTGTTACGCGATATCAACGGTTCAGGTGCAATCGTGTGGGTAATGAGGGCAGATATCGAAGCATTAAACATTAATTAGGAAAATGGCGAATGAGGCGTGTTATATACGGTAAGATAGCCGCTATCGTGCAGCATTATTATGCTACGGGTGTCATAAGTGTTTTACGGCTATGCCCGTGTTGCACCGGTGCCGAGATAAAACTACACAATGTGACAGTACTGTGAACGGAAGTGGACGTCGTAAACGGCACGGAAAAAACGGATGTTCCGTCGTCTCCGTCGGTAATCCATTCCGTTTCGTAATTGCCTCATACTTTATCGCAATGCCCAGACGAATATGGATGGATAATAATTTTTCTAACCGATACCCCGTTTCTTTCTCGTCCATCGACTAATTCGTTTCCCAGCAGCGAGAACTGTTGCTTTGGTTTTCAAAATTGCCGTTATCGCGAAACAGACAATTCCTTTCTCACGATCGTATCGCGAAACGTAATTATTTATGACCGTTTTCTGCGGACAGAGCGAACGCGGCCGCGCAAGACCGCGAACCGTACCCGATAACCGTACGCGGTCTTGACATATCTGTTACCACTTTCCAGACATCTCGTCTCGCATCAGAGACAACGATTGAGACCGTTGCAAATGCTTCCCAGAAACTTGAAAGTTATCCGACGAACTTCACCCCTAAACGTTCCCGCCCGTCCGACTACTTTTCCAGGTGACCGAGGAAACAGAATTCGAGGGGCGTTCACCGGACTCGCCAAGGTGTGCCCTCTTTATCTACGACGCCAACATGCAAATAGATTCATCGAATTCTTGGGTGTATTCAAATGTCGCGGCGAGCATCTACCTGAAAAGGGCGGACTTGGATAAATATATACCTATCGGATGCAGGTGCCGCGCGGAGGGTTTAAACGATGGTTTCGATCGAAAATGGAATTGTGATCAACGAGGGAGGGAAAAAGAAACGAGGTACAAGAACGGTCCCTCTGTCGGCATTTCGAGCACGTGTGATAATATTGACCATTCGCGATGGTCAACGACGGGCAATCGGTCACGATAGATGGAATCCTAATCAAACACGGAACAAGTTAGTTTCTAGGATTCCGATCCATCGACCATTCGGTCATTAAAGGAATAAAGAGTTTGTTTTACACGGCGTGATAAGTATTTGACCGCGATTTCTCGATGCCGCGCATCGTCAACCTTGGGATCTAGCCAGGTTTCGAACTTATGAATGCTCGCGGTTTAACGGCACGGGGGATATTAATTACATATTCAGCAGATCCTGAAGCAAAACTGTCGCGACCCACATGCGGGTCAGCGGACGACGTACGCGTTGCCGTTTGCTGTCTTTGTATATATAGATAGTCAACGTCAAGAGTTTCTTTCTGATAAGACATCGTGAAAGTTTCTCGGAAAGGGGTCCAACGTAACCGGCCATTTCGCCAAAGATACGCCCGTAGAAAGTTTGACTCGAGAGTAAGAGACAAGCATGAAAATGAATTACGACAGTTAACGCTCTCGCATCGGTATTCCCGACACGCGCGAGCACGCGGGACTACAAATCATATGATTGAAGAGGTCCCAGGGTGCTCGAGGATGGTGCCGTCATTACGATAATCATGGCAGGGGCGATCGAGGTGCTATTGTTCTAACACGGCCCGACTGTGCGCGCGTAGGTGTTTCAATCCCTGGCTGAGGACCATGAAGGGAACCATGAAGGGAACACAGTCGCATCCGAACGGGATGCATTTCGTACAACGTAACCCACATTTATCGCCTTTTTTTTTTTTTTATTTTCTCGACCGTCGAATACAATGCGTGTATGCGTGTCTACGTTGGCCTCTGTTTTGCTACATATCTCAGGAGTGGCTAATCAGAAGATTTGGCACGATTGTGTCTCAATCATCGTTTTCGACCAACAGTCGCTATATTTTGCGAAGACTAACTTTTTCTTTTTTTAACAGAAAGGGAAGTCTGCTCGCGACACATTTCGCTACGCGTTTCGCTGAAAGACTTTCTTTAAGAGGAACAAACAGTCGATTCGACGATTTATCCTCTCCACCTTTGTCTCTCTTCCTCGTTCGCGATGCGCGTTCGAGATGAACGGAATAAATCAATAGAGAGCGCGCCGAGAGACCAAACGGTCCTCGCTTAAGCTGTACCACCCAAAGCTTCAGGTAAAACTGTTACCCTGGGCAAACAAGTGGGCGCGGCCAGTTCCTCGGGAAGAAGAATCACTCCCACGTTTCTGTCACCGGGAATACCTGTAGGTGATTGTGTCCCTGCATAATTCGTAGGTTCGCCTACCGAAAACACGTTCCGGACCACTCGTGTACCCTCGTGGGCAGTTAATCGAATCACGAGAGCCTCGTTCACGCATTCAACGCCGCATCGACCGATCGTTTGCTTTATTGGCCGCAAATGTAAACACCTGTACTTCGCGATGCGTCCAAAAGAACGTTCGTCGACGTTCGGACGACTAAATATCAACGATTCTTTTTATTTTTTAAAATAGCCGCAACGTTGACAGATCTGTGTCTAAATGGTACACCCTGTACAGACCGAGACGTCCCCGTGAAGTTGTCCCTCGGTCTCATGAAGACGTTTTAACGAGATTTAATATATCCTAGGCACGACAATAGCTAAATTTACCGGAGGCCAGACCGCGGCGCGTTATCCCTTTCGAGCCACGGCAGATAACCGTGAGCTCGTCGTGATTTATCGCCGCGCCGCCGCTGTACGATTGTTTTGTTGTTTATACCTTATAGTTTGCACGGTTCGCGGGTGTAACCGTGTCTCCGTTAACAAAGCCTCTCGCGACCGTGTCCTCGTGCGTACGCGTGTCCACTCGCACCCCAACCAGTAAATCATCGCCTAAACGCTCGAGGCGTTGCAGACGGTACGCGTCGCTAAATTTTCTAATTATTATCACGGCTCATCGAGAACCGTCGAATCGTCGCCAAGCTTGTCTATTTGGTAGAAATTTGTAGCTTCATCTATTTACTTAACACTATGCCGCGTATCGAATCGAGATTTTTTCGTTTGGCACCGGTAGAATCGACTGATTGTTTTCGCGTGGCGTCACAGTGGTGCCACCGGACGGCATAGTGTTTTTACGTAATAAATTTGCGAACAAAAATAAATGAGCAAATGGAAAAGATCAGTTTTAAACACGCGCCATTTTAAAGTCTCGTCTGCGAAGGGTCGAAGGTTTTAATTTTCTCGTCGGACGCGGTGAATTAATTCTCGAGACATCTGTCGACTTATTGCGGTTTCGCGAGGTGACAGAAAATGGCGACGCGAAGGAACACGGGAAACGGTTTAAGATGAAGAAGGACGGAATCACGCGGTTCGGCGAGCAAACGAAGATGAAAGAACAACCGCGGAGGCGTGTCGCTTCGCTGTGCAGCAACGCGACGAGATTAAACGGAGGTTAAAGGCTCGAGAAGCTAAAGGCTATAGTCTCGCCTCGAGGCTCGTGGGTGTCTTCGTGACGAAGTGCCGGGTGCAAGCTGATGCACGGAGGGGGGTCGAAAAATGAAGAAACAGTACGATTCCAGGCGTATTACACGGACGATTAATTTGCGAGCCGCTGCGAGATATATCGCCCAGCTAGAACATCGCGTCGTGTGATTCCTCGATTATTCAAACCGGCCACCTCGATGATTTCCATTGCGCGTCTCGCGATGTGAATTATCGCTCGTTAAACGACCGATAACGCACGCGCTTTTCAAATTGAAACACTGTTGCGTAAATTTGTTTTCTGTATCGACCGTTTGCCGAACCACGTCGCACCCGCGCTCCAGAAGCGACACAGCTAAAAATCCCCAAGTCCTCGAGCGAGTCGTGCAGTTTCGGAATTTAACGTTTAAAATATTTTTCGCTCTACAAGCGACAGAATTACAGAAACAAACTGTAAACGCAACTGTGTATACGATGATTAATCGCGGACAAGGAAAAAATGTAAATACTGCCGGTATCGCGAAAAACAAGGTTGAATACACGAATGTAGGCCTTGACACGTCCTGCTGACATTATTTTTATGCTATTTAATAACGCGCAACGACGAAGTTTGCGCGAATATCGAAAACATACGGGACGAGGTTTTCGTCTACGCGTCGCGGTCGTATCGAAAGGGGAGCAAAGGGAGAGCAGCGATTTAATGAATGGCCCGGCGTTCATCGACGCGCAATAAAAATGAAAGTTTAAGTATCTACACGAGTTCCGTTGGGATCCCCTGCGGTGCTCCCACGTAGAGATCACGGCTTCATCACCAGATATCTTTCTCCCTTGTGTACGTACACGCAACGAGTACCCGTGTACTCGTGCGGTCGTGAAATAAATTCATAAGTGGTCGATGATAAACAGCTACGAATCGAAGTCGTTTTGGCAGATCGATCGATTTAGATTGAGAGATTACCCCTGGCGGTCACCGTCGTGCCAGAGACGAGTGAGTCCGTGGGGGGAGGGGTTGATTTATCGACACGGCCAGGGCTTTTGTCAGGTATATAAATTCATTGACCATCGGAATCGTCATCGCTGTAATCGCCTTTATTTATCAATATCGCCGGGAAGGCGCATCGATCAAACCTGTCTATTTAGGTGAAGCTTCCTACGGGACACTTGGTCGAGGAACATCGTCGCGATACCTGAACGGCAGAACCGATCAAAACGCAACCCCCTCGATCCGTTCGTGCGCATTTCCGACCAGGCATTCGCGTGACTCGGTTTACGAACGATCACGATTCTCTCGATCTCAGCCGGCCTCCGAGTAACCGAAGGATCTTAGGATCGATCGTAAACCGCGCGCGCGCCGGCTACGGTCTACGGTCCCCGCCTTCTGCGAGGCAGCAGTCCGTTCCACGTGTTTGCCAGATTCGAGATCTCGAACCTCTCACGGCAGGCACGAGAATTATTTTTATCAATCTGCTCTTATGCAACGTCCCTCGCCCTTGGCAGGGGGCACATCCAAAAGAAACCAAGTTTTCGAGCCTACGAAGACGGTGGAAGACATTCGATAGCTAGCTGTACGATACCAAAAATAAGTGTCCAACATTCGCTGTGTAAAACAGACGCCAACTGGCATTTTGAATGATCGTGCGACACCACTTGATCTAACAATAACAAGTGATGAACCGAAACGAAAAACTGTCACGGTGGAAGCGTTCGTTATCATCTTCTTGCGTTTACCGAGCTTTCGAGGCCGCGTGAAAAGCCGTCTACCGATCGGTGGCACGTCAGGGGGAGAGCTTATACGGTATCCCAGGCTCCGAGGGCGGTCCGCAAGATCAAGTTCGGGGAAAAGGGTCCCCATCGCGAGAGCCATATTTATAACCGTGGCGCATTTCGTGTAAAGTAAATCGGAGACGCGGTGGAAAGACGGACGGACGATGGCTGCTCCGCCAGATTTAATTAATGACCCGCCGAGTTTGATCTGCCGCTACAAAGACCGAAGGCAAGAGCCCGATATCTTTTTCTCCTTGTCCCTCTTGTTCTGCCCTCCACCCGCCTGCTAAGCTCAGCCTCCGAGTCCGTCGCGAGAGCGAGCAGGAGAGCAGAGAGCAACGTTTATTTCGGTCTTGGAGCAAGCGTACGCGAGAAAGGGCGACCTCGGCTCCTTCCATCTCTCTTATTGTTGTTCGAAAGCGCCACGGCCGCGTCTCGATGGTCCTGCCTTTCGACCCTTTTACCGTTTTATTACGCTGGCTCCCCGCACGCGAAACGCCGCCCGACAAATTGCGCGACCAACTTCTAAGCTGAAACTCGACTCTCGTTCCGACCAAGCTTCACCCCACCGAGAATATCGGCAACAATGTGAAACAATTCCCCGTCGTTGGCAACTTCTCTCAACAGTCCCGGCCGTCGAAGTGTTAAGATCGGTGAAATAAGTTTACCCCAAGCAGTAAACACGGTAAACACGAAGACGGCAACGGCCGCCTAGACGAAAGGCCTCTGGTACCATGTATGTAGTTATTTCGAACTTGACCCACATTACCATTCCCGCCTTCCTCGAGAACCGCGCTTTGACGGATAGAGACTCAGTCAACCCGACGGACCTGTTCGTTTTTTATTTTCCTCACCAGCGAAGGTGTCGAAAGAAGCAGATTGATCGAGCATGGTCGAGCGCGCGAGACGCGTCTTCATTTCGCGCGGAATTTCTACGCGGAACCGACTCACGATACGTGCAAGATTTCGTGTAGGTATCCCGGTAGATTGATCCCATTTATTCGCAGCTTCTAACAAGAGATACCTTGTTGTCGTCGAAGGTGCAACGAGTGCGCGCACCGTACACTCATCCACGATTGACGAGCCACGATGGAAGGCATTTCACGAGGTTGGACCGCGCGAAGGTGGAACGAGCGAAGCAATAATTGTCATCTAAATCCAAGAAGCACGTTCGTGCGAATTCCGCGGAGGAAGAGCGCGAGGAGGACGCGAGTTTCGAGGGGGGAGGGTGTGACGTGTTGGCCGCCGAGGGGGAGGGTGGGTATAGAGCAATATTAATAGCGTGGGTGGTGGCGGAGCGTCGTGAGGAGATATTGTTAGAACTTTGGGGCTGCGTTACGCGGTCCAGAGGGGACCTCCTTGCTAATGGGGTTTTAATGACGGCCAGCTGTCCGTCCGTCACACACTTTTAGACAACTATTCGGTATTTCTGTATCGCCATCTCTCGATCCGATTTCTCGACCGGCTACTCGACAGATCGGCGGCCCTCTCGCGCCACCGTCGATCCAACGGAAGCTTCTCGAGAAAGGAGTGTCGGGCACGACAAACGTCGTTTCGTTTTCGACTCGATCCGCGACAATGACGAATTCGTACTCTCGATTAATTTATCGGGTATTGTCGCGGCACGATATTCTACTCTCCGTTACGCGAGGTTTTATTTATAACGCGGCCCGCGCATACATCCAGCAGGGTTTCCTCCTAAAACAGAAAGGTTTTTTCGAGCTCGAGATTTATAAATAACAAGTTAACGAATGAATAACTAATATTCAATAATTGAGAGTAAAATGCACCGACTACCGTTTCCAGTGATTCGTCGATCGAGCTTGGACAAAGTCGCTCGCGTAGACCTTGACATTTTTCAAGAATCCTCGAGACCCTTGGCTACCTGAAGGACTAATTACGCTTGGCCCAACGGTTCCAAGTATGCCCAAACGATGACTCACATCCAGTGGATTCCCTTTCCCTTTCACTAGTTTCTTATAACGTCGACGTTTCCCAACGATGTATGTAGCCCGGTTTACCCACAAATCGCGATCGGAGCTTTGTTTGTTTTAGCGATGAACGGCTCCGGGAAGGCCGGAAACGAAGGTCGAGGGGATGGAAAATATAAGATTTCCTAGAGTATGCACGGAATGTCCATTAGAGCGAAATGGTCGGACCACCCTTGTCTTATCTCGTCCAGGCCGTTCGCATATATCACGAATCGCCGATTAAGATGGCGACGGGAAAAGCACTCGGTCGAGGCAACGTGATTTCTGTTTTATCTCGGAATGCGTTCACGTTGCAGGAAAAAATATTGAAATATAGAAATTACAGAGCTAAGGAACGATTCGTTAGCGCGTAGAACGAACGTCTTGTAGAAACCATCCTACGGTTCGAATAAACGGGAAATCCCGAAAATCTATTGTCAACGAACCGGGAGCCCACCATCTGTCGACCACATGATCGGCTCGCTCGCTCTTCGTGTCCCTCTCCCAGTCTCCTCTGTCCTAATCCCCGATTTTCCTTCCGCGAAAGCGTCTGTCTTAGACCATAACCTAGAATAAGACCGAGATGCTTGCGGGCTCTCCCTAGTCGGCCCTCGTAAGAATGGAACGAATCGCTGGAAAGCCGTTCGAGGAATTTAACCAGCTTACCGCAGCTACGTAAGTAGTTGCCGTTGGATTTGACCATTGTTTTTCGACGATTCGTCGAATCGCGCGCAATCTTTTGTTTCGTGGATCGACAAATATTCGATACTCGGGTACCGATTGTTCTTCGGCCGAAGACAGCGTGTAAATACACGTGTAACGCTCCACCCTGCGACAAGAAATAAAGACTCGCTTAACAATGATACGCCGCGGTGGCCAACCCGAACGCGTAATCTTCGCATTTATCATCGGTACGAAAATAAAGTAAAAATGCTGTCGAGCGAAAAGTAAGATCGATTGCCGCGTCGACCCCGAGACGACGACGACGACGACGACGACCAGGACGTCGCGCGTTCTGAAATAATGCCAACGACATTGGATATCAGAGGAATTTTTAACGAACACCCACGAGGCCTATGCCCCACGCTCTTCCCATCTCCTCGAAGGGTACGACGAAATCGAGGCTGTTGGTTCGTTAAAGTACGACCGTCTTTCGACGTTTCTACTCCAAATTTCTTGGACTCGGAATAGGTATGAAATTGATTTCTCTTTCGAGAATAGAAACTGAAAACGCGCGGAAGAGGGACCCTGGCTGTCCAGTCTTAAGTGTTCCCGGTGTAATTTTTCCTACTTATCGGCGGCACATTCTCAGATAAGAGAAACACCGTCGACAAGCAACATTTTCCACTCGACTCACCGGAAAACATCCTGGAAGGAGCCAACAGAGACTACCACCTCAGCGATGTTTATATTTCTTATTTTACGACAGATAGAAATTGGAATAACGAATCTTCTACTTCAATCGAAAAAAAAAAAGACAGAGAATGATAAGCTTTGTAAAGAGACAAATAAAAAAACATTGGGCACGTTGCGATTAATATATTTTCCTAACGCTCCTTGCGACGAATTTTCCAACGAGAACTGGAGCGCGAGAGGACACCAGATGCTCGTGGAAGGAAATAGCCTTGACTTTGGAACGTGGCAGCGTTAGAAGAGAAACGCGTGCCCGCTGCATGT
This sequence comes from Hylaeus anthracinus, assembly GCF_026225885.1. Taxonomy (NCBI): domain Eukaryota; kingdom Metazoa; phylum Arthropoda; class Insecta; order Hymenoptera; family Colletidae; genus Hylaeus; species Hylaeus anthracinus. The sequence continues at coordinate 16,001,613 of NW_026534337.1, forward strand.
GTTTCGAACGTTCTGAAATCGTTATGCGATTTCCGCGCTGCAGGGATAGAACAACATTCTCGCGTAGATACTTGCTACACGTTAGTTCTATTCGTCATCTACTATTATTCTAGCACTAGTGGCGATTTAGTGGCAAGAAGGGCGCAGAAACTTGTTACGACTACGTTATCTCGATCGACTACGATCGACTATCGATACGTTTCCGAAGCAACGATCAGTTTTCCTCTTCTCGACTTTCTTCGATCGGCTGAATTGAAAGAAGACAGCCTACTTTGAATTCCCCATCTTAGATTTCACGGAATACAATCGCGCCTGAATAAGATGGACAGTTTGAGGCTGGATTCCTGGCTGCGCGCAATTTACGACGCGACAGAACATCGCCGTATCTCTCGCGGTCGATCACGGAAGTTGCACAACCCCTCGGACAGCAGTAAATACAATTTAACGAGTTTGGCGCTTCCGCCGTGCAACGGGGCCATCGTTGCAACGTTTCTAATAATTTCACGTCGATCTCACTTCGCGATTCCATCACACCCGAACGATCATTAATAATTATTCGCGGTCATTCGGAGCCACGTTGTTTTCTAGTGCTATCGAAACGAACCCTTTCCACCTTGGGTACTCGTAATTCTGTGGCAAGGACCTAAAACCAAGGTAAAAACGTAGAAATAATTCTCGAGCTTGAACACGGATCGAACGACTAAACACTCGCGCGATGAATCGAAAATCGAGGAGGGCAGGGTGCGAAATAGTTAGCGTGATGCAAGGTCACCGCGAGGGAACAAGGGGAGAGGACCAAGAGGAAAACTAAAAGGCGACTCAACGAAGACGACGATAGCCGATCGCGTGTCCGGGACGAAAGAACGGGAGCCGACAGTGGCTCTTTTGGCTCCTTGAATGAATAATCGGTCAGTGGTTACCCGCTCGGATACACACGGAAATCCAATCGGGGCTGAAATTACGCCTTCGCGTAACCGTTTATTTAACGTTAATTTAATGATACACGAGCGCCCCGACAAAACGACTATTTCGCGCGGGACTGGCCCCCGTTCGCGGAAGGATCTCTTTGATACCGTGGAATTTTCGGTAGAAACGCCTCGAGCCAGGCCTAGACGTGACCGTCTCGGAGATGGTACACGAAAGGATTCGACCGCGAACAATTGAACGTACAAATTCACGGTGGTTCGATAACGTTCGACTCCTTCGATCGCCATCGTCGCTGGGAACAGATCTCGCGGTGGATCGCGTGAAAAACGAAACGATCGCGCAACTTGGCAAACGATTCTAAGGTGTGATCGTTTGTAGTTCGTTCGGTGCGGCTTTCATCGCGATTTTCGAGAGACAAATGCACCGTTTGAGACGTGGCTCGATAAAAGGACGACCGTTTCGAGAGATCGCATCAGGCGTGACGGCCGCAGGCACCACGAACGAGACAGTCGAACGAGAAGGGAGAAAAAAGAAGCAGCGCGGAGGGCCCCTGCACAACCTGGACAGCGAACCCATCGCGTTCGAGGCTTTTCGACTAACGCAATAAAGCTGCGCGCGATAATATTGCGAATAATAAATATCGGGATGTAAATCCGTTGGCAAAGGTAACGTCGGGCATAAATCAACGGCGGCGGTGAGGCGAGAGGGCGACGCGGGACGGTCGGTCGGTCGCGTCCGTCCATCCGTTTTGTACCCTCGTAGAATCGCGTCGTAAACTCGTCAAACTCGCCTCGCGAAATAGCATTAACTACCGGGATAATACAATCGTCTTTCGCGTATGTGCGGCCGCGAATGGAGCTGGAAAGAGATCGTGCCGATCCGTGGTTCGGCCGGGGGCACGAAAAATGCCCAGCCCGAACCGGAGTTTCTTAAACTACGCGCCTGCGACCCCTCGGGCCCTTAAATTGCGTGGAACGTACGGTGCACGTCGGTATGCGAATGCGAATGCGACAAAGATAATGGATATTCGAGAAAGAATCCTCGATCCGAGAGCATGCACGACACAGCTTTCGCAAGCGAATTTTCCTCTCGACTTTTCACGCCTGAAACCAAGGGATAGCTTCCCACCGTGGATCGACCCACTCCCGAGAAGAATCTTAGATTACAGGTATCGCTTCGACAAAAAAAAATGTTAATTAATCCAATTATCGGGTATGCTGTAACCTAAACACGAGATCAAAGACGATCCTAGTGTAGGTTGCTGTAGGTACATATAGTCTACCACCAACCGTGGTTTCAGCCACTTCTGCAGTCACGCAATGTCTCGATAAAATTCGTGGAATAACTTTATACGGCTCTTTAACCTTGCGCTCGTCTCGTGAGACCGGTTCATCACGGATCGAATATCAACTATGCATCGAAGCAACGAGAGAATTATGATATCCCGCACGCCATTCGTGTACCGAATATCATCTATGTTTATTTCTTTCTACAAAACTCGAGTAAAGTAGACACCGCGACCCTTGGAACGACCGATTTCGATGGCCTCGCGACCCGATGGAAAAAGAAGTTTCGTGGCTCGTTTAGTACGAACGAATCGAATGAAACGGGACACCGTACATAAATCGCGGGTTGTAACGCGTTGAATCAGTGTTATGGGGCTGCTACCGAGGTGGTCCTTCCAGTCCGCCGAGCTTAGTAGCGGCTTCGAGAAGACCGCGTAAAGGCGTGTTTATAATAAAGCATGCCAGCGCGGTGGCTGCGAGTCCGTAAACTATGTTTCGTTCGGAGCCACGCGGAGATACGCGAGAAAGCGAGAGAGAGGTGACATATTGGCCTGTAAAAGCTTCCAGGGTGCTGTTGACATTGCCACGTCAAACACGAACCGCGTACCCGTATTTACGTGGATGGATGTAGAACGTCGAGACAAACTGGCCGCTGCTATTTTAACGATGAAAGTATTCGGGGAGGAGTAATTGAGAGGGGCCCAGCTACACCGGAGATACAAGTGACGTTTTTCCAAACATTATACGACTCGTCGTTCGCGTTTAATTTGAGAAGATCTAATTGGCTGCCGGGAATGACCCAAACAAATATTGAACGGACACCTTTATTAAATGTATCGCCGTTACATAGTTGCGCGAAAGGCAGACATTTCGCCTACGGATGGATTTCAAATTACGATTTCAGAATACTCGATCGGCTGGGACCCGCTAATGAAATTCGCGGAAACGCGTTTTCGCGACTAAACGTTCAGCATGCAGGCGTGGACATATGTACGAAGCTATCGTCTACTAGCCGCGGATTTAATGAAGACAAAACGCTCTCAGTTCGCAGACGCGCGTTAATTGCGAATCGTCGCCAAGAAATGTTCCTTAGACTAAACCTTATTGCTAATCTGGCAGATTGCGCCATCAAATTGAGACAGTGTCTCTCAAACGGAGGTTTCGCGAGCTTTCGAGAGTAGGTATGCTAAATTGTTCACCCGATACGAGGATACGAACGTACATACATAGTTTATAAACCACGTGACGTGTCGCGTAGCAACCCGTTCGATCCGACTCGTGCCAAGTGCAATGCGTGCGCGGTTCCCTTTGAAAGCTGTTCGTCGAGCCGGCGAGACAGATTCGTAGCTAAACAAGCGCGAGCCGCAAGCACACCGCTCCGTTTCCACGCTCCTTTCGATTGTACGCTGCTTCGCCATAAAATCCCTAGGTAGACCGAGTCGAGTACCGCTGCCGGTACAAGCGCGTAAAAGGAGCAATTAGCAGTCGTTGGTAGACCTCGGGTTCACCGCTAGAGAACACAATCCCAAGATAATACCGATCGTGACGAATTCAAGATGAACAGAACAAATTAGCCCATCTCGGTTTGCCCAAGAGTCGAGCCTTCGGATCGACGACCAGCAACTCTCTATTTTGTAGAATCGATACAGGTCGCGAGGAAGGATCGCGACAGCGAATAAAGAGCTCCTGGGACGAGCGGTGACGCGGTGCAGCCAACAAATTCGCGTCCAGGGTGCGAAGGAGGTAAACGAGAAAGAAACGGGATACCGTAAACACGGGGCTTCTCGCCACAGACTTAAGGTCTGCGCGTTGGGGAGGTTGTGGTGTCAGCACGCGACCTCACGGACACGCAGCTCGTGCGTGAGTACGCTTGCATGTGCCATCGTGTGAAGTCGTCTCGCTCGCGCAACGTTGCGCCGAGCTGCACTTTGTTGCGCACGCAGGGAATCATCATCAGCCACTTGGAGATCATCGATGACTCCGAAGGTTCGAACTCGAGAGGAACGCGTGGGGACCCCGTCCCTCGCTCCCCACATCCGCCGGAAATAAACCATTCCAAAGTTGATCCTGTCTCCCGGTGCACCCGCACGTGGTGTTTCGTCTTCTTCGATCAACTCGAGGAAAGATTCTATTTTTGAGAGAAGTCACCCTTCCCTCCCTCCTCGATAGATAGATCTCGCTTGCAACGCTCGTTGTAGCGTTTAATTCCCTCGGTTGGAATATTTTAAGAGCGCCGTTGCGGAGAAATAAAAGATCCCTCGAGGAGAGGCAGAGAGGCTTCGGTCGTAGTAGGTGGAACGCCGGTCTTAATGGTAGAAATTTGTCAGACGGATCGCGGCGGATAAAAGGAGCAAGGCCCTGGAACAGTTTACAAGGATGATATTTTTCCGAGACGTCTCGACGGTGGCAATACATTTCCCCGAGGCGTAATTTACGCTTCGATTTACGAGGTATACGAGTACACGTACACGTGTACACAACGGCGAGACGAGCGTCTAGGTGGCGGTCGATCGTACGCCGTTTGCTTGCGAAGAAAACGCAACACACCCGTCTTCGCCGCTCGCGGTAAGGTAGGTAATATCAAACGAGGCAGACCTTGTACGGATTCTGTTACTAATATGCCCCGGTACCGTAGGAACCCCTGCGCTGCATATTATCCGATACCAATAATGCGACTAATCGAGTTAGCCTTACCCCCCTTAAGCTGATATGCAGCTTTATACGAGCTCAACCCGTAACGATTGCAACGCGATGCGCACGGCTGAACGCGATAGGTCGCAAATTTTCCATCTGTCACCGTGAAAATTTACCTTCGCGTACAAGTTCACCGATACATAACGCCGAACGACCGGCCCGCGGTGGCAGGTACCAGTTGGAAACACTCGCCCGCGAGAACATCGAGCCGGGAAATAATGCCGCCTCCGAGACGGAAAGCTTTCGCGTTTCGACCACCGACCAGCCCCGCCGAGTCTTCTCTCGTTTTACGGTCTAACCGAGATCGCAAAAAAATCACGATCGCGAGGAAAAAGCAGAGAGAGGATGCCGCAGCAGCGGTAGCCCCGCTAGAACGCATGGTAATTCTCATTGAACGCGTAATTACATTAATTGTCGGCTTTCGACCGGACAAATTGCGGCTTTAAACCCGTCGAGTCTCTCTCCCTCGCTCGAACAGGCCGAAAAACTTACACGCTCGAGCGGAAGAGTAGCGACTCCCTCTCTTCTTCGTCCGGTTTCTCTTCTCCGCGTTGTTGGACAGAAGCAGCTGCCCAACGACGGCCACTCGGCGCTTTGTACGTACCGGAGGCATTGCGAACGGTTATCGTTGAGTATCTCGGCCAACGCGTGCCACGATACTCGGTCGATCGTACAACGTATTCTCGGTTCGATCTCTCGAAGACGAGTAACTCGAAAAAAATAGTCGATCGACGGAGAATAGAGGAGCCCGATGCGTAGGACGGTGCCGTGTTCGAGCGTTTATAATTTCCGCCGCAGGGCCAACGTGACTTGCGAGCCGTCGTGTGTGCAAGTGGAATTCGGCTATTAAGCCCAAACCCCGAACAGCCTATAAAATTCGTCTGGTCTCGCGTTGTCTGCGAGCCTGCATTAAACGCTTGCGGTTATAGTCTTATATATGTACTGTGCGCAGGTGTCTCGAAGCGTAAAGCGTACTCTAGACGAAAGGTAACTTTTCGTTAGACGGCGAACAGGCAGTCGAAGCTAATTATATCTTTCCCCTCGAAACATCTCGCCGATCGACAGGATTTACTTTGCAAACGTCTGCGGCGTATCGCGTCAAAATTATAGTCATCGATGTCGAACAAAGTTTCGTTCGTCCGTGTTGCCGCGGTTGTAACGTCCTCCGTCTCGTTTCTTCCGCCGCGGCCATCGCGCCATCTTTCCTTCTTCACTCGTCGAGGCGCGAGCGGGCTCCTCCGATGCTTTACGATCTTTAATTATAACGATTACGTCGGTCCTTTACAGGGGGGGAAGTTTTGTTCCTGTTGGTACGATGTCCTGCTTCTGCGAAGGATGCCAGGAAGAGGAAAGAGGACACGACACTCGAGAATCGACCGCGGAGAATCAGACTGGCGGTGGATTCCTCCAATCCGCGCTCGAATCCTGAATCCTGCGGCCGCAGAACGCGTTCGCTTCGGTCTCTCGGGGCGGTACGATTTGGCAGCCCCCAGCGATATATTCAAAACGATCGTCTTCCTCCCTCCCCCGGTTATTCCCTACCAAACTTTCCTCCTTTCATTCCACGTCGTTCCAAGTCCATCTTGGATATCTCTCGTAGCTCTGCTTTCAGTGGGGCCCCCACCTCGAGAGTCACGGAACCTCGTAACGGCGCCGTAAACGTTGTTAGTAGCGGGAGCAAGACGAAATGCAACGCCGGGATGAACGCATCCCTGGGGCTAAAATACGTTGCGAGATATTACCGAGATTGCACTTCACTTCCGAGAAGAACGATGCCCGTGTGTCAGTCACGAAGATTTAGATTATTTACGGCATGGTCGAATCTTGCTTCCTCGACGATGATGCTCCGCCTATTCTGTTCGATTCGGCGTAGCTCGACCATAAACACGGTAGCAATTTTCTTTCTTTCCATCCCCACCTTTCTATCGAGATATTTTGCTATGATAATTACACGGTTTGGAACAGACAGCTCGCTACACGCCCGAGTGAGTATAATATTTAATGTTTCTAAATACTAGACTTTTAAATGTTTCAATCACTCTACCCAAAGGCGATGCGATGCAAAACGTTCCAACTGTATACTTACGATCGTCCGTCTATCTCTGCTAAACATTTTCATTCCGTTTCTACCGTCACTCTCAAGAATCTCTGATTCAACTTCAATAGCCGCAACGACGATAAACCACCGCTGTAAAAACGTTGGAGGGCGATCCATGAAATCCTCGGACCGATAATATTCGTAATTCAGCCGATGGTAGGCTCGCGTAGTTGGGTTAGACGTCTCAACAACTTCCAGAGTGTAACTCTCTCGCAACTAAATCCCTGGCCAATTACGCGGCGCGCCATTACCGCCGCGAGTAGTTTCCGAGGCCGCGATAGCTAGGAGCAGCAGCCGTAACAACGTTTTTCGAGTTACGAGTACGTTACGGGCTGCATTCCGTAACGCGACGTCCGACCGCGTAAGAAACGGACGACGCGTTCCAAGTATCCGCTGATAATGCCGATACGGTATACGCGAGTTGGCACGCCGCTACAAAGAAGTGTCTTCCGAGTTATGAGTGTCCGTTATATGTGCATTCTGTAGATGGCATTCGCGCTGCACTCGCGCCAGCACAAAAGATGCGAGTGTGCGTGTGTCGGTGGTATGTACCTGCGGTACGGTACATAAGCAACCTGGCGCAGGAGGGAGGAGGCTAAGGGACGAGGGAGAGGATGCGCGGTAAGTACATAGGATGAGACGTTTATATACCCCCGACGATGTCTATAACGCCTCGAGTTACGAGACGCCTTTACGACCGAATGCAACTCGCGCCAGACGTCAAGAGGCGAATCCCTCCGTTCCGAAGTTTGATGGCGCGACACGGGCCCGAAGCATAACCTCCGAAATATCTCCCTCTCTTCTCATTCGTTCTGGAACATCGGCCGCCCTCGCTCCGTTCTTTTCTTTTCGGAGCGCGGGTCCTTCCACTTCGACCTCGGATTGCTTTTTATTAAAATACTTCCACGAAACGTCGACAAATTCTCGGGAATCCGTATCCAAAAGCGATTAAGGGTGCGGCACGGTAACTCGGTTAAAATTTGGAAAATTTCCAGCTTTCCATCGCCGAGCGCTCCGCTCGAAGTGGCCCTAAGTTTCCACGTAGGAGTGCCTCGCGAGTTTCGACGTGGTCGGTGAGCGAAGGTATCCAACAACAGGTGTCTTTAACGAGAAACGTCGACTGGTTCTCCTAGACGCGTGTTGTAGCACTTGAATCTCCGCAAAGGCGCGCGATTTCAAAGAAGAAGATACGGTCGTCGAACATAGCAACGCAGCAGTTACAAAGTCGCTGTCACGTCGCCATTTTTTCTTTGCGGAACGCACCGCGGGGAGAGAATTTCCATTCGGACGTGTCGCTTCCCGGAGTCGTAATTCCCTCACTCCACTTCTTCGAGTAGTCGGTCCGCGCGGCTCTCGGTCATTAAATTAATAATTTGTGGTCGACAACGGCATTGTGAGATCCGATGCAATCGTTATAATATGCAGGATTTTATTATCGGCCCCGATGGCGTATGTTAATTTACTGCTAATTGTATTCCGCGAGCGACAATGATGCCTTCCGCTGGCAGAATGCAATCGCTGCCGCAGAGATGAACAAACGACGACTGCCGACCGACACAATGCGGCCGCGCGTGTACCGTTGCGCGATTGTTGGAATATCGTTGTTGTTCGTTGGAACGACCGTGCTCGCGCGCGTCGGACAAAAATTAAAAAAAAGAAAAAAAATAACCGGCTGTGTGATTTTCACTCGAGAGCGTGAAAAATTACACGGCGATATTTCCGTGACACTGTTAATCGTCGGTGCAACGCTCAAGGATCTTCCATAAATACGATAGAAAATAACGATTTAATAGACGGGTATCCTATGTATTAACGCTCGGATTTACAAAAACGAACATCGGAACGCTGTTTTCCGAAAGCTTATGGAAGGAAGGTTCTGGAAGCATACGGTCGGCACGTGCGGCCTACCCTCTAAAGTCCCTCTATCCCTAGATGCAATTCGACCTCCAGTAATTCTGGTTTCTATTCTTCGAGTATCTTGCTCAAATATACACAAAACTTAATCACGCTCTTCCATCTCTACCAATGCGACGAACCGTTGTTATAAAAGATATCAACCTCCTACTCTCCGTTATCCTAGATAACGATCGCAGAAATAAAACGTAATCTATGATGCAATTGGTTGACACTTTCCACGAAAATCTTGACGAAGAAAATACGTTAATATTTCGTACGGGTTGTTCCTTAATGACAGCAACGTACAGCGTACGTAAACATCGAAGGATTACCGTCAGGAAGGATATTACCAGGGAGAGAATCCTACGGGAGGCAAATAACGGGGCCCACGACCGTCTTAAGACCCCCAACCGCGAGGGTCGCTCGATCGATAATCCTAGAGAGATACGAGGGCTCTCGATACACAATGACTATCGATATCGTCGTCGTCCATCTAGGCCTGCGATCGTGTGCCCCATCACGGAAAACTGTTCGTACCGAGTAGTTCGCCAGCGATGGTCAAACTGTTCCTCCAACTCTTCCCTTTCCACCCTAAATCCTACCTTCTAACGGAACGTCCCTTGACTTATAGTCGTCGAACTACAATTCCTTCGGTTCTCCGATCTTTCAGCGATTCTTCCACGACTTCGACCATCTCTGGACAATATTTCTACGCTTTTGAGAAAACTTCTTCAAACGGTCCATTCTCGTGTAATTGCCGGGCAATCAAATCGTAAATTATCCCACGTTCCCTGGAAAATCACCGCAACGATCGGCACTCCCGGCCTCTTTCGACTATTGGACGAGGCAACAAAATACGTATTGCCAATATAGAAACGACGCAATTAACGACGAAGGCGCGAAACCAAAGTCTCCGCAGAAGCGAAACAGCGCGTCCTCGTTCGAATGAAAAGACCGCGAGCGAGATGATGTTCTCGTGGCAACGTCGATCCTATAGACGAGAAACGTTGAGGAAGACATCGACGAAGCTAGCGTGTTACCAACGCGATCCGTGGATATATTAAAACGAAAGTAAGGCGTGCGTGAAGCGCTCGGTTAAATTGTCGGGCGAATCGTTCGTTCGCCGGTAACTGCAGAGAACGATTATTATATCTGTGCTCGGTACGATCAATTGAGGGTAATAAATATCGATAATAACACGCTCTCGAACGTAGCCCGAGACTCGTTTCAGCTGCACGCTGCAGCGCGAATAATTATCACAAAAGAGCCAATGATACACAGGTGGATGCGGAATAATATTTTACTACCGTTACAGGCTGCAACCAAGTCTCTCGATGACTTTCGCTTCATACAAAATCTGGAACACGTCTAACAGCAAGTTCGGACAAGTTAACCGAAACGTTAAATTTTCTGCCAAACGAGCATTGGATCGAAGAAGTAAGAATGTCGGCGGTGACAATCGCAGATGTCGTAGCAAGACAATAAAAATGACAATTTTAAATCTACGATGGGGTAACAATGGCGACGACGAGAAAATAAAAATCCCGACAACCTTCGACCCGGGATTAGAAAATACAAAAAGAAAGCTTGTTGCGACCTCCATCCCGGGGAAGCTCGGGGAGAAATGGCAAATTTTATGGAACTACCTGCTGCGCGTCGAGCATCGTCGAAATGAAAATGTCGTGACGTCACTTCAGGAAAAAAGGTACGGTACCCAGCTTTCAGTCCTCGCAGAAGTTATAAAGTCATCAAGCTGACCTGGCCGGCGACAGGCACTTTCTACGAAATTATTTCTATTGTTTGAACAGGGCGAGAGAAAAGGAAACGGACCCTCCTCGGATGCGCGCGACTCTTGGCTCGTTCGATGGCTTCGAAGAATACCGATCGTTCGAGATAATGTTAAAAGGCCTCTTTCCTCCCGTTTTAATCCTTTTGTCTCGGGTCATTCTTCGAAGATACGAAAACGACGACGATAACGCTCTCCGATATCCCATGGTCAAGGCGAATCGTATTTTCCGATCGACCGAAAAAAGGGTCCTCGTGTCTCGCGCGCGGGCCAAACGTCGCGTCGTTAAAAATTCGATGGTAAAAATCGTTCAAAGGTACGGCAAATCTCCCTCGTTTCTTCTAAAGCGCAACAGTGGCAAAAAGGTCGAAGAATGGAAACGAATTTCCAACCGAACGCCAGCAGTCGGCTACCGTTAGTAAAATTATTTCGCTGCCGCTCCTTTTTCCTCGGCATTCCCAGGAGATCGGCCCCGATCAAAACGGTACAGCCGAGAAAAACAATTGCCTTCTCGGATCCGGGGTATTTAGGTTAGAAACCTGAACGCGATATCCCCGATCGCAGAACACCGTGGCGGCATTAATAGTCACGGAATAGAAGCCTTGGTTCGGATCGTAAAAATATAATTGCGCTGATTGCAACAACGTTATCCAGCCACCGGTGCAGATAATGATACGTGAATGAGCGAGTTACTACCTAGCACTTGACTTGACCAAGCATCCCCTTCGTACAACCCGAACACTTCCCACAAGTGTGTACCTATAGGTGTGCATGAGTTACCGTGTGCGTGCATTAAGTCGCAAAGTGTACTGGTTGCGCAAAGCGCCATTACGCTACGCGCACACGGTTGCGTATCGGCGAACACCGAACGGTCCCCTGTCGAACGCCGTTTCAACGACGGTGGTATGGACAACACCGGGGAACGAACCTATTGCTATCTATTAAATATATTAGCCAAAGTTATTTCGCGATAAATCATTGTTCTTTAATAACTTTTATACTATGACCTTTGCATGGAACGCGGTTTCGCTTCGATAGTCGTTTGTTGTACGGGAGAGATACGTTCCCCACAATTTCAGTCGCTATAGTCGATTCGTAATATTCTACAATCTGTGACTACCACTTGGAGGCCTCGTGCCTTCGAGAGTTCCGTAAGACTCGAAACGATACAGTCTCTCACGCGATACTCGAGATCTCGGTGAGATCTTCTCAGCCGCGACGATTCGGAGACGGTCCCAGTCGCCGTAGATGGAATCGTCTCCCGTCTTTGCTTCATCAAACACGCACAAAATTAAATTAAACGAGTCTTTCCATTTCTCGCGCGGTTCCACGAACCGGCCAGGTAAGAAGTCGACGACCCGTTCGACCTGGATGAGGCCGGTGTACCGAGAGGAGCAGAGGACTCTCGTTCGAACCGACGAGAACGAAGAAGCGTCAAAGACACACCGGAGAAAGAGAGAGCAAAAGGCGCGAGTAAAGTTGAAGAGTCAACAAGAGAGTTCGTGGTCGATCGTGGCGCGTCTCCAAGCTCTCGGTGTTTGCACGAGTTCGACGATGAAACCCGTTTCGCCTTTTTCCTCCGCGCCTCCTTCGTCGTCGAGCATGGAAGAGCGTCCGCGAGAGAGTCCATCGAGTCGGAGTTTACTTAGGACCGCGCGATACACAAGGTGGCTCAAATTAAATATCCTAACCGAGAGTGGAGGGGCACACAGCCGAAAATGCGCACGATTTCCCTTTTCGAGGTTGCCGCGACGCGGCACGAGCATCGGCAATCGTGAACCAAAGTAAATCCGATCGATCCTCCGTTCCTCGTCGGATGTGACGCAAGTCAAGCTACGAGGAACAAGGGGAAACGATGACATTAAACGAAATCACTTTTAGTTCTAAAAGAGGACAGTTAAGGTATCGAGAATTCGCTTATTTATTTCTAATGGATACTTCTCGACTGCCCTGCGCTGTCAGGAAGATTCGTTTCCTCTCGTACAACAAAAGAAACAAGAGGTATAATACGAGCGCAGAGGAAGAGCAAAAGGAGCGCGTTGTTGCGAGAGACGGCAGTTTTGTGGAAACTCGGCCGCGTGAAATCGGCTTAACCGTAGAAGCGGTGCGTTTACGGACGTCGTATACGCGTCTCGAGAGAAGGGAATCGGTAGGCTCGTGCCAGGCCCATTACCTGCATGGGGTCTTTTCCAGCTAAGGGGACCCTACGACCACCTTGGTGGCAGTAGCCACCTTATAAGTCTTGCCTAATGGTCGCTCGTACCTTTCCCTTCGAGGCAGGACGGGGTGCGATAGCCAATTGGGTGCTAACCTTAGAGAGACCCACTTGACTCGCCGAAGACAACAAACAAACCCAAGAGACGGCAACCTTCCTTTCCAAAATCTGATCCGACGTCGTTCTCCACCTTTTACACGGTGTTCGCTCCCCCCCCTTTCCACCCTACTAGTTTCGTTCGAGTCTACAGGTGCTTCCCTCGAAGGAAGCTTCGTTTAACGGTGCTCGGTGCATCAGACATTGCACACGAAAGAAGCCTGCTAAAAACGTACGAGCATCGATCAAAGTGGCGTCTCGATGCTAGCAATCCGAGTGTTCCTCCCTCCAAATCAGTAACGACGAAGAAGCTACTGGAATATTCAGTGTCCAGAGCCACTTGACGAACCTCCGCCTGACACGCTAATTTATGAACACTGCTTATTAACCGCAAACTATACCAAACCTTATCGGAATTTTGTTCTCTTCGTTCGTTTGGAATTTTTAAAAGAACTGTCGTGCGTATATTTAAACAATAAGAGAAACAGAAATACCGACACAGGTACCGTACATTTTTCAAATTACGAAAGACACGTAATCGCCATCTTAACGAGTACGAATACGAATACGATTACCACGCCATTTTAAAATCCAAAAAACCATCGTTACTAACTGTATTCGAATGAAATATGAGCCGATAACCGTTTTCAGACGTAACAATCATTATCGGTTACTACAACCAGTAAATACCTCCAAACAATAGAAAAATATTAAAGAAAGCGTTACCAGCACCTTCGAGTTTGAAAACGAATGTTCGCGTAATGTTTCACGTTGTTTCCAATGACGAACCGTCATTGGACTCCGCGTCGGAAGGATTTCGAACATACAATTGTCGAAACAGGTGTAATTTATCTACATTTCTAAACATCTGTTCCACAAGTATGACGCGTGCGTTTAAATCGAGCGATAACGATACAACAAATAATACTGATACATAAAAAAATGAGAGAAGAACAATTATTCGAGCGCAATGAAAATACACGGCAATTTCAAATGAACGGCGGCACGTGTCAGGCATTATTCCGCGAATGTCGCGGCGGCGTATCGGCGGGCTGCCATTATGTTTTCCAATGCGAAACAGGAATAGGAATCGAAATCGAACCGGAGGATATCGCCGCGTCGGCGTCGACGTCGGCGTCGCATCAGCGTCGAAGGGGAGCTGCGCGGCTCGGCGCATAAATAAAAGCAGGCGTGACCGCGGCACCGGCGTGGACCAATCGCGATTCAGCTTGGTCCTCCGCTTTTTTTTCTTTATTCCATTCGGTCCTCCGCCCCCTCGACGTCGTCCGACCGCGGTGATTCCCCACCATCGAGGCCTTTTGCTCGCGCTCGCCGCGTTGGATCGCGATCACGCGCATTGCAGCTGCAACGAGGAATGCATGCGCGCTCCGCGAATCCCGTCCTCGACGATGTGCTCCTGTGATCGCGAGCGACGTTTTGACGCCATCGCGGTCACCGCAGCGGTATTCGATCGCCTCATCCCGATGCGCTCCCTGCCACCGTTGACCACGGATTGGTATCCTGGTGTTGTTTATCGGAAACCGCATAACGGTATAAAAACTCAAAAACAAAAGTCAAGGATACGACCTCGAGGAATCAGAGCACGAAGAGGTCGGGTGAAATATACCGGCGATTGGAATATTCCAGCGAGAATTCGAACGAGTGGAAAGCTAACTTTCGTTCCGACCTGGGATCTGGGATGCTACAGATGCATCCGCGAAATGAAAAGAAAAAGAGTACCAAGGGGAGAGAGATTGGTGTTTGCAATTTTGAGCCCGGTCTTCCTACGGACTAGGCGTTTAAGGGTCGAGAGCTCCGGCAGGATATTACCTCCAAAATCTAATTATGAGATTTTTATAGGGCTATCGTAAAACGGCCGAATAATAGTTCGCAACCCTTCGAGAGCCGAGACTAGGTCTGCGCCCGGCCGCAATCCTTGGCCAGGATGATGGGGAATAGCACGACCAGGCCTCCTTAAAAAAAAAAAAACACCAAAGCATTCGGCTGTGCTCGGCCACACTGGCAAGGACGTTCTCCAATTAACGCGGAGACCCCTAACCAAATTCCTATCAAAAATACATCGTTGGACGTTACTATGGGAGAGTATTAAAAAAATTCGAATGCAAAAGTACTCGATCGGGGAATTTTGAAGCGATACCTTGTTTGTAGGCTGGCGCTCACGACACTGCCACGACGATGGTAACGCACATGTTTTACCTGGTCCCGCCGTAACAAGACATGACGTCACGACATGGCGTCTGCAGGTGAAACAGCGAGACCAGCAGCGTAAGTGAGCGCACTCGCTACCCGATCCGATTGGCCGAAAGGGGAATCCCCGCCCTGCGCCGCGCTCGGCACATCGTTTGCCCGACGTCGAACCCGGTTGACCCCCTCTTTTTCTCTCGCCCTCTCCTGCACACAGACACGCACGCACGCGCGCGCACACACACACACACATACACTCACTCACTCACTCACTGTCTCTCACTCTCTTGCTCGCTCATTTACTCGTGCATTTCTACTCTCGCAGTTTTATCGAGTCCTCGTTTCTTTCTTCATTTCGACAAACACTCCTTGCCCTCTCACCGTTTTTATTTTTCTCTCCTCGGAGTAATTTTTATCGATAAATCATCCACAGCAGCGATGCTCCAATAGAAAATTAAGACGATCGAGGTATTCGGGTTTTTTCAGAAAGTGCGTCAGACGCGAAGATAAAATAAGAACGCGATGGTCGAAAAATATTATTTAACGAAACAAAAGGAGATATCCTTTTACTTAAATGACAGACAACCCCTCTCTCTGTCCCTCTTTTCGCGACGATGCACCCCTCCCTTGGCAAAGCGTGCAAATACTCGACGCATAGAGTGCCGGTGGGACACAGGCTCGCGCACACAGGCGCAGAGGGGATCATATCGTGCTGGACCGTGTTTACACCTCTCTCCTGGTGCAACGACAACGCATCGAGTCGGGACGCATCGCGTCGCTCGCGCCGCATCTCTGCACGACCATTTACCGATAAGGACCTTCCGGGACGAAACCCTCGTTAACGCGCTCTTATCATCGTTGTTTACACGGCTATTATCGCTCCGGAGGACGGACGACTTTTCCCTCGCGTGGACCCGCGCCTGTGATTACGTCTATCACCGGTGACACGTTACGTAAGATTTATTAAATGTATCAACCTGTGGAGGGAGCTGTGGTATCCATGATCTTCTTAAAACTGGCGTCGAACGACCTACTATCGCCAAACAAAATTGAATGAAATCCTATATCAGGATCTGTATCAGTTTCTATACAATGGTGTATTACATGCAATTTAAAAGCGCAGGTTGTGTTCTACCATTTTGATAACAAATATTGCGCGTTTTTCATTAATGTACGCTTCGCTCTGAGCTGAGTCACGGCATTTGTCAAAGTTGACAGCTAAAATACGAAACTATTTTTGCGCCATCCCAATACTATCTCTCTAATAATTTAGAATAGATTGAAATTATTTATATCGAATGTCGGAATGACGAATCATCTCCGTTACGCGCGAACCGAACATGTCGAGGCAACGATCGAGAGCGCGAGGCTTCCTGGATCTCGGCCGAATGATCTATTAACAGGGAGCAGACGAGGCCGAGATATGCTTTGGTACGGGTTATTATTATTCGAAACTTTTCTAATAGGATCGCCGGTGCCCCGGTAAAACGAGCCGAGGTATAAAATGCTTTAGCATCCGATGCTCGGACGCGATAGAAATTTCAACGCTCCGATTTTATTATAGGAAATGACAGAGATAGAGACTGACAACGCCTCTATCGCGATTCGTGCCGCGCCGAACGAGCGTAATTAGACGTTTCCATCGGCGTAAATCGCGATCGACGGAACATTTATGTAGGATAAGGTATTGACTCATAATTTACCGGTTCTCGTTTCTTCGTTTGAGGATCAATCGCGATAAAATTTATCTCGACGGACAATTTTCATCAAACAGAGCTTAACGATCGCGGACGATACTCTGCTCAAATTCCTCGGCAAACAACCGATATTTTACATATTTCACGAATGACGTCAGCGGCACTCCGGAAAACAAGAGTACACCCGACAAATATATCGGGCTTCCGTTTGTCATCGATACAGGCGTAACGTCACGCCGGCCGATGAATATTAAATGACGTCATGGGACATCGTCGATCGAATGGAAAACTATTCGATGTAAAGCCGCGGCCTTTAAAACTTTGAAATATTATTCTTATGTTTATCATCCCGAACGCGTAACAAACTTCAATTATCGTGTTACCACATCACGCGAATGCAATTACGCGGAACAGCACGAGAATTGACGTAGACCGCTGGAAGAAAATCGAGAACCGTAGCGTGGGCCAAGACTGTCGTCAAAGGGTGTTGTTGAAGACTAAATCGACCATGGACACGCGTGCCAACAACAACAACGCTAATTCGACTGGTAAAACGATCTACGTGTCTTCTTGTTCGATAGAACTTAATTCGCGATACCTACAACCAAAGATACCGTTGATCTTGGAACGCAAACGGCTTCAGGACGGACTCGAGCATTAGGTAATCGACTAATTCTTCTTAACTAATTAACCCTTGAGTGGTGTCGACAGTTAATATTTACAAGCCGAGAACAAACGGTTCACGCGCATTGCACCGTTCTCTCAATTCGACTAAACGAGATCTCGGATTACGAATAAACCGATTTCCGAACGCGCTGGAATTTCGCTCATAACGTTTACCGGTTATCGATTCAATCGTAGTCTCTACGGCGCTATAAACAGATCAAATGTGACTTTTATATCAAGAATGTTAGACACATGCATAAAATTCGAGGCCACGATACGTAAAAAAAAAACCGCGTTCCAAGCTGCGAACGAAACAATGAAACTGACAATGTTTGTAAACTGTGCCGCCCTTCTGGCAGATCGCACCATTCGCTGTATTTTCACTGACGCTCGGCATAAATACTTAACCACGCGACTGTTCTCCATTGTCAGGCAGTTTTATCGATCGTTGAGCAACTAATAACACCAACGTCATTATTTCCCGTCCTGTTACGAGTCGAAGTCTACGAGTCCTTCGCATTTCTTGGAACGGCAAACAAAAATTTTGCTTCGCAACGTGTATTTACGTATACGATCGTCGAAGCGTGAATCGATCACCTCTCTAGTTTCCACGAATTGTCTTAAAAAAGAAAACAAAACCTGGAGAACAAAGTCCCGAGATTCGTATAAAAATCACAAACTTCTAATATAGGCATATGACAGCTGCAATGTTACGGGTAACATTCTTAATTAGATAATGGTTAATATAGTAACTAATAATTCGAATGATATTCGATTAACACCTTTTTATAAATGTCCAACGTAACAAAAGTAAGAACGTAAATAAATTATAGACACGCTAACAATCGCAAAAATATTTGTACTCGTACAGTGGACATTGAACGCGAACAGTATTTTAGCGCGACGTCTATCGACACTCTAAATGTTTCCGACATAAGTATATCGTTCCTATACTTGTACCGTATTTTTCTTGTATTCGATCGTTAGTTTTCGAAAACTTAATCGATGAAATGCGTGCATTTATCGATAACATTCCTATATGCCATTTAGTTCTAATAATATAGAGCCTGTGACTCACTGTACAATACCGTTCAAATATTTGCGATTGCTTAACCCAGAACACCGCATCGTTCGAGCAATACCGAGCTCGTAATAGAAGTCGTAGGAAAATAAAGAGCAAGAAAAAGACTCACCATTGGGCTGTCCGGCGTATGCCGATGGTGGGCAATGGGCATGTTCGCCATCGCCACCCCTCCGCCGGGATTTCCCATGTCCTGGTACTCGTCGCTCATTTCCATCGCGTAGGATGGTAACGGTTCTCTGTTCTTCACCCGAATTTTGGCTGCTTTATCCGCGAATGCGGTCGCCACGACACGAGATACACCCCCACAGCCGAGCACGCTGACAAAACGCGTATTCTCTTTATCGGGAAGAACTGGCGGCACGATGTCGAAGTTCGTCAGCGTCCGAATGTTCTTGCTCTAGGCTTTGATCGTGTTGAAAAAACGAAATCTAGCCGTCGAGAAGGAACGCGACCGACGAGACCGAGGGCCGAGAACCGAAAGAACGAAACCACGACCGGACGACCTTACGTTTTTTTGCAACGCACTGGCCGATATCGAAGTCGCGAAAATCACACGTGCCACGAAAGAAGGATTAATATCGACTCGGTCGGTAAGTGGTCGTCTTTCCGGTAAAGACAACGCGATTCAAACCACGTATCATCGGCACCGCGAGCAAGCACTTTTTACCGAGTTGTCCATGCTTCCGGATACGTCTCTCTCCCGCGAAACGAGCAGTCGTTTTCAGCGGTCAGCCACGGTCTTCACAAAGCTCCTCTTGGTTGTCACCGTCGGCGACGTATACTCTTCCTGTTTAACGTTTCGGAGCTGTCACACCAAGGTGAAAGAAGCACACGCGGCGCGCTCGGTGGCTGACATGCGTGCAAGCTTCCTCTGCCGCGAACGTTCGAACGCCGCCGATCGCGGGAGATACACAGTAGCACACAAGAAAAAAAGATGGAAAGTTTAGCATCGAACGACGCGTACGCGGTTGTAATCGTACGTAATCGAATCGTGTGCGCACACCGCGATACCGAAAGGGACTGACACTTCCAGGAGGAAGGAAGGAAGGAAGGAAGGAAGGAAGGATGGATGGGTAGGAGTGGGGAGAAGGATCTAGAGAAGACACTTCTTGGCTGGGAAAGGGGGGAGGGTGAGACAACAGAGAAGGAACAGAACACGAGGACGAACGGGTGTGTCGCGACTCGCGAGATGCTCGAACGAGACGCGAACGAGCAATTATCGATACGAGAATTACGCGCGCGACGATTTGTTCTCTCGGACTCTGCTCGACATCGCGTCCCGCGAAACCGTCGCTCGAAGACTGCGAACGCGAGCGAAGAAACCAACGGTTACCGATCCTGGCGAAACTGAGCGAAAACTGACCGATAGATAAGAACGATGAAACGGCGGACGACGGAGTTGACGCGCGCACACTCGCGTCCCCTTGCGATCTGACGCTTGGAAGGCTCGCTCGCGGTTCGCAATCCCCTCTACTCGCTCACGCTTCGGAAGAGGGTTCGAGCGTTGGAGCGTTCGCTGGCGGACAGGACGAGCAGGCAGGCGGAATCGCGTTCCGTGGGCGGAGGCCTACGACGCCAACGCCGTCGGCTTGCACCGCGTATCGGGTTGCGGTAGGCGGTAGACCGATGGTCACGCCCGGTATCGACACCTCCCTCTTCGCATTTCCTCTTTTTCCCTCGTCGAGCTTCTCCCTTACGCTCTCCTTATCCCGCGAACCCCCTCTTGAGAGCATTCCTCCTTTTTCGCGCACCCTATCGGATAACGACCCCTGCGCTGCGAACCCGAGCCTGGAGACGGTGATTTTCGGTGCGGTCGCACGGGATTTCCCCTGGCGACCGTGTTCCCGCTTCCGTTGTATCCTGGGATCTCCTCGCGATACCTGGCTCCGAGGCATGCGTGCACGCACTCTGCCTAGGCAAACCTAGCCAAACCGATGCTTTATAATAAATTATTTCAACGTCCATTCTCCCTGCGCGCGAATCAATTATTAAGCGGTGCCATTACGTCGATCGTTGCAACGATAACGTCGGGAGCGTAGTCGACATCCATGCAGATTGATGTCTGTATTCCTCCATTTTTTTTTATTTCTTTTTTTTTTTTTTTTTTTTTTACCGCGGAAATTGCGATTCTCCGCGTGATTTTCGTTACCGCTTCGTGTGCCATCCGGAAAACACAACGGCGCAAGGAAGCCGGCAATTGTTCGTGATTGCGATGATCCTTTGGAACGATACCGCGCTATGAAAGATCCTCCTTCGATATCGTCACGACACCCTCTCCACTCCTTTTCCGAGGTGCAAGATCAGGTTTCGCGATACAAAAATAACGCGCTTCGACCAAAGAAACCTTGGTTACTATCGCGCGATGAAAGAGTCGTCGTATAGACGTCTTTCTTCGTCTTTCTACTATTTCTTTTCTTTCGTCGTGTTATATTTACGAGGCGTGAAAATGAGAGCTCGGAAAACTTCCGGCGTGTCTCTGTGATAAAAATATTCGCTTGTAATATAAAAAAAAGGAAATGTATTTGTTAGCGTTACAATTCACTACAAATTTTATTATCATAAATAAATAAATACCCGAATACCCGGTCAACGTATCCATCTTTCGGCTCCCTTTCGTCCGCTCTCGTTTCGAGCTCTCTCTCCCTCTCTCCAGTTCGCGCTCCTCTTTTTTCCCTCGGGGTTGGTTCGCGCAGCTTCTCTTCTTCCAGTTTCGTCTCGTCCTCCGGTTCTCGGCGTCTCTCCCGCGCGTTTGTACGCGCGCATCTGCATGCGCTCACGTCACATACACAGCCAAGATGGCGTATACGGTGCTCGTAGTACAAATTGCAGGTAATTGCAGCCCGCGGAGAGGGCTCTCCGACTCGCGGGGGCGGAGGGGCGAAAGGGACGAAGGGCTGGGCGAAGTCGAGACCGTGTGAAACTGCGAATTTTATGATTTACAAACGCGATCCTTTATAAGGGTATATGGATCTACGCGAGGAACGAGCCGAGCCGCAGTTAAGATCCGCCCCTGTGACCTCGCGGACCAACCGCGAGATAATTGCACGCCACGGACGATGCACGATTTACTCCTTGCGATTTACGATTTCGCTCGGTTGGCCGAGCCGAGGAAATATCGACCGGGAGCAAGAAAAGCTTGCTCGTTGTTTAGCCCGAACGATCCACCGATATCCTCGAAATTGGAAAGGGAAACGATCGCTGCGAATAAACCTCTGCGAATCACTGTACGACCGCCTCTTACTACACCGTAATTTAACGTACGGGATACCTCCTTTTAACCTTTCCACCGTCTTCCTTTTCGGTTAAGTTCAATTCGACGACGACTACGTTCGTATAATATCAAGACATTCAGCAAAGCGTTGCCCGATTCGTTCGAGCATCCGAGCCACCGGTAGGAACCGATCGGCCATGCGAATCTTCGCGGCGGTGGGTAGTCATTGTCCGTTACGATATTTCTCGGAAGGTCACCAGACCTACCGACGGTTCCACTCGACCTCGCTCGTTCCGATTTGAACCGTTACGATTTCCAAAATTTTATAGGAGTGCTCGCAATAAAACCTACCTATAGCTTCGTCGCTCGACCATGCGAGCCGTTTCTGCAGAACGAAAGGTCCCTGGATCAGATGTTTCGGTTAGGTTCCGCGACCAAGTTCTGGGCGCAGGTAATTATCGCGAGAGAGTCAACGTTCCCTCGACGTATTCCGTACGAAGTTCACGTTGTTATCAATTTCGTACCGAACTCGCATAAATTATGCCGGCAACGACGGCTAGGACGTCAAACCACGTAGTGCGCGCACGTGTACGAGGCGCGTCCGCCCGTATGCTCGGACGTAATCGAAAAATTGAGACAGCAAAGCCGAAGTAACCGCGAGGGCACCGACTTTCGTCGCATTACGGAATCCCCAAGCACATTAACCGAAGGACGAGAGGATTAACCCGAGTTTCCGGAATTAAATCATGACCAGGGACTGTCGTACGACCTTCGACGGCCCCGCAAATACATGCCATTATCACCGATTTCGGGTTATCTCGGGTTTCTAATCCGCT
The DNA here is from genome assembly GCF_026225885.1 of Hylaeus anthracinus. NCBI lineage: Eukaryota > Metazoa > Arthropoda > Insecta > Hymenoptera > Colletidae > Hylaeus > Hylaeus anthracinus. Next base: position 16,024,310 of record NW_026534337.1, read on the forward strand.
AAGCATTAATTACTCAGCAAATCGTTAAAACAAAAAAAATAGAAACTTTATGGAAAAAGTAAAAACATTTTCATGACAGTAATTGCACTGGAAGACTCTCTAATACATAGGAAGGATGTTTGAGAAGCCGCACCTCGGGACGTTCTCTCGTTTCTTGGCACCTTCGATTGACAATTCTCAGGCCTGCGCCTGGTCACGAGGCTCATCCGTTTGCTCTTCCTTCCTACGTTTCACCTATGAAAATCGTGCACGTCTCTGCCTCTCTCACCTTGCGTCGTCGTTCCTCTCTAACGTGTACGTCGTCGACACATAGATGCGAGTCGCCGTACGAGAACATAGCAAGAACGCAAGTTACCCATTACGGGGCTCCATCGCTATTTTATAGCCCATCCGAGTGGCGCGCTCACCGCCATCTTGTTAGCCACGTTTAAATATTGATGGAAGAACGGATATTCGGACTGGAAAGGTTTTCTGTTCATGGAATCGGCCCGCGAGTATCTGGGACTGCGACGTCCAATTACCAGCATACGATCGCTCACTTTTTCGCCGTCGACGAATCGCCGGATCCAACGAAATCGGTATCGCGTTTCGAGGATTTTCGTTTCCATAGTCAGAGAAATCGCAGAACCGTACGTGGAACCTAGCCAGCCATTAGAATAATGCAAATGATCTCGCTTTATTATACCTTCCGAGCCAGTCGATTCCGTTTCTAGACGAGTCGGTTTCTTGGAACGCGATCAATTCCCTCGCCTTCGTTTCCTCGCATTTCTCGTTTTCTCCCTCTCTCTCTCTCTCTCTCTCTCTCTCTCTCTCTTTTGTCCTCCTCTGCCTTTCGCTACGTCTACTTTCACCTTGTTACCATTATTTTTACTCTGGTCATTTTTGGTTACTCGTGTGTTTCCCTTTCCAGTCGATCTCATCTTCTTCCATTCATGGCTTTCGAACTTTCGACTCTGTATCATCACCCGAGGGAAACCTGCGTGTCTGCGCGCCACCGAACCATGGAGTATCCGTAAAGTTTGAACGAGTATCGACGCGCGTCCATCGGGACGATCAAAGTCGAAGAAATCGCGTCAAAGTTTGGTCGAGGATGGCGCGTTCGCGCGAGCGATTCAACGGCTTCTCTCCGCTAATTTGGTGTCCGCCGGTGCGTGTCCATTATTGTGCAAATCGACGAGCAGATTGCGGCAAAAAGGTTGACAATGGGGGGATCGTCGCGTAAGTCCTTCGTGGTCCCGACGGGGTGTTGAACCACCCCATCGTTAGCGTGCCGAATCAACCGGAAATTCCAGCTTTCGTCGCTTCCGTATTCAGTGTACGCGAACGAAGAGAGAACGCGCGGAACGCCGAGGCAGAAGGAGAGAGGAGAGGGCAGTTGCCGATGGATCGGGAAGCTGAGCGAGCAACTTGCGCCGAAGGAATTAGCCAAGGTGAGATAATGCCCGGCAAACATCTCCCGACGCACCTCTCCGTCGGCGTCGCTCGATTGTCATGAAAATATTCGTATATTATGGGGGGACGGAAGGGAGAGGGATGGGAGGCCGGTGGTTTTTTCCTGTTTCCAGATAATTAGAGATCGACGGCTGCGAAGAGTGGCCGAAGACGCCGCGGCACCTGGACCGTCTATGCAAATTCATCCAAGTTCCCCTCTTTCTTTCACACCTAACTCCTTCAGTCGACGGTAATCCTCAACCGTTGGACGAAACTTGTCGCGAACTTTCGAAAACGTTCCACGTTTTTCCACCCCGTATCGCAACTGGAATCATCGACAACTGAACGTTTTCTTGCCGGAGATTCAGTTCGCGACTCGCTGTTTCACGTATCCGGCGTGGTGTAACCTTTTAATCCGTGCTCGAAGAAATGGAGGACGGGTTCGGGGTGTCGGCGAGGGCGGTGGCGAGCGAAACTGAGAATGATTGCCCCGAAACGAGAGAACCGTGAGTAGATCGCTTTTAGGACCATTAATTATCCTAGAAAGTGCGAGAACGAGAAGGAACCACTGTGTTCCATGCGCGAGAGAGACGAGGAGAGGGCGAGGCGTAAGGGATGCCGGGGATGACGAGGAACCAGGAAAGGAGAGCAAAGGAGACGGTGAATGTCGCCACTGCAAACCGAAATTACCGTCGAAGATTAATGATCGCGCGCTTTATTACAGGTATTTATAGCCGTGCTCTAAAATCCTCGCGCAGTTAACCTTTCGGTAATAGGAGCGATACGGTGCTATCGCAGGTTTCGAAAAATTTAGGCTCTCTCGGGTGTTCGTTAAAGCTTCAACACCCACTCGTGTTAACGCCGTTGATCGGAAAAGATGATAGCTGGATCGAGAAGCTTAACGAGGTAGCTGACACGGAAGGAACGAAGTAAAATTGGAACAAATTTTTGATTCATCCTGATCGTTAGTTCCAGGTCCTGATAGATATAGACCCGTCGGTGATCTTAAGGACACAAGGACTGGAACGATACGGTAATCTCCTGCCATTATTCGTGAAACAGCATCGACGTATCGAGTTGTACGAGTGGCAAAACTTCTGTGCGACATTCGCGACGCTGAAAATAACGCGAGACGGAATATTCAACGGGCCGTCCTCGCGACGATATTTCATCGGTCTCGTATCGTCGCCAATGTCGCGCTCGCATTAATTAAGTTTAGCCGGTACGTTCGGTTTCGCGCGAGTCGCAAAAGAAGCCTAATAAAGCGTCGGAGGGGTAGGGAGGGAAGAGAGACAACGCGCGTGCATTCGTTCCTTAAATAAATCGCTTCGAGTGACGGATTGGGGAAGAAGATTAACGAGCGAGCCGGTGTGTCGTTCGATTCGATACGTCGAATTAACGCGGGACAGGAACGAAGGCTCTCGGTATCGGTTATTAATGACTCGAGCCTACGCCAATGTAAACGCCGAGTATTTCGTACTCGCGGCCATGGAAAGCTTCGATTAATCGCGCTTGATAAATGCCCGCGGATGGATCGCTTTATAGGTGCATGAATCGCGGTTAATTATCGTGAGTCGTTCGCCGTGCGGAAAAACGTCGAGGAATTAAAACGCTGAAGGCATTCGTCGATCCAACGACAAAACGCTCATTCTCCTCGCGCGTTGCGCGACAGAGGGATAAAACGGGAGAAGGTACGTGACTGAACATTTTCTTCGAGCGGCGTCAATCCTCGTGGAATCGAAAGTAATAAATAAAGAATATAATACTCTGCAAAAAGGTAACGCGTAATTTACGAGCGGACGACCAATAGTCGGCGTGACTTTTGTTTTCCGCGCGATCGTCGAGGAACCGTTCTCTTGTTGCTCCACGTGCGAAATTAAACGAATTCCAGACGGGACGGTTCCCTGCGCTTGCGTTTGAGCTTGGACGTCTCCTGAACGTCGACAACGAGGGGGTGAAAAAATCAACCGTCGCCCTCTTTTCTTGACTGACAGGTCCGCTAATATATACCAAAGTAGCAAAGCAGCGTCCATTCGTGCGTTCGGCGCTGCACCCTTGAATTGATATCCAGAAGGTTCGAACGTTTCGAATCTTTTTTTTTTTTTTAATATAAGAACTATCGAGGGTTGACTAAGGTTTGGGGAGGGGGGGGGGGGGGGGGGACGGTAGGAAAATTCCGAAACGGTGGAGATGGCGGGGTTGGAAATGAGAAAGAGGGCGGGAAACCGAGCTGCGAATATCCCCGAAGCAATACCATGAAAGCGTCGGGATCGTTAATCTTGCGGATGGTAGGTTGGTAGAGAGGTATTCGGGGTGTATATCGAACACTTACGAATACACTTGTACCTTAGAGAGTAGCGATGCCACACCCCTGCATGAGTCGGTGGTTGCGACCCTCCTTTGCGGGCTGTGCAAATATTTGCCGCGGCAGCCCATGCGTAACCCTGCTGCGCAAATACTTACGACAGGATTGCTAAACGAAGACAATATTTAGCGAGGAACCTTTCGTGCAAACTTCCTCGTTTTCCTTATTAAATTTTCAAGACCTCGTTTATCGTTGATTAACAACGGCACTCTTCCAACAGGACAGATTCGGCCGAAACAATGCAGTCCTCGTTCGCAGTGATCGATAACGCTAAGTAAACTGTTTGGAATTATTCCTATTTCTTGTAAATATAATCGTATTCAAATCTTTATCTATATACAACCCCGACGCGCGTTAACGGGGCAAGAATCAGTATCGCCATCTCGCGGCGGGTACAGAACTAATTTTTGGACTTTCGGTGAGGACCTCTGTCGGGAAAACGTCCAAGTTTGTCGTAAAATAGTTCACCTTTTTTGCCGCCAGACGGCGCCACTTCATCTTGAAAATACCGACGCTAAAGTTATCTTTATATTTTGTTATTATTTACATACGTGCTAAGTTTTACAGCGTGACAAACGAAGAATGCAAGATTTCCTACGTCAAGAATCTACTGAAGAAATAAAATAAAGTAAATGGTAAAAGAAATGACGGTAACCAGCAATTGGTGGCGCCATCTAGCGATATCATTCGGGAACTATTTTACGACAAACTTGGACGTTTTCCCGATAGAGGTCCTCACCGTAAGTCCAAAAATTAGTTCTGTACCCGCCGCGAGATGGCGATACCGTTTCTTGCCCCGTTAACGCGCGTCCGAGATACAGATTTAAAAATGATTTCTGAAGCAATGGCGACGAACCTGGAACAATACTTTAAACCATGAAAATAAATGAAATCCCGTAAGCGTTCGACGTGTACGATAATGTTCTGTTATTTCTACATTTAATTATGGATCACTGAACGCTAAAAAAAACCCTTATCTGTGTTAATAAAACCTATAAATAAGAGCGATAGATCGATCGAAAGGCCAGCGTATCCTATGCTCGGTCTGTGGTGAAAGGTCTATTTCTGCTCTATGCTTCTGTGGTATTATCGAAAGCGAAGCTGGATAAAGTTACACTGCAACCTGCAACCTTGCACAGCAAGAGACTCATGGTAGTCTATACGCACGCGCAGTACCATTCTCGATAATAATGCGACAAATCCACGCGAAGTATGGAAGATAACGTACGACAATGATCGGAAGAGGACGTAAACTCGTCGACGCTGTGAGTATATTTTCGCGGACGAGTGCTATTAATGTGATTTGACCTTCGAGGTTACTGGATAATTTGATTATTTGTCAACGAACGCTACGATCCTCGAGAATGTCTGCTAGGAGCCACAGCACAAAGAGAATCATTAATGTTGTAAACTGATCTTGAGGTAGGTTTAACGCGTAACATCGAGCAACTACCTCTAATCACTGTACATTCTCCTAACGCAAGTGAATCTTTGTCCGTCTTGTGATTATTTCGACCAAACAAAAATTTTCGAACAACCCTCGTATATCATTCCTTTCGCTCTTTGTCTGTTTCTAGATATCGTGCTACAACGATAAACCGTGGGATCAACAGCGACGCACAAAAAAAAAATGTCGTGCTCGAGCGAGCTGTCTCGATCGCAAGAGTACCTAAGCTTTCGGAGTTCCGTCCCGCTCAGGAAAATTATCGTTGACGTCGATGGCACTAAGGTAAAATTTATTTCATTTTTTCGATTTCGATCGTATGTACGGTGGGATTTTTAAATTGGAACGGGTTAGCTCGACGAGATCACTCTCGAGAATCACAACACGCGATCACAGAGTGGTTTTTATGGACGACTACTCTGTGCCGTGTTTGCCAGACCTAACCAAACCTAACCCAGGGTCATCGAGAAAAGTCCCTATAAAAGCCCCTAGTCCCCTCGTATGCGAAAGGACGTGATGCGCTGTACGTTAGGCCTGTTTTCCTGATCTTCTTAGGTCCGCTGTTGCCTTTAACGCTCGAGTGAAAGAGAATTCAAAGAAAATATCCTCTGCGTCCTCTTCTTCAAATGTTACAATAAATTTCCTTAGTTTCACCTTGTAACTGCAGACTATGTAAACAAGTCTCCAGTTCGAGGACGTCAATAAATCAACGGTTACAATAATACAATACGACCAGATGTTCTGGATTATGCGGATTGGACAAACCCGTTCAATAACAACTATTTTCCCCGACAAAGTCTCGAATTTCATGTATTCTGCGATAGACATGCGCGTATTTTCTTGAAGAACAAAAGAAGTTCGTATAAAATGAACGATTTCAAGTTTGATATTTTTTTTTAGGGTGTTTATTATCATTCACAATTAAAGTAAATTTAGCCACTTATAACAAGAAGAATAGATATCTAATACATTTACAACGAACGTGTATTATATCGATGCTCGCGACGGCCATCCAGGATTCGCCATTTTGAATTTTGGAATCTAATGCAGATTTGGAAACTCTGTTCTTAAACTAGATAATTGTTTTGTTCGTTTCAGGGATGGAAGGTATACGACTCCAGTCCAAAAACCATAAAGTGCCCCTTAATATGTCTTCCACCGGTTAGCGGAACGGCGGACATTTTCTTCAAACAAATATTGGGCTTGGCGGCCAAAGGATACAGAATCATATCGGTACGTATCGCGGACGGTGCGACGGATAAATAAATCTATGATAACATATGAATATTATTTTAGGCCGAATCACCGGTTTATTGGAACGTTAAGGAATGGTGCGACGGATTTCGAAAACTCTTGGATTACATGGAACTAGACAAGGTGCACCTGTTTGGAGCTTCATTAGGTCAGAACGTACGGACAAACCGAAATATCGAAGTCGGATAAACCCGTCGAACGTTTGAACGCGTAACTTTAATCGAGATATTTATATTCAGGCGGATTCCTGGCACAGAAGTTTACCGAAGTTAACGCCCACTGTCCCAGAGTAGTGTCGTTGGTGCTCTGCAATACGTTTACAGACACCTCGGTGTTTAGTTACAATGATTCAGCTGCAGTGTAAGTGCGCTATTCTTTTATGAAATAATTGTACGCTACGCTCGAACCACTTTAACGTGAGTTTCAGCGCACGTTTGGTCGGTCTGTGCGAGATAAGCGAACGAACAACGCAACGCGATACGTTATCGCAATTGTTTTGCGCGTAACTATCGCTAATCAATTCGAATCGTAGGTTTTGGATTCTACCGTCGTTGGTGTTGAAGAAAATGCTGATGGGAAATTTCGTGACGCAGAAAGTCGATGGAGAGATCGTGGAAGCCATAGATTTTATGGTGGAGAGGGTAAATTGTGCTTACGTACTATTTTTACTCAAAGAGATTCGCGAGTATTTAAAATCATTTCACGTTCGCAGCTGGAGAGCTTAACTCAAGCGGAATTGGCGTCTCGGTTAACGATAAATTGCGTAAACTGTTACGTGCAGCCGCAGAAGATATGTCATTTGCCCGTTACTATCATAGACGTTTTCGACGAGTACGCCTTGTCGAATTCAGTGAGAGAAGAGATGTACAAATGCTACCCGAACGCCAAGTTGGCGCATCTGAAAAGTGGGGGGAACTTTCCGTATTTGAGTCGGTCCGAAGAAGTGAATTTGCATTTACAGGTACCGTATAATAATATTCCTCGCTATGCAGTTATCGTTACGTCGTAAAAGCGAGACCTGTCATTTACAGATTCACTTGAGACAATTCGAGGGCACGGAATATGCTGCCTCCACGAGAACACAGGTTACACCGCAAAATACCGACGGCTAACACCGAGTCCAGGTGTTGGAAAGGTAGAAAGACCTAAAGTTGTCGACTGGAGACGACTTGGATACACGCGTTCCTCTACATGCCGACCAGTTGTCGATCAAATTGATTTTCGCGTCATTCTCTACGACGGGTACCTATTAAAACTCCTGGTTGATATAGCAATCTCGAAACAGTTACGCCAAGATGTTCATCGTCATTCGTATCAGACATACCGAAGTTTTATATATATATGTATAGTAATTAGTCTTACGAAGCGTGCGCTCTTTCTATTGTTATATTTTTTTAAGGGAACAATAACCGATTGTAAGGCGCTTCCAATCTCGCTTGAATTTGAATCGCTGAACGTTAACGTCAATCCACCGATAACATTTACGTTGTCATAAATACGTAAGAAAGCAATGTTCACACGTAACAGAAAATTAAGACCACGAAATGAAATTAATATCGATGATATATTTGATCTTCGAATCAACGTGTAAATATACTTCTTCAAAATAAATATACTTTTGTAAGAAACGTCAATGAAAGGTTTACGTTGTCCGTGGCTCTGGCGGTGAACGAACTCTCGTGGCGTCCGTAGCTCGCAAGACCGTCTAACCGAGAGACCGTACAAGAACTTGCTCCGTATCGATTTCTCTCTGTACGCACCCGTCCGCGTTTCTCTCTTGCGAGCTCGGATTACAGACTTTCCTGTCCATGGGATACCTTACGCTCACCCACAGACACACACCACACGCGTATTAATCACGGTCGTGCACCGAACCGCAGTCGCGTCATCCAACTCGCATTAGAATTGCTCCTGAGCTGACCTGCCCGGTATCTTTCGAGCTCGAGATCGCGCGCCAGCGTTCACCCTCTATGCGAGTATAGCTGTTCTAGAAAAACCTTTCTCAACAGCAGCCACGAAACGGTGCTCACATCTCGCCTCAAACTAATCGCCGAATCGTAGAAAATATATTTCTTTTCGTTGGTCAACGAATCGCATCAGTGGACATTCGACGCGTGTCGTCTAACGAGGAGAGTGAATGGAATACACGGTGAAAAAACGAATTAGAACAATGGCAAGTGAAGAATACAAATTTTTCTATTTTAATAATAAAACGAAAGTAAATAAATAATGGGTAAAAATTCGTATCGCAGATATCGAGATGTCACCGGTGTTACGTAAAATTTAGGACTTGAACAAACTTTACGATTTGGCTTTGTATGAACGGCTACGGGACGGATAAGATTACGCGGTTATCGCACGGAAGTCAATCCCGAGGTATCGTAATCGAGCACGTCGATTTAACGATAATCCTTGGTCCCGTGAAGCGGGAAACAGCGAGTGTTTGAAAGTTCAGTCTCTCAGGTGCTCACGCCGCGGATGGCTGCATGCCCCGCTGACGCTCGCAACCGGAATACTGTACGTACGCGAACATCGTTTGTCATTTTATACAAAAGATTAGATAGTTTCTTGTCATGACTATGACTATTGGACACGCGCGTGTTTTTCTCCCCAGTTGTGGTTTTACGATTGCGACGGAATCGATCGATCGGCGACAAGCGCGATACACAAATAGTTCGCAACCGATTCGATGACAGTAATCGCGCATCGAATTCGGTATCTTGAAACACGTGAGGGGGGCCGACGTGAGAGCTTTTGCCGACTTGTGATGTGAAACTTGTGTTTTGAATGAACGTAGCTTCGAACAAATAACGAGTCGGGGTTTCGTCACTTTTTATTCCTGATTTGGAATTTTTGCCCGTCTTTGCCCGTGGTTAATCGATCGCGAGTTGCATCGAGGCTAATAAGATTTCGACCGGCTGGTGTATAGCCTTAAGCGGAAATCTATCCGCAGGTGAAAGGAAAGCTGTGCGCGACGATTGCTTTTAACACGCGGATGCCTCCGGGAATGTCGTCGCTTCGCGATTCTCGTTAAGTGTGTATGTTCTCGATGACTGAACGGATTAATTACCGGATGGTCAGCGATACTTTACGCAATTTGTGAATCAGCCTTTGAGCTACCGGTTTTGGTCATTCTTAACAGACTCTGACTCATAAATTGCAAATGCTCTTTCAGGTGGATTAAAAAAATACACGGTCGCTTGTACATAAATGGTAAAAGCTGGTTGCCTAATTCCAATACCTTCGATCGGAACGCAAAGAAAAAAGTAAAGCACGTTACAGCCTTGTTCCATGTTCCGTCCCAAGTCCGGGGAATGCACAGAGCTTACCATCTTTCGAAACATAGGCGCATTTTCTTCCGAACGGATGTAGTATCTCTCAAAAGCGATATTTTCAAACAGTCTCCTCGTGTTTCGCAAACCGGACGTCTAGCTCGAGACGCTTCGCTCCCGTAACTCCTTAAAAGTCACGTAACGCGTTTACAAGCATCACAGAGTCACGCTTTCCTTCGAGCGACAGATGTGCAAAATACGTCACCTGCGGAAATTACGCAACTCGAATGCTATTTTTCATCGAACAAATTAAAATCATAAACGACAGTGAGATCGTAATAATCTGACGCGATAGATCGTCATTGTGCCGAATATGTAAAATGTTGTTAGTTTTACGGGGAAAGAAATGCTGATGATAATATTGTTTTACGTCGCGCTAGCGATTATCTTCGTAGAATAAGAAAAACCGAAGATGAAGAATCGATCGCATAACCGCAAAGAATTCACCTGAAAGACGCCCAGGGACGGTTGCATCGACGTCAAAGCGGATCATCGATTCTTCTTGAAGATGGACAACGACGCGGAGCGGGTGCCGCTGTTGCAGAACAAAATAGCCACCTCGACCAAGTTCGCGTACGCGTTGGGTCACATTTTCAATGACCTCACAGCCGCCATGTGGTTCTCCTACACTCTCATCTACTTCCAAAGGGTCGCTTCGTTGGAACCCATCGCCGCTGGTGCTCTCTTGCTTCTAGGTAAATTCCCTTGTTCCAACGAATCTACGGTTCTGCAAATAAAACGAAACAACGATTGTTCTACTACTTGCATTTTCAAGGACAAATCGTGGACGCTTTTATGACACCAATTTTTGGAATACTGGTCGATCGTTACTGGAAAAAGAAAGTGTGGCACATTATCGGTTCCTTTATGGTTACGCTGACGTTCCCCGTGATCTTCGGTGGTTTCGTCGATCCGTCCAATGCCGCCGTCATACTCGTCTACGTAGTCAGCATCGCGGTGTTCCAAACTGGCTGGGCTGCGGTGCAAATTTCCCATTTGTCCATGATCCCCGCGCTAACCAACTCGTCGTTGGCGCGAGCGGACTTAACCGCCATACGGTAAAATAATTCTCGCGTCCCGCAATGATCAATGTTAACGATGTAAGCGAATGAAATTATCATACAAATATTTACGAATCTTATCGTTATAGTTTTATTAATTTTAAGATGAACGTTAGTTAGTATTACTCACTCTATGGGTTTTCAATCGCCGTCGATGATAATCTCAGACTGTCCGACAGGTATTCGGCCCAGGTTGGAGCTGCGGTGGTAGTCTTCGTCGTCACGTGGATAGTCCTACCCACGAAGGAGGAGGCCGTGGTTCGATTGGCCCAAGAGGACAGTTATAAATTTAGGGTAAGCGGCTTGAATGAGTGTTCTCGCGCGATTTAATAAAGGCGTCGACCGTCTTTGTATTCCCAAGATATTTGTACGAGGGGACTCGTAAAGGGCTTAACGAATATTTTCCTTTCAGAACATTGTATCGACGCTGACGTTCATCGGATTGATCGCCACCATATTTTTCCATATCTTCTTGAAAGGACATCTTTTAGAGAATTCCGAGAGGAACGAAGAAAACGTCGAAGAATCCAAAACACTGATCGATAATTCTCGGAACAATCGAAATACCTGGGTCGGTACAGCGATTTTGCTTAGAGTGGCCATGCTGTACGTGGCCAGTAGGCTGTTTATCACTTTAGCCACGGTGTATTTGCCATTGTACATAGAAGAAACAGACGTCGAAGGAAAAGAGGCTTTGGCGACTGTTCCATTGGTCTCTTACTTGTCCTCCTTTGTGGCAGCATTAACGTTGAAGTACATAAACAAATCGTGCGGCACAAAGGTACGTTTCTTAAACTCTCCTCCGTTGAATTACTCGGTTCTGGGGGATCGGTCCATCATGAATTTCACAAACATGCATTGTTCGTAGAATATAGGGAAAATTAACAAGGCGCAGTTGTCATCTATGTCGATGTTCTTTTTAGATGTGTTATTTCCTGGGCACGCTTATCGGCATACTCTCCGCAGTGATCACGGAATTCGGGGGAAACAACGCGACGACAATTTACGTTGTCGCGATTCTCATCGGAGCAGGAAGCTCGATCACTATGGTCACTGCGTTGAGCGTCACCGCGGAGATAATTGGTCCTCGTACGGAACGCAGCGCTATCGTTTACTCTATCGTTACTTTTCTAGACAAGGTCGTTACAGGATTGGTCGTTATAATAATCGAGAAATGGTGAGAATCATTAAGGATCGAAGAAGGGTGGCCAGGATGCATTCATCTCGTTCCGTTTTCTTTCCCTTTCAGGAGGTGCACGGAACAAGAACTTTGTCCAAATTACAACAGAGATTCTCTATCGCTCGTCTGCGTCGTTTCCATGTCTCTGGGCCTCCTCACGCTATTCTCTGTGTCTCGATGTCTAACTTGAACACATTTGTATCTATTTATCTTTGTCTACTCTCTCGTAGGAGCCGTATGTAATGCCAAATGTAATAATAAAATTTGTTAAAAAAAAAAAATAAGGAATCGATTTCTTTGATGGACTATCGTCGATTCAAATGTTTCGCGGCATTTCCACCGCATCGATCGACTGTTTTACCGACGCGACCGAAGCTTTTTATCGGTCCGGACGAGATGTCGCTGCATGATCGCGACGCGATCCACGGAATTTTCCGAAGAAACGGACCGGCGTGGCAGCGCGAAGGTACGATGACCTGCTCGATTTACGCGTTACGTGGCTGAGCGTGGTTGCGTCGTAGAAGATGTAAGACGAGCTCCGTTGAATTGTACGCAACCGTTATGCCTCGTCGAACGATATATCTCAGCTATCGCGTGGACCCAAATGATAGAGGCATCCAGCGAAGTTCGCGAAAAGAAGGGGGAACGCGAGCAGAGAGCGAGCAAGTCGCAGAAAAGGAGCGAGAGAGAGGGAGGCGGATATAGACCGAAAGGAGAGACCGGTGCGAGGCGGCTGGTGAGAGGGAACAAGAGACAGAAAGGGAGGGGAAGAAAAGTAGACGAAGAAGAAGGCTCTTTGGTGGAGCACGAGGCAACAACAAACGACGCACACATCGGCTCGTGCGAACATGGCCCGGAAGGTGCGCGCAAGGCTACTGCGCACAGTCTTGTTTTGCTTGCCGCGGGACGAAGGGAGCACGGAGGCGGACGCACGTTCACGGGGCATGGCGTGGTGCGCGTTCTAGTAAACAAGTTGTGCGCGGCTCGTGCGGGGAATCTGCGTTCCGGAGTCATCGTGATTTTTCGTAGGAACGAACGCGATTTAGCCCGGTCAGAGCGAATCGTGCCGTGCACAGAGGTGGTTAGTTTAGTTTAGACCCAGCGTGCATCCGTGACGGACCTAGAACGAGTCGTCGTAGAATATTCGGCGCCGTCCTACAGGCGAGAGAAGTTCATCGAGCTCTGGTGTAACTCGACCACCGCGAACCACCTCGTGTCTTCTCCGTTTGTCTGTCTGCTGGTCTGTCTCTCTGTGTACATATCTGTGTCACATACGTATATCGTGACTACTCCGTTACGAGTGTTTACACACGCGGAACAAGTGTTGTGCGTTGTTGACGAAAGTGCTGGGCGATTCTCAGTTATCGAGCGGCCCTCGATCGTATCCGAGCCACAACGTTTCGCCGACGGCATTCGTCGAATTCTTCCACCACGCTGATTCGGTAAGGCGACCCTCGAAACTTTCTTCTAGACTTACTCTTGGCGCGCGCTTCCCGTTTCTATCGAGTTCCCCCATACGTACCGTGACACGACGCATTTTCGAACACGAGCGTCTACGGTTGGAGAAATGAACCTTAAAGCCTCGAAGGCTCGTGTCGATCGGACACGATCCGTCGAGTCGCAAAATCGGGAAACGCGTGCCCTCGATACCTCGGTAGCGATCGAATTCTTTCTCCGTCTTCGATCGCTATTGCCATCTTTCTCTTTCTCTCCCCGTACACAGAAATGCGCGTCAGAAATACCAAACAATTACCCTTTGGAGTTAGGTGGGTTTGGCATATTTTACTCCAATTTCGACCACTTTTACAGTTCAATATTTGATTCAAAATTTTTTATTTGCTTGCCAATGTTAGAAACTAACGATATACGTTAATACTCGACGTGTTTCGTTACTCGTTGATCGCGTACTGTCCGATCGTGATCCGCGTTCCTCTCCGAAGGACACGTAGCACAGACCTGTCCGCTTTCCAAATAACGCTCGTCGATGGGAAAGTTTCGTTGCTCGCCGATACATAGAAATTAATGAAGAGACACAAATATCTCTTAATCGGCTACTTCTCATACCGTTGATGTACGTATGGTTTATATCGATATTTTTCCGAAGGGCCGCGACCCTAGGGGATGCGAAGGATAAATAGAAGTTGCTAGCAGTCGATCGTCAGCGTATTCCTCGTGGTAAAAGGACCTCGGAACGTCAATAGGCAGAGTGGCACAGCTATATCGCATTCCACGATATTTCTCTCTTTAGTCACTGACCTCGCGACTACTCGGCCAACCTCGTTTCGTTGCCACTCTCGTCTCCTTGTTTACCACTCTCGAGCCCCTCCGGTCTCGGAAGGCTTCCACGAAATTTTACGAGATATTTACAGTGAATTGCTTTGATATTAGGACACCTCGCAACTTTTATTTTTCCACGCTCTAATTTTTTCTGCAACGAAGGACAAATTAATCGAGTGAAAAGTTTATATATTCGACGCGCCAATGAATTATATACATACACCTTATACCTTTATTAACTAGGCTAGACTAGTAATAGATACATTTCTAAAGCGACAAAGTAAAAATAGTAGCGTCCCAGTGGTAGAATTACTCATGTACGAACGATCCTTACGTCGCAACAGAATTTTTCCATTCGGATCAACGATCATGGACTACTCTTTCGTCGTACTTGTTTCCGCATATCCTTTCCATAACAATATGCTCTCCGGAATGGACAGAGAAAATACCCGTGGAAAACGGGTGAGATCGGTTTCTCTGCGATTCAAAGGCAACCGGGATCATTGCGTAACAAATCGTTAAACAAAACTTCCCTCCGGACATCCCAACTCCGTGGATTATCCTTTATTATCGCATCGTTAATAGAATCCGTATTAGCTCCCTATTCTGGACCATAATTTGGATTGTTCCGCGAGAGAGCAATTTAGACGCTGATTTGGCGTCTCCGATCATCGTACAAACGCGGAACCGAGGAAAGTTCTCGTATTCTACGACCCAATGTTTTTTCTGTGTTTTGTTGGCTGTCCGGTAAGATTGCCAATTCTGTATAAGAATTGCCCAAACGAACACTGCCCGAATACGACACGACGAAGACGATGTTTACATCTGGTCGACCTTGGTTGCTTCGGGATATTGTAATCGAATAGACAGATTTGTTCGTGCGCGTCGCATATCATCGCGAGAGAACATTCCCGTTGATGCGCGATTAACGCGTTACGTTCCGATCACGGATACCACGGACAACTTTACGCACTGTGGCATTTAACACCCGGACAGTTTGATAAATTATTAAAGAGAATCCATAAAATATCCAAATTGTCTGCTTCAGCGGTTTGTGTTTAAGCGAGGAAAGAAGAAAAAAAAGAATAGCGGCGTGGGCAGCTACCATCCGTGGATACGGGAAAAAAATCAATATTGTATTTTCAACGTAACGCGATACGTCGGAAAGTACTTGTGACGCATTCGTCTTCGTTAATTGTTTTGCATTCGCAACTATTTTCGCACCATTGCGTAGGGAAAAATACGCTTCTGATCGCCGATTCGTCGCATGCTCGATCGCACCAATCGGTGTTGACGCGAACGACGTTTCGAAGCTTCCGTTTTCATAGTTTCCTCCTTCGTCACTGCGAAAACGTGTGACGTCGATCCGAATCGTGGCGTCGGCGTCGCAGGGACGCCTACTCCTTGTCCCGTGACCAACGCCACGGCGTTTTCCTGATCTAGTCCCACGTGGTATGACACGGCAGATTGTCCTCGTCGTTATTTGCTGCTCGCGACACTGCAAATAACTGTATTCTTATCGCGAACGCGTGCGTTCGACGATTCTAACCGCCAAGCTAGATTGCGCGTTTTATGCGTGCGCACACGCTCGTTCTTCAATCATTTACGAAACACTTACGCTTTACTCGAGAAACGTGGTTTCTAGAAAAGTGTAGATTGCGACGATACTTGATATCGAAAATGCGATCGTTTCTTAGGATTATCTCATCGTCGCTAGTTTCTCTGAATCTCTTCGGAAGCACTGGCGCATATGGCACGTACGGTAGCGCTGATAGCGTTTTATTCGAGTCGATAGTTATTGTTTTGAAAACATTCTAACGTTGACTCTGATACGTAAAGTTTCTGTGATTATTTGAAAAACAGGTAGACGTTAAAACTGAACATTATTTTTCAGTGGAAAAAGTCGTACGTCGAGTGAATAATGCAATTAGAAACATAAGATTAGACATGTCGTTTTCGAAAGGAACGCGAAAGAGTAATCGCAATTGGCGCGTAACCTATTTTTCTTCGACAAAGTCGTCGATGGACTTTGAATCGATTTATATTCCGGTTTACCAAAAGCTTCCCATGATCGATAGCGATAGCGATAGCGATAGCGACAGTTTTCCTCGCGAACACTCGATATACATACCGTGTAACGTCGTCGGCTGCTCGAGTCGAATAAATCTCCGGTTACTTATTCAAGCGTTGGTTGCGCGGTAGATTAGCGCCAGGTTAAATCATCGATATCTTCGGTGGATTATTGGACGATTCGTTCGGTAATTGGCGGTAATCGGCTGGCAAATCTTCAACCACATTCTATTTATTCGAATGGTAATGAACGAAGCACTGGTTTAAACGACATAATTAAAAGAAAAGTTCTGAAAATGTTACTTGGTAATAAACAACCGGTAGTGCCTCCCTTATTATAGATGAACTATTACAGAGAGCAATTTTAGCTGTTTTTTTCTTACTAAGAACTAACGTGCTCCCGCAAACACGTTTACAAATTCCAGTTGGAGAAAACCTGTTGCGTATAATCGAATAATGTTAATATCGAATGCAATGGTATAGTTCGATGCAATCATAGCCTTCTATAATGTACTCTCGAAAATATAACCGACAACCGAACTAATTAGCTAACCAAGTCTGCATGGCGACTCTTAAAATGTGTAATTAGTATCAAGTATCGGCCGACAAAGAAATCGTCTCGTGGCTTAATCTCAGTCCATGAGAATGGACGCGGTACGACGGGAACACGGTTATCGCGAGGGAAAACGTGTGGCGATCGAACGATACTTGGTCGTATTCTTTATGCATCGTATATTTCGCGATATCCTCGATTGTAACGATCCCCGGCAAAGCGAGCGGTGTTCGTTCACTTTGTTAGTAGATCGAATTGCGGCAATGAACGCGGCGAGAAAGCCGTCAGTCCATTTGCATCGGTCCCTCGTAACCCGCATTTCGACTCACCGCGCCGACATTTCTACTTCTACTTTTTCGCGAAACTTCTCGTTTCTAAAACTTTTGCGTTAAGCGACAAATAAGAAATTTCTAATTAGAAATTTCCAATTAGAAATTTCATATTTCGTAAACGCCTTGTACGTGTTTCAAATTTCTCCCAGTCAATTTTTAAAGTCATATTCCTGTCGCAAAGTTGTCCCCACTAGTTCCTGAAATCGCTGACTCGAAGCGAGCCACGACGTTATCTCTGACATGCGACACCGGCGGTATCTCAGATATCAAAATAGACTGAACTTCAATGATCGTATTCAAAACCCACTGATACCACCATATTCGTGGAATCGCCACCATGTACAACTAAACAGCATTCCTCGGTTCCGAGCGACTGATTGAAATAAAAACGTTGCATATCGAACGTCCAATCGACAATCTCGCGTTTTTTTCACGCCCCTAAATGATTGCAAGTGGCAATTTACGGAACCCAAATAGTCAACGAGTTGATGACCGCACCAAACCGGTCCAGATGGAATGGTTCATTCGTCTTAATACGTGATTAACGGACTGTCGTATTTGTCAGCTCTAACGTACTTTGACGAATCGTCGAATCTCCAGACGACAAATATTGCTTTATAAAAACTAGTAGCTTCGTACCACGAGGTCTTTCTGATAACTCCGCTGGTGTCTTCCGTGATAGTAAAGTAAAAAGACAATCGGGTCCATGAAAATATTTTATAGTCTGAATTAAACGGAGCGTCTTCGTACGCTCGGAATGGAGGCCTCGTGTGGTTTTAGGCAATCGGAGGACCGTGTATTAGATTTGTGGGCGTCAGGGTGCAAGAAAGGTGCATTGCGGTAGAGTGGGGAGCGAAATAAATGGTGAGAGGAAGAACAGGTATAGGAGGAGAAGGGACGTCTCCGGTCGGCCACTTTATGTATGCAAACTGTGGCTATGTGTATGCGATGTGGCTGTTCTTTTCCACGAACTATATTTCATTCAAGCGCGCGTGTGTGTGTGTGTGTCTGTATGTGTGTGTATACGCTTGAACGATGGGAAGAGACCTTGCATTACGTGTGTATGCTTGCGTTGTCCCAAAAGCGTTCGCACGGTCTGATAGGGTGCGCCTAACCAGCGGAGTACCCACATTCTTCCCGCGTGCCCATCTTTCCAACTCGCGTTTTTATTCTCGTGTCGGGATTGCGTTCGGTTGGCGCATGGAGGGTTACACGAAATGTAGGTTGTAGTAAGTTCGTATGTTATAATAGTACGGTAACGATAATAACGGTTGTATTTAACAAGATTCCGAAAAGTAAACTTAAGAGGAAAGATGACTTAATCGCATTCTGAAATAACTAGCGTGCTTGCGTGCCGGAAAAGGGACGAGCTTGGCCTCAGCGTTCGGCCAAGAATAAATCCCCGGTTCTCTTGGATTATCAGATTCTATAAGAGGGCCTTTAGTCGCAGAAGGTCCTTTCTCAGAGAATTTACGCCGTTGTTATCGCTGTTCTAACGCGTTGCCACGCTTGTTTTTATTTACGATAACGACCGTTCTCTCTACCGGTGACGTGTTCTGGTACGCGTACGTTTCTTCTTCCTTGTTTTAAATCGTGAATGTTCGACTTCTTTACCCTCGATTAATCGGTCCATCATCGTTGCTCCGAAAGCTCCTCATCCCGACCTATTTCGTTTCTCTGAGCGAGCATGCGCCCGCGTGTCCCACTTGCCGCAATTAAGAGATTGAATACACCGGGGTACTAGAAAGAAACGCTCCATTTTATGAATTTCATACAGAGTTTACTTGTCAATTCGGATCGTACGTTAAAAAAGTCCCACGGCGGAAACGCGAGCAAAAATCGCCGAGAAGAAGAAGAAACCGGCGCTGCTATCCGGTTGCGGATGAGCGTTTGTTTGGAGGCCATGGTTCTGAAATTGCCGCGTTTCGGCGCATGGCAAACCTCTGTCTTTTCCGTGTGACGTTTCATCGACGTAGGCGCTGACGACGACGGTTCTCTGGTTCCGCGCGAACGGGGCCTCGACGCGCGCGTGTCGCGTTCTCGTGTTCAACCTTGGCACATATACGCGGTTGTGTTCGACCGCGCGAGGAGCACTGCTGCTACGCGTCAGATTTTTTAAGGGCGTCGAATCGAGAGAAATTCGAGCGAGGGGCATCGTCCCCCGTAGGCCGAGTCTTCTTTTTCTTTCGCCAGCATACCACTGGCTGACGCGTAAATTACGCGGCCATTTCAGTATTCCCTGCCGACACATACGGGATTACACGACGGTCGTCCAGCTTCCCTCGGCCTATCGAACGTTGCCGTCAATCTATCGTGTAAAATTCTGAGTTTATAATTATTTCGTTCTCGCGTTTTCTTATTCAAGTTTCGAGTTGCGTTTCGTGTTGCGTTTCGTGTGGCGACACATCTACTAAATATCTCGCGATGTAACGCGTTACCCGTAACGAAATTAGGCCCGAGTTACCGCGAAGACCGGGGGACACGTAACGAGAATCCACGGTTAGAAAAACCTATTAATTAGTGAAGCTACGCGTGTACCAAGAGAGCCTACTTGCCTTTCGAAGCGAGTACGCGTTTAACGTCTCTATTTCACCCCGCCTAGTGTGTCGTTGGTTCAGCCAAATCGAGTGGACTCGCGTCAACTCGAGCGCACTCTACTGCGCAATAATAGACGACGGACACGGATAACAACTTGTCCGACTCAACTCTCGTTCTCGATGCGTTATATTGCACGATCGCGAGAATTTACGAGATCGCGTGCGAACGCGGTCTTCGATTGAAATAAATCAAATAATTTGGAACGGATCGTACCTATAAATTTATCGGTCGTTTGGTTTTCGTTAACGTGTCACGGGACCAAGTGTTTATTGGACCATACGGAGCAATCTCGATTTGTAACTACATAATTACTTGTTTCGTTAATTTTCTAATTTCTCGAAAAAATACGTTTCTTTTTTTCTTCGTCGAGATATACGTAAAAAGACACCTGGAAACGGCGACATTCCGCTGTCGTTTGTCGTTGAATCGTACCTATACACCGATGTATCTTTGATCTGGAAAAAAACAAACGGAACGAAACACCCAGACGCTGCGTGTCTCGAAAGGAAAACTCTAGTCCCGGATCCGGCGCTCCGCTTGTAAAAGATCAATCCGAACGAGAGCGGGATAAAAGTGGAATCGTGTCCAGTCGGTGTACCTGACGACATCGAGAGTCATAGAATCGGCGAGAACCGGGAGCACGCAGGTTCCCTTTCGCGGCTCGGATGAAAACGAGATAGAAAGAGAGACACATGGAGAAATGTCGTAATAAGAGCTTGTGCTTTGCTCCGTCGCGAGAAACGGACAAAAGAAAGATTAAAACGGTGCGAGAGAGAAGCAGAACAAAGCAAAGGAAGAGAGAGAAGGGAAAAAAGCACACCGACAATAGTCCAATGGGCATGGACAAAACGATCAAAACAAATGTCTCGCTAGTATATAACAACCACATTCCATCGCTGCCTCACGCCATATTTGAATCCTTCTCATTCCCCCCTCCAACCCCTACGATCTCCTTCTCTTTCCGCTGCCTGTTTGCTCCGACCGAGTTGCCCGCGCTCGTCTCCTTTACTCATCTCCCACTTCTGTGTCGATTGGCTGCCCCTCTTTCTGTTTCCTTTCGTTCTCTCTCCATTTCTGATTCGTTTTTCGTCTCTCCTTTTTCCCCCATTTCTCGTTACACATACTCCTGCGTTCCACTTGCCTTCTCGCTCTATTACCTTCGCGACTACCGCAAAACAGAAGAGGAGAGAGACCACCGAGTCCCATGGAACCCCGTTGCCCTTTAGGCCTGCATAAACATTTTGCGGGAAGGGCTTTTGCCCAACGTCGTCGATAAATTCGCGCGATGAGTGGAGGATCGTTCCACCTGTGGAAGAACCGAGCGAACTCGGTTCCAAACCCCCTGTAGGGGATGGAACTATCTTTTCTTATCGCGTACGGGTCATGTATTCCTGGTATAGACGTTGATACTCCCTCAAATTACCAGATTAGTTCAATCGATGCGATACCGCTTCGTTATTTTTACTTTCGTTTACATCTCCCTTCGGACGAAATATTTAAAACTCAAACGCGAATTCGAACTTCGAACCTTGATAGAAGGTACGATACGATCGACTGTCACCTTGATTTCGTTCGAAATCCTCCGTCGGTTCATAGTCGCGAAACAGCCGCAAAAGGTAAAAGTTTGAGAACCGCGAAGATGCTGCGACTATCGATAGGAGATCCAAGGGACGCGGTCTCACCACCGAAATCGCGGCTTATCACGGTAGAACGGACAACGTCGCGCAGTTTCCGGTTTTACCGTTGGATGGCGTCCCTTCTATCGTTTTAAACCACCAGTGGAAGCTGACATCGCGAGTCACGCGATTCCTGTTTCGAGAAAGTACTCGGACGAGTACTCGCGTTCGACTCGGCCGAGAAGATAAAATTAATTCTGAAAAAAGTCAGGAGTCGTATCGTTCCATCTCCACCCGTTGCACGCGTCGCGGCTGCCGTTATCTTCGACGTCTCGTAATATCATCGAGCGATCGTGTCAAGCACGCGTAACAAAATTAGTGAATCGTCCGGTACGCGACTAATGTTCGTAAAATACCACTACCCGAGCATCACGCGTCGATCCGTTCCGAAAGAACATCGCGGAGGGTCTCCGTATTCCCACGGTCCATCGGACCCTGGCGAACGCGAACGCGCGCGCACGGCCATGGAATTCCAGGTCGAGACGAACCAGGAACTACGCCGCGCTGTGGTATTATTTCGAGGAGAAGACTATGTAGGTGGAAGGAATGCGGATACACGATTAGCTATCCACTTAATTATTTATTATTAGTTTGATGTATTATTAATCCTTTACGCTCGGATCTCATCTCCGAGATAGGTACCAATAATTTCTTTTTCGATGTCAAGTTCAATCAACGGTGTGTAATTTCGTGGCACGAGCGTCTGATCTTGTTCCATAAAGGAAGAGTCGGGAGTCGCGGGAACCTGTTGAAGCCCGTCCTGTCACACAGAATGAGCGACGGGAACCTAAATGGTACCACAATTCGATTAACGCGTTAATCACAAGGTATGCTCCTACCGTAGCGATTCTCAACCTTAATTAGAGTCCGGTTAGACGTTAGCAAAACGTAATCAAGGAATTGGTGCAAACCTAAAATAGCCCAAACACGCAGGCTCATTAGTAATATACTCGTGATCGATCATTTCTCTCCCTGGCTTCCTTCGCGACGGTGAAGGCTTCCAAGCCACGGTTGATTGAACTAGCGGCGAGACTTTATAAATCTCGACGGAGTAAAACTGAGCCAGCGTTCGTCGCCGGAGGGTTAAATCGTTCGGTCACACGGGAATTCTTCTATGGTTGCGTCGGTTCAGTCGCAGGGTTAATAGTTGCACGTCGACCTACAAAGACCCCAGGAGAAAGGAAGACGTGCAGTGCTCGTAGTAAAAAGTCGGCGCAAAGGAGAATCATTTAGGTATCGAATATTCCGTGCTCGCGAAGCTCATTGTCGGAAGCGGAAGACCCACAATCCACGCTTTGCGAAGGCGTTAGAAGGCGAATACCAAAGGTTAAAACTGAAACCCGTTCCTTGCCTTCACCGATCCCGATGCATCATACGTAAACTTTGAGTTTCGTGCCGTTACAACCAGTCTCTGCGTCCTCTGCGCTCTCATACTCCAATCTACGACATGATTAGCAGATCCGTCACTTTTCTCGAACGGACTGTCTTGTACTTACACGTGGCACACCGCGAAGAGATAAAACTCGACAACGTGGATCAATGTTTTGCAAAGAAACATTGTATTCTTCGATGCTAGGAATTAGAACGTATCACCTGATGTTCTTCTACGTGTCTAGGAGGTACAGGCATTTTTCGCCCGAGGTACTCGAACGTGCCTAAGGATCGTCGCATATGTTGGTAGCGTGGCATGCGTTTTGGAGTAGCTTGTAAACCTTGAGAAGGAACAATACGCGAATGGAACTGAAGGAACAAAGCGGTTCTCCCTCTAATCAGCAACGCAAAACACCGAAGGCGCGAAAGGAGGAAGTGGAGGCTCACCGGAGGACGAGCGTGTTATATATTGTACACCGTGTACATTCGTCCGGTCGTCAGGACGCGCAGAAAGAAACACCCACGATCGCTCGTACGCGTAATATTACGGTAGTAGAAGTAGCGGCGGAACTGTTGCGGGGGTGGCTCGAGATAGGGGGGTTCCAGATGGCAGGCTGTTGGCGAAGGAGTGGCGATATAGGTGAGCGTAAATAGTGGTGTCGGTGGGGATGGGAGCAGGGGTGGGTGGGGTCGGAGGGCGGAGCCCATCCTTTCCTTACTGCGCACTTTCTTACCCCTCCGCTGGTTCGCATTCAACCCTCGGCACAGTCTACGTCCGCGGGCACAGTTCGCTCGGAGGAAAAGCCAGCGACGCGTGCTACTTTCCTTCCTGTTTTTTCTTCCGGCGCGCGTGTTCTTTCTCCGTTACTGGACCCTCTCGATCGCGCTTCAAGTGGTGCGAGCACACGTTCGCGTGAACAGAGAGCCGAGCAAAGGGTGTACGCGTCCCTTTAGTTTACATCCACCAACCATCACGAGAATGCCTGACGCGTCTCGCCGCGGTTCTCAGGACACCGACCTCGCGTATCCAGCAGCTTCGCCTCGCATCTTCGCAAGTATGTATTTACGCGAGACGTCTTTCTTCTTATTAAATCGCCTTTCCACTGTGTCGTGTCTTTCTCCTCCCCTTTCTGGGGGAACCTGTTCCGGTACGAGTCTCACGAGGGTGAGAAAATATCCATGTCGAATCGAAAAATACCAAACATTTTCATCGATAGGTTTCTCTACTTCAGCAATGTATGTAAAAAGAAGCAACGTGCTTGACATTTTTTTTCCATGCGTGGTTCGGTGCTCTCTCGTTCGATTATCGCGTTAGAATAACACTCGAAACGAACGCGGCATGGGAGTGTTGTGGCTGCGTAGAGTGGCAGCCGGCGAGGGCTCGTTTCGCATTAAGATGATTCGTGCCCCGCCTAAACTATACGGGACTATGAGTCAATGTTTATATAACTAACTTAATTTTAAGGAGAGGTATAGAACGTACGGAAAATTATATAATCATCTTGTTATTTAAGAATCACATTTTCTCAATTCCGCCGTGAAGTAGATGTATTCGACCGACTGTACCAATAGCGTTCGTTTCCACGGATCGCTATCCGATACTTCTGTTTTTGTTCGCAAAGGTACGAACTCTCATGCAGAATACGTATCCGTCGATGCATTTATTAATGCGCATTGTTTGTCGGACGTGCGGGGGAGAGAAAATTCCCGGCGCCGTGGACGCGTCGAAAAGCAGACGCGACCCTCAAGGGTTGACGTTGCAACGGGAAACTGGGATCGAATCGAGGGATTGGGAGAAGAATGTCGCCGGCGAGGAAGGGCGAGGGTGAAGGGGGTCAATGCACGCGCGGCATGAAGTCAACTTCGTACTTCGAAACTAGAAGTCGGATCGAGAAGGCATTGGTAAACCGCTACGCTTCGTCTCGCGACATGCGAGACGGCATACAGATAATTCGAGTATTTTCGAATTGTATTTCGAGACCGTAATACTTTCGACTAATTTTAGAAAGTCTTTGTTCGCTTCCCGAATGTTTAAAATATCGACACCCTAGAAATTTCATAGCGGTCAAGTCCGCTAGAGATAGCTGCAACATGTTTGCTTGCAATGTATGTAAAAAGAAGCAACGTAGGTAGGTTTTCCCGTCATTGTCGAAACTCGCGTCTTCGATGAATATAAGTATAACGATTACCTTCAATTTTGGCATTGTGTCGGCATTGTGTCGCTATCCGTACATGCGTAAGAAAAAATTAAACCTTAAAAACTGAAAATAAAGTGTATGATATCTCGATTCGAAGGACGGAGACAATCGAGGGACTGCTCGTACTTTGTTTACTTTTGTCATGGTTGTCGAGATACGGCAGCCCCAAAACGTTTCGTGTCACCGTCGAAATTTAATGAAAATGTTTGCTTCGGTAAAGACCCGGTTTCATCATCGTGTACATTCATCGCTCCGATTGCTCGCGCACCGTTTTTCGTCTCTCATCGACCGATCTGCTTGATTAGCGTTCGATCCTTGAACGGCCATTGAATTCGCCCTATTTTTCTCGTAAATTGGGTTTTCGTGTTTCGTTGGATTTGTTAATTTTACGCTTGCGCTAATTCTGCCCGTCCGAAAGAACGTATTTAATCCCCGAAGACGACAACGGAAATTCGTACAAGCCCCGAAATCGCATTTCATCCGTTTTAAGGCCTTTGTCGTAGTCCGTCATCCTTGACATGAATCGCACCGCAGCGCCGAATTTCTTTGGACGACGTACAAACAATACTATTATCACTGTTCGAACGAACCGACTAAGCTCAAAACGGTGTGTCTCTAGGGAACAATATAGGACAATTTCTAATCCATCTTTAAAACGGGTACGATTCGTTAAACTCCAACTACCTATCAATCTTGTACTGCTGCGTAGTTCTTCAACCCTTCTCGAACGGGTACCTTGGAGCAAGACCTGAAAGGGTTGAATGTATCCGTTTGCGAATAAATCGTCTTTTGTTCAACGAGTTCTTGCATTTATCTATAGCCAACGAAAATATTTAGATATTTTCACTTAAGGTCCTTTTAGACGGTCATATCTGTTCTCAGTTCAGTTTCAGTTTCCGTTATCGTTTCATTTCAGTTGGGAAAACTAGGTCCTTTTACACGATCCGTTCAGTTCTCACTGTTTCCTTGTTTATTCTTCGGAATTGTAAGAAATTCAAATGAAACAAATAGGTCTGTTCATCCCGTCAGTTCTCAGTTTCCGTTTTCATTCTTATTTCACTGTTTACTTTTTACATATAGGAAAAACTGACAATTCGACCGAAACTGAAACTGAACTGAGAACAGATATGACTGTCTAAAAGGACCTCGAAAGGACCTTTAAACGGACCATCTCGTGGTAAGGGAACAATCGACGAACGGTCATCGGGTATCGAAGATAGAAACGCGCGGATGCTCCCACTCGCGTACACGGAACGACAATTCCAATTATCTATACGCGTGCCTGTGTCGTATCGGTATGCATACTGGGTAACAGCCTTTGCGATCTGGCATGCCTCGAAACAGACTGTCCGCGAATGGCACGTTTCGTATGGTTGATAATATTGCATTAATCCTACAGACGAGTCACCCTCGAGTTTGGAACGGGATCGAGTTTTCTCGTTGTTGAAAATCGTCTCGTTATCCCAAACCTGTGATTCTAATTCATTTTTTATTACTTCTTCCCACGAGTCACGCACTCCAGTTTCCCACAACTTTTTTTGGCTTTCTCCGCGAGTTTGTTCCTCTCGAAATCAATGGTATCATCGTAATTGCACACTTCATATCGTCAACTTGTCCCAGTTTGAACGTCGATGAAATAAAAGCATTGTTTCGTTCCGTCTGCTGAGCGTCGCGATCGATGCACCCCGAAATTGAATCGACGAAATTGCACAACGAACGATAGAGTTAGACACAAACTGATGTAATACGTCCCATCGACTATTCCCAGCGTGTTTCTCAAATTATTGTTTCGACTGGACGTAAGTTCGATAAGGTTCGTCGAGTTGAACGTGGCTCTTGTAAGTTACTATCGTAGATCGTAGATTGTCGAGGTTGCGAGAGTAAAAAGCTTAATCCGAGAAGTATGCCCTGTCTCGATTTGGATGAAACTTTGTTGGTTCGTGGAACAGCCAGAAATGATCGATACGCTTTTTTAAGCAGCGGTAACCCGTGTTCGAGGGGTGAAACTACCCTCCAGAGTTTCGTCGCTCGTAGGAAACTCTCTTGGAAACGATTGGTCGCAAGAGGAAATTTTTTAAACGAATTTTTTACGACTTGGGACGGAATATAATACCGGTACAGAAATTATTTGAAATCGTTGAACAGATAATTATCGCAACGAAGAACGATGGACGCTTTTCGGAAGATTCGGGAACAATGGAATCAGCGTTTTCTTATTCGGAGATTCGCGAAATTTCCTTCGAGTAGCGAGAAATAATTGGTCGTTCAGTTGTTCGAAGTACGCGTCGTTGCTCATTGTCTGTTGCCTTTGAAACGCTCGTGCTTTGTTGTCACTCGATCTTAAGAACGCTCCATTATCCGAATATTGTTTCGTGGCGCGTCGCGTTCGCAAACGTCGATACAATAATACGATACGGTCGATACAAGCGCGTTATGTAAGTGCGACGTTACGATTCCTTGATCGTTTCGCTATTGACGCGAACACGCGGCAGATTTCGAAATGGGGAATTCTTTCCACGCTCAGTCATCGTAATCTCGATGTAAACTAGTTGCACTATCGAATTCGCGTACATGTTTCACGAGCCGGTGTTGCGTGGCTTTTGTGCCGGGTACGGAAACGACTTTGTTTGGAATGGATTTTCGATCGGAGTAACCCAATTGAATAATTGCACCGACGGTCGTGGATATTGCTGGATAATGCAATAAAGTGTGCTCGTTAAAATAGTTTGACAATCGGGAATGGCAATTACGCTAGTTTACGAGCCAGGTAGAAGTTGGCCGCGGTGTCCACGAACATTGAATTATATCCGTCTACATCAGTGGTTCTTAACCTTTTTACGCTCAAGGTTAAACTTAGAAAAGAATGAGTTTTAAGTGCATCGGTGTCGAAGCGAGCCTTCGTGAATCCCACGTTGAATTCGTGACCTTTTTCAAACATTAATCATTCTTATTAGATCGAAATCGAGTTACTGAAACTGATTATGGTAACAATTTTAAAAACTACGAAAGATAATCTGTTAAATCGTTAGATTTATTGCGAAACATTTGCGGCGTATCTGGTTCCAGGGTATGACGGTAAACCGCGGCGTAGCGGTTGAGAATCATTGGTACTCGTAAATCTTGTTATTCGAGAATCCAAAGTTGTTGGTTAGTTCTTTCAAGTCACGAACCCTTTTCGTTATTTCGCATTCCAAACGTATTCCGTCGTTCCTACGCCACTCGTCGGCGAATTTTTTGAATGAAAACATTTAAATTGCAGGAAAAATTAATGTTTCCTGTAACTTTTTTTTTTTTTTTCTACTTAAATCGTCGTTTAGCGAGGTGTATAGGAGCGTGAGAGACTGCCGCGCTAACACCGCACACGGTAATCGCGTTTAGAAAATGTATTCTAAGCGAACTGGGTTACAGAACACGTCGGAGAGGATCCGCGTTGGCTAGGCATGTGGCAATGTTTTGGTCGGCATCGATCGACCACCCCTTACACTGCGGCGTAGTATCATACTTCCTTGCTTCTCCCACCACCTGCATAATCCACCCACGCCCTGGTTCGCTCAACCACCCTTACGCGCCAGTGGCTCTCAATGGAGATCTCTCGACTCCCCCTCAGCAAATGGAATACGGCCACGAACGATGGAGAAACTCGTTCCATTGTCCTCCGACGATTTCTCATCGCCGCGTGAACAGCAAATCGAAACCGATATTCGCAACCCCCTCCTGTTACGTGGAAATTGCAAAACGTATCGTTTTCGTAATACAGGGTGTCCCAAAAAGTCGGGGAGGAGCCTGAAATGGGGGTTAGCTGAGACGATTCTGAACAACAATTTCCTTTGCAAAAATGTCGGATGGGGCTTCGTTAAGGAGATATTAAGAGAAAACCCCGACCAATCAGAGCGCGCGTAGACCGTTGGAGCGGCCGCGCTTGTACGCGAACAAGTGACTCGACGTGGTCGGGGATTGGTCGGGGTTTTCGCTTAATATCTCCTTAACGAAGCCCCATCCGACATTTTTGCAAAGGAAATTGTTGTTCAGAATCGTCTCAGCTACCTCCCATTTCCGGCTCCTCCCCGACTTTTGGGACACCCTGTATATCGTAACTGTCCAACAGCCAATCGAATGAGATTAATTATAGCTTGGTATTATATCAGACGAATAACCTGTAATTCATACTGTACTTTGTAGCTAGATATAGAAGAATGTTGCAGAAGTAGATATATTTTCTACAGCTGACTTGACCGCATTTGAAACTTCACGTTATAAGATATTAGCTAACTTAAAATGTCGATAAATCGGTTAGTTTATCATAAAGACTGATCTCAAAATGAATTCGTGTTTTCTACAATGTAGAGCTAGCCCGGACAGAATTCCATAGACGAGTACTATTCATGGAACGACCCCGGTACCACTTTTGCGTAATCGAGTTGCTCCAGCCAGCTTCGAATTCCAAACCGCAGTTCCGGATCGCTAGCGTATCGACAACCGTTGATCATCGTTGATCAATTTTCCCGTATTTTCTAGGAGAGCCGGTTTCGGCTAATTACGTTAAAAGTATCGGGGCGCGCGCGCGCGCGCGAGAGAGAGAGAGATAGAGCCAATTGGAATTTGAATCGCGGTCGTCGGGCTACCGCGACCGAATAAATTTCAATTAATTTATTCGTCTGTCACCACCTGCACCGCCGTCGTCGCCGACGCCGTCGCCGTCGCCGGCGTTGACCGCGGAGAATCGCGTTTGCTCTCGCTGGCCGAGAAACCACATTCGAATTCTTCCCGCAACGGAGCACTGCGGTCGACCGGGCCGGAGACCGCCGAAAGTCGACGATCCTGAGCGAATCGCCACCGAGCGAGTTCGATGTCGGTGACTTCGCACGGTTTCAGTGGTTCTCACGTGGACTGACGCGCCGCGGAGAAACTTTTGGTTGCGCCGGAGAACTCGGGGTTCATCGAACGAGGAATCCCCGTCGCGTTGCAGACGCGATCGTTCCACGGTTTACGCTGGCGCGCGGATGCTCGTATCGACAACCCGTTTCGCCCGCGAAATGTCTGGAAATTTCAAATTCCGCGAACGGAGAGCGCTCACGGCGTTGCGGCTCCACGGTGGGCCGTGACGGTATCGAAAATCGCTTGACCTCGTTATGGTTGTCCCTGGGGAAACATGATGTCGGGGGTATCGATCCTTCGACGGGCTCTACCAACGGTCGATGGTTTTTTTGTTTCGGTTAGTTTGTAGTTCGTGGCACTTGGCTGAGTTGTTCGTCGCGTCAGGGCTTAGGAAGTAATTACAGGGATGCAGTGGCGCGTTGTCCTATAAACGGTCGCCTAAGGTTGTCGATCGAAGGGGACCACCGGAATCGATGTGTCGATAGAAACATTAAGAAATGTTGGCTTCGCGCGGATATTGGCGTAATTTAACGAGACGTTAATTTTGCGAGTTACACGTAACGTCGTTACTCACGAGGATAGTATTATTACGTCCCGTACGTTATGATACGTCCCCTAGATTTTGGGAAGAGGCTCTGACCGAACTTTGTTTGCAAAAGGAGGCTCATAGAGTGTTACGAAAGCAGTCAGATGTCGTGACGCATGGATTTATTTTCGTCTTTCCGTTTCTTCATCCGATACGCCCTGCGAGCTTGCATCGAAGGGTATCAGCGAAAGAGGCTGGGGTTCGACGAGATAATTGGACGCACGGTTGTCGAGGAGTTCGTCGAAAGGAGCTCTCTTGCGCGCACCCTTCGCGTATATGCGTAGCGTGCATAATTTTATTTGTACAATGATATAGGCATCGGTTGTGTTCGTCGACACCGTGAGTGGCATTATATCTCGTTACGTTGGCCTTTATCACCCGCGGCATTCTAACTTTCAAAACAAGTAGGCTCGTGCAACGAGTCGTAGTAAAAGAGGAGACAAGAAAAGAACGAAGTAATCGTGTAACGCGTAAACGCGTGTAACGCAGAGATGCTTTGCGTCGTACAGGCGTTGAATAAACGGACAAATAAATAGAAGCTTCTTATCTGTCAATGCGTCCATGTTTTCCGTACGTTGAACCGATACTCCCCGAAAATTCTATTTTTACGAGGACATCGAGCAGCGGTATTCGAGAAGTTCCGAGAGGACGATGCGAATTGTCCGGATGATGCGTGAGTTAGGTTTCGATTTTAGGCCGCGCGTAAATCTTCTGCGTAGATGATCGCGATGCATAACGTGTTTGTTTATAATAAGACGAGTGACAAGAATATATTTTTTAAATATGTCAATTAACTATATCAATTAGTACGATTTCGCTAGAAAATTTGACGGCTTCCTCTGTGTTTTTGTCTTCGGGCCAAAAATATTCGCTCGTACGTGAATTTTTTGATTAATTCATTTCGATATGAAAAATACAATTTCGTGTTCACCGTGCCGCGACACCGACGATTGGCGAAATCGCGAGAGCAAGGGAGTGCGAGCTAGCGAACAAGCACGGAGAGGGTTGAATAAACAGAGACCGGACTGTCAGCGCCGACGGACCGGCAACGCGAGTATACAAACACTTCGTAGCAGAACGTAGTCGCGCGGTGAATGAAGCCTGCGGCTTGCTACTCTCCTCTTTCATCTCGTGCATCCTCTGTGGCTCCCTTCGATCTCCGGCTCTATCCCCTCCGCGAACCGAACCGTCGCGTTCCCTCCATCCTCGTCACCGGTTTGCTTTATCAGCCTACGTATTCATCTTCTTCGTTCCTCGTTTCACTCAATGTACATCATGCTCGCGCACGCAAAACGCAGTCAGGTACACACGTAGACTGGCCGTGCAGCGACACGGATCGGAAGGATCAACGCGCGACGGATCGTTCGTTTCCGGCATCGCTGATTCGTCCGAAATGTTTTTTCAACGACTCGATGCATCATCGCGCGAAATGCTTTTCTCGATAAGCACGACGGATGAATGTCCGATGTAGTGTGTACATACTATGCTTTTACGAGTAGTACAAGTAGTTGTCGAGTAGCTCGAGTAGACGATTAATTCCCAAATTCTGCGACTAACGCAGCTTTCCCATGAGCTGCGTCAATGTCCGCGTTTCCCCGACCGTTCCTCTTCCATTATCGACCTTTCGAAACAAACAGCCGTTGATACGGACACCAGTGGATAGTCGTATCTCGCATGTCCCGGGACTTTGTATAATTTTGTTACCGCGAAAAGTGTGAAGCCTCTCTCACCTGCGATCCCCCGCTATTTCGAAGAGTACTCGATACGGGACGAACGGCTCGCACGGAAACGGCGTTGGTCCTTACATTCCGTGGTCTGGCACTCCCGACCTGTCGCAAATCGAAAAATCCGGCGCCACGGTCGATCGATGTTCATCGAGTCGAATCTATTTTAATTGGAACGTTTCGAGGAACTTCGTATCGCGCAGACGAGATCGACAATTGGTAGTTCGAATGGATGACATCGGTCGTCACCGGTCATCGTCCGTTGACCGAGGCAAGAAGAAGCACGGATCGTCGCCGAGGCGGAGATGACGGGACAGCGGAGATTTAATCGAGCGGATCGGTCGGTACCAGCGCGCGTGCTGCCGCGTATGTGGCTCGACTGACCCCTTCATGCGCAATAAATCAATTATCGCTCGTTACGAAGAAAAATGCACCTTCAATCGAATCACGCTACTTAACCCTTATGTCATGGTAACCAAAACGGTATTTCACAAGCACGCGCTCGTACAGACAGACGGGGCTACCCTGTTTTCGAAGCGTCTCTTGATTTGTTCGAGCGTGGTTCGACCGGCGGCTACTAGACTGTTAATGCAATTCTGACTCATGGGTGTGCTTGCTCGTTACCGAGCGGAGTTCAAAAGTTTCCGAGATATTCCTCGACTCGTGTTCACGACCATTCGATCTGCAGGCGCGAAGACGGAACGCGTCGCTACTTTCGCGCGTGTAATTGCCACAAGGCGTATACGGAACTCCGCAGGATTAGTTAGTTAGCGGACATTTAAGCAGAGACAGGTTGAAACGCGAAAGAACGAGGCAGTTAACAGGATCTCCATTTTCTGTACCGTGTTTGCGTCCAATCCGTACGAGAAGACAGATTCGAATCGTCCAAATTTGCCTAATACGACAGCTAAAGGGATTCGAGTCGTCTGCCGGTTCGTTCCCTCGAGGCCAACCTACGAGATTAACGACAATGTTGTTTCTTTTCTAAGAGTTTATCTAAAGTCCTAAGTCCTTCCAGCTATTATCCGCGATCTAATTTAAGCAGCGGCATTTGCTTTCGTTCGTTTCGTACGACCGGCCACAAACAATTGCGCGAGACCGTGAGAATCGTGGTCGGTGACTGGACATTCCCTTCCGAGTGAAACTCGTCGGGAAGTAGAAAATTCCGTCTTGGTCAGCCACGAACTTCGATCGGCCACCGATGAGCATCTTTCGCTCCGTTGAACGTTGAATATAAATTGCAGTTCGAATTATACGATAAATTTATGTTTCACGTTGTACGGACAAAAGTTTATTCTCGATTGTAGAAGTAACGAACCCATCGTCGAGACCGATTCGATACGTTTTTATTACTTCGGAAAATGAATTTCCAATGATATTTTCCGAGTAGAATAAATATCGCTCCAAACAAAAATAAAATCAACACTGAGAATGCATCCGTGCATCCCCACTAAAATGAATTCAACCCCGTCGATATTTTCTTCCTCGTACCCATTTTAAAATATGCTCTTGCTGCAATGCGCTTGATCACATCGACTTTGTTGCACGGTTTTTTCCCACGAGTATGTGCAAAATAAATATCCAACGACAAGGACATTGAAATTCTAAATGAGAGAACATGTTTCGTTAAAAATACATTCATTTTTTCAATTGATCGGATACGTTGAGCGTTCAAACGTTATGTATAGCGACGAATCGTATATGGCAGTTTAAAATATATTTTTGATTGAAAGTGAAGTTCCTTTTTATCCATATGAAAAAATTCGCGTACACGTAGTATAGAAGGTAAACGTCAGCTGTCAAAATTGTTCGAACAATAAATACGCCGATATTATTTTAAATTTAATTTGTAAAATCAGGCTTCCGAGGGTTAAACCAAACTTTGACTCGTGGAAGATCTTACATTTTCCGCGTTGAATACATTTATTTAAAGATGGGGTAGTTTCACGAGGGCCCCAAAGAAAGTCATGGCGCGAAACAGGTTGAGGAGCCCGCGATCGAGAAACACCTTGTTCGGTAAAGTAGCGAGTCAACCGGTCGGCCAAAGGCGGGAAACGTGTAACCAGTCGACGGGTGGTACGAAAAGTAGCCATCGAATTTTCAACGAAGACTCGCGTTCGAGCGCACCGAACCGGACCGCAACGCGTTACACCTATCAAAGTAGGATACTCGATCGTGGATTGACGAAGCGTCGATTACAAGAGCGGTCGATGCGTTTCCACTGCTTTGGAAACAAATACTCGTTTAAAATTGTACGAGTCTCGTAGAATTTTTCGGATGAAACGATTATGCGCAAATAGGGGTAGAGAATAGCGAGGCGAGAGGGAAACCGTGTCGGTGATTCGAAGAGCTCCATGTGACATTCCATGTAATGAAAAGCGTCGTTTCTCGGTGCCGCGCAGCGACGAAACATGAGCACAGATATTCTTGGACGATACTAAAGCTTTCCTCCGGGTCTTCGTAAATATTACCCGTAGACGGCAGGCCAAGCTTAGGACATATTCAAGATCCCTTAAGAGGGTATGTCAGCGTGCAATTTTTGAAGTCGTTTCTGTCCTTTTTTTCACACGAGAGCTACGTCCATCCGATACGAATTGTCTCGCTCACACAACCACGGTTTTTCTGATTGCAGGACGTTAAATAATTCGGACGGCGCAGACTAGAAAACGAGACGCCCAGGAACTAACTATACCGCGATTCTCGGATGAAGAAATAACAAACGAAATAATAAAAACGACGAAGGGAATCGAAGACGAAGGAGCACAACGAAGGAGTACGACGACGATCCACATTGCAGAGACGAAGACGCGCAAATTATACAGTGCGACGTGGCATGATCGTCACAAAAAGAAAACGAAGAAGCAAAAAGAATTTCTCGGATCGCACGCGCGAGAGGATTTAATATTCAGCGCGGTTGAATCGATCGCTGTCGGTTCCGAGACGACGGAGATCGCGAGGGACTTGTGCGCGCACGAGCGAAACGCTGGCGTCGTTTGACCTACCGACCTATCGCTATTGTATTTCCAACGTTACATGCTAATATATTCCGCTTAACCTCCGAACAGTTCGAACCTCGAGACCTGAATCGCGGCGTTCCAATTTTCGTAAGTAGCTAGTGGAAAGGTCGATTCGAATACTCCAAAGGAATCGGTAGACCTCGCGTTCCAGGAATATAACCAAAGATCTGGAAGAGTTTGCTTCCGTCTGACTAGATCGAAGGATAATCGTAGAAGGGAACGTCAGGGATCCCGGTAAAAGCTCGGCGTGTTTCTGGGGCCGTTAGCAGGAATCAAACGTCACCGACGACGCTGTCGGGTCATCATCCTCTTGTTCCCTCCAGAAACGCAAAGATGAAGTCGACGCGGTGCACTCGCAGTTTCGGCAGCGCAACGTCCGAGGACAAGCTAGGCGCATCTCCTTCGGAGGTTCGCGCGACATCCTCCGTCCATCGTTCAAATATTGACACCGCGACCACCACCATCGTCACGGTTGGTACCGCGGTCCTCGACGCAGCTATCACAGGCTGCAACAACGACGTCGTTACCACCACTACGACCACCTGTTATTGTTCGTCGGGTCGTGACACCCTCGAGTACACCGACCCGTCCCATTTCCTCTCGTCGCCGTTGTCGACGTCGAATCACCCGTGTCGGACCACTCGCTGCGATCTCTGCGATCGCCTCCACGGATGCAGCGAACCGCTGGACCATCGAATCGTCGCGGATACCGAAAACCAACGAGTGCGCCGCGACCGTGACAACGCCGCGACGTTACCTTTACCTTTGTCCAGAACGTTCGCTCGCAGCAAGCAAAAGAGCTCGATATTCACCTCGATTTTCGTCACCTCGAAGACGCGCAGGTGGAACTCGTGTACCGAGAGATGGTCAAACTGGACGATGCAGAAGCAGACAACACTTTGGACTCTATTGTTTTTATCGGTTCTCGTGTTCCCTACCCTAGCTGACCATCCGATCGGTACGACTAGTGACTCTTCCAAAGAAGACGGAGGTAAGTCTTTCGCTGTTTTCTCACGATAATTCGACGAAATGTTTCCTTTCGTTTACCAAGACGTCGGGAGATCAGATTGAATATCATACATGCTTTGCTGCTTATAATATCACGCATAGAAAAATGATTTTATAACAAAAAATTACGTACGCATTCCGTCATACGATCGTAACTACATAGTTATTAGTACGTCGTTTTGATCTGAAACGGACAAGATTCTAATCTAGATAATGATTTTAAAAAATAGATGAGATAAAATTGTAACCGTAATACCATCAATCTGAATGCTACATCGAACGAATAAAAACTTATCCGAGAAGCTGTTCGATCGATAGGTTCGAATAAATAGCTATACAGAGTTTTTATTCGTCATCTATTAAGTCTGTCCAAGTATCACGGTTCACAGATTTTCTCAGAGTGAAAAGGGTTCTCACGCTACCATTTGTAGCCTGCGAGCAACGAGATTAGGTATCGATTGATTAATATTTCTCGAGTAATTGATCGATAACCAAACCCGATTAAAAGTTCTGTCGTCGTTTCTATCCAAATGGTTTATTCTAATATATATTACTTACACTGTAGCAATGTTGGCGATGTTAAATCTCATAGCAATAATAATAACCGACACGTTGGGCGTTGATCGATCGCAAAGACCGACTACCTGCGTGATGGTTCGCTAATTGATAAGCAAGCATCGACGCGGCGGCGGCCCATTAATATCATTACGCGGCGAATCGAGTTTATTATGTTTTTGCAA
Organism: Hylaeus anthracinus; assembly: GCF_026225885.1. NCBI lineage: Eukaryota > Metazoa > Arthropoda > Insecta > Hymenoptera > Colletidae > Hylaeus > Hylaeus anthracinus. Next base: position 16,061,402 of record NW_026534337.1, read on the forward strand.
GAGGGGAGGAACGAACCGGAGTGGAAACGCCACGGACGTTGCAATTAAAGAGGTCGAGCGAAAATTCAAATAATTCTCTTTGCGATTAAAAGAAAATAGAAGAAAACGAGAGAGAACGAACCAAATTAAACGCGTATCATGGCAGCCCGATGCATCGTTTCAGTGTTTCGTTCCGCGGGAATTAAAGTCCGCTTTTCCGCAGGGCACAGACCGGTTCCCCATAAATTTCCGTGTATTTGTGCGAAAGCTTTAATCAGTATAAGCTACTTGTAGCTGCAAAACGCTCGAGAGACGGGTCGCCGGGTCGTAAAAGGTAGATCGAGTCCCGAGGGCAAGCTCGTTTCATCCTCGCTCCGAAACGAACATCGCTTTGTCCATCGCACAAACTTTTGCGGGAAACCCCTGTATTCGTAAGCTTACTCGATGGTCCCTCGTTTAGGAGGCATGGGAAAAACTACGCAACGTTAATTTTTCATAATACACGCAGCTTTGATCTTCAATTCCACGAGTGTCCGTGCGACCAGCGTGACAATATTTACGAGTAAATGAAAAGCATTGCTTTCATCGTATCTGCGAGTAGACGATGCGGTAAGTTTTGTTAATTTTCTTCCGATGATAATGTTTTACGTCGTTACTTCCCGTTCGCCATTCGATGGACGTCGATATCCGTCGAATCGATTCCGTTCATTTAAGGAACCCGAACGTGTCAGTTAGTTAAACAGGATGTTATTTCCGAGACACTCATCGACCGACCCGAAATGCAAATCGCAAGTGATTTGCATTTCACGGTTGTTCGCCTCTCGAGGATGTGTACACGTGGCCACGCATTAAACATGATTTTTCGCGCATGCGAGCGTTGCGCTTTCCGATTGGAAACATATTTCACCAGAAGAACCCCTCCAGACGATGACGTTCCGTAGAATACTTCTTTCCGCCAAGGATCTTTGATAAACAGTTGAGGTTTTAATTAAAAGGAAGTATTTAATTTTCCTGGTGGAGAAGGAAGCACGCCGGGTGAGTGCGTAGAAGCACATGCTTCGTAAACATTCGGACTCAAGATTGATTCCACGTAATCCCAGGGTTTCCTCCGGCCTTCATTTTCATAATTAAATTTCGCAGGATCTCGTTTACATCAATTTCTCACGGACAACATGGACATTTTTCTTTTCACGGAAAAGGTAAATTAATTCTGTCTGCTTCTTCTTGATATTAACGCGGCGATTCTCAACTTCCATGCCGTGTTTAAACCCGGACAATTTCTACCAGCTACACCTTTTTAAAAAAATAACTTCCTTCGCGGTAAAACGTAAACCCTCGACCGACGGTAGCTTATCCTTTCTTCGGGGTTTTTGCGCACGCTATTCCCGCCGCAGAATTAATAATGCCAAATGCGTTCTGCTTCGTCTGGAAAACAGTACCGCGACCTACCGAGGGATCGATTCGAAACGCGTCGGTCCTTTTGAGGATGAGAGGCTCGTTACTCGATTCTGGGAATTCCGTTCCTCGTTTGGTTCGATTTCCACACGGACCAGAATTGCCGAACAAGTTCGGTTAATTAATTACGTTCAATTAACTGTAATCGTATCGGAGAAGTTGTTCGATTCGTTTGCCTGAGAGTATCGTCGCGCCTCTAGAAGTTCGCCGAACATCAAAAAAGAGATTTTATCCCCTAGGGCGCGAATTTTTCTAGACTGCGCATTTCATCGCGATTCACGGTTTATTTCTCACGGAATCGTCGGTCGCTGGAGTAGGTGAATTTCAAATGTTAAAAACGCCGAGACGTCGAACACGCTTTTTTACAAGGCTCTACAAATGTTTACAACAAGGCGTCGGTACCAATAATAAATTATCCATTTGTATCGTACCTACGCGTTGGAAGTTGTTTTTAGTTTCGAGGATTCCCCGAGATTATAATTCTTGCGACGTTAAGTACCTTCAAAAATAGAGAAACACAAAACATGGTCGCTCGAAATCGCGTTAACCCTCGGTTATTTACGCGTACTCAAGTGCCGCTCTCCTGTCGACGCTAATTATACATTCCTGCCCTAATGCTCGGTGATTTCAACTCGGCAAGCTTAAGTCTCGGCTGTCCTATGTCTGAAATAAGTATGGGGACCTCGCGTGTTCTAAGCTGACGGAATTTCCAACGACGAGAATAACCAGCCAGAGATGGACAAAATTTTATTCGAACAATGGACGACGTGTAAACACATCTTTTTCTACGAGGCTTCGTTTTCTAGAATGCGATACCATCGTACAAGAAACCGTAAAACCGTAGCGAAAAAGTAAGTCGCGGCCTGTTTAGATTCCTCGTGGATGTTTAGCCGAGTTAAACGGCGCCCGAGGCCGCAATCGGAACGGGCTGGTAGTAAACAATTAACGGCACCGCAGCTCATTCGTGCGAGCTTAATATGTCAATCGATCGCGAGGTCGGGTCTGATTGATTAAAAGTCTCGAAATTACCGCGGGAAATCTGTAGGAATGCAATCACTGTGTTGGCGTGACTCGAGCAAAGGACAACAACGGACGCCTAAACAAGAGACGAAGAAAGAGAGAAAGAATGCATCGAAGCGTTCAACCTTCTCGCGGCTTGTCTCGATCATCCACTTGACGAGACCCTGGCTGGACTAGTAGCAGTCTCTCGAAACGTGAGATTCTCGTTCTGGAATGCGACTCGAAACGAATTTAAGACGTGTTTCTCGCGAGCGACGTTAACCCACGGCTAATATTCCATCGTTTTGAAAGAATTTTAAATCAATACGCTTTTCGTTGATAGTATCGATTAACAGCGAGTTAATGGACTACGAACTTGGAATAGTCTTTTAGACGAAAATCTTTGGGAACGAATCAAAATGTATACATTAAACGGGTATGCAGAGCCTCCCCTTTCGATGTTTTTCATATTTGTAGTCGCGCAAAAATAGAAAGAAATGAAACTATTCAAACATTTTCTACGACGCAACGAGTCGTCTTAGCTATTTAGTAATCAGAAGTGGAAGCAGCAAGCTCAAGCCAAAATGCTCGACTGGCTATATCCGCTGATTCATCGTAGTCGGCGCGGCGTCTCCGGATGCACGTTCCGCGCGAAACGACCGGAATCGGTTTACTTTCGAACCCAATCGAATTATCGTACCCCGTAGGAACTGGTTTTGGAACCATCGAACGATCCTAGCGAAAAGCAACCGACGAGCAATTGGAGACAAAGTCTCTTCATTTCGGAAGGACGTTCGAGAACAAACGGCTCGGAAGTTGAGGACGGGGGACCATTTCTAGCCCGAATGGCCACCAGAGACAGGAGGTGACGCAAGCGATAGCTCTTCTTATCGGGATAATTTTTTTGTTTTTTAACTTACCAGACTAGCAATAAATTCTAGGGAACCTATGTACTTCGTTAACTTGGTTCACGAGAAATTGACAATCGGGAAGTTTGAATTCGTACGCGTTTATAATATGTTAGTTTCATTATCGTCGACTCCAGTTGATCGAAGCAACAGAGCGAAACGCTGGCAAAAAGTGGAATTCGAATCGAACCGTGTTCGAGCAACGCACGGAATCTGGGCTTACAGCAACAGTGAACGCGTGACGCGTGTTCAAGAAATTGTACCTCGTGTCCATGAGTAAAAAAATGCGGAATAAATTATCGACCGCGTTCGTGTGCATCGACGCGCTGCGGAAGGCAATTTGTTATCCATAAACGTACGACGCGCGGTTTCCCGCCGTCGTAGCCGGCTAGTCGAGCAACCTCGACACGGAGAACGACACCAAGTTCACCTAAATCGCGGCCAACCGTCCAAGGGACGCTGTGTAGCGAATATTGGCGGCTGGATTTTGCGGTCCCCCGAACACGCGTCTGTTGGATGTATAATCAGGATATTGGTCTTGCAGACAAATCTGGAATCTCTTGGCAGGATTAACCGGCGCCCACTGGTCGCTCCGAGTGAAACGGCGCGACGCGACAGCCGGCGTCTCGATGGGTGACGGCAGGAGCATTAGAAATGCGCCGCCGAATTGCCGGGACACTCGTCGCACAATACACCAGAACCTCAGATTTGTCTTTTTTTTTTCGCTCCTGATCGCAAGTCCATTCTTGAAATTTAATCGATATTTGGTCCCCGTAAGAATCTGCAGAGACCAAACGAGACGCAATCGTACGAGGTTGTTTCGATCCGACTTCGGCATCGTCGCGTAGGTGGAAGGCAATCGACGGTCTATCCACCCCTTCCATCGGTCTCGAGATAGGAATTTTTCATCGTCGGTCCGCGTCGCGTACCTTTCGAATTACGAGTTTCCAGCGATTCGATTCCTTCGAAGGCCAATGTTGTCCTCGAAGGTGTTGTTGACGATTACAAGTCGTCGCAATTCGGTGGACGAGGAACTGAAATTCGAGTGCAACACCAAGAACACCAGCAGTTGCGTGTCAGAGATAATGCCGAGGTTCGCTCGAGGCTGCCAGGGTTCAAAAGACAGGTAGGGATACCCTCGGTTTCAACCCGACGAGTATTGCTGTAGTCGGAGAGGAAACGTGTTAATCGAATGCATCGCCGAAACGAATTTGACCGTAAGCTCGTTCGAGTTCACTGGTACGTCGCACGATCCGCAGGAGTTGTTTCACCTCTTGATCGGACATTTTGAAAGGGATGGTCTCGATTGCTTTAAGGCGAAGCGACGTGAGGCATCAAAATAGCAACTCGGGTCAGCGAAGTATGATGCGCGATCTCGCGATCGACGAGTCGCGACGAGGCAGAACAGCGAGGAGAAATTACGTTCTCCTTAATACGAGTCCCTCGGTTCTACGGTCGGCGTTACTGGCAGGTGTAAAGCAACTCGGACACGCGCAGCCGGCGAGAGTCCATTCGGTTCGTAAGACGAGTTCTAAGTGCAACCGATTTACAGCAACCCGATCACGTTGACCGGTTGGGGGGATCGGAACCAGTTGAAAAAGTTGCAACTGACACCGCATTCCAGACGCTCTCTTCAAGGTTATTAGCCATTCACCCAAAGGCCGAGGCACTCGGATGGCCTATACCGGTCCCCGTGTAACGTACTTTACAAGCCGCGCACCTCGCGACGACTTCGACGCTCAGAGTTCGAGAACTATCCGATTGTACGCGCGTATCTCATCTCGGTTAATTTTGTGAGGTATAATTACATGCCGATGTCGTTGGCAATTTTAGCGCGAGCTCCGTTATTGGTCGTTATACAAATTTCTCCAAACTTGGTAATAAAGTCGGCCATGATCTCAAGATCCGTTTCAACTGTAATAAATTTTTAAACGTATACATTTTTTTTTTTTTTTTCTTACCGAAAAATGCTTAGCTTCGACGATGTATCGGTATTCTAGAGATTTGTAAATAGAACATAATTTATTCCAAGGACTCGAACGTCGATCATGACTTTCAAGATCAACAAAGACTTTCAAGTCTTATCGAGGATACAGGATCAATCGACGCTCTCGAGACTAGTCAAGCCTGCCCGTCGAGTCGCTTGAAGCGATTCAAATCTGACGTCACAGAGTCGAAGCTCATTAAACTTTATGGAATAAAAGGACAAGAAAATATCGAGGAAGACTGCGTAATTTACCATCGTCGTGGAAAACGTCTCGTACGCTCGATCATGCTTCTAGCGACCTGCCGACTGTTGACCCGTAATTACACCGGTCGCGATCAAATAACCTTCGACCTCGAATAATTCTGACAGTCCATTTGCGTATCCGATTGCTAATCGCGACCCGTCGATCAACGTGGAACCCGCGCCAACGCGCAGACAACAATTTTTCTTTGCGTGGCCGGCAATGGATACCGTTCGAGTTGGCGGGAACGTATGTTTTTTCCTAATCGAGTGATGAAGGAATTGCCCTTTGGCGAATGTACTCGATCGCGAGTACGTTTTCGGAAATTCGAGATGCGGTAGGAATTTTAGATTACGCGTTGGTTATCGATGCCTGTCGCGGCGGATCACGTAACGATAACGCAACCGAAGACAGTCATACCGAATTACGCTCACTTAGTCCAGCCACCCTGGATTAAGATACTCTGGACGTTACGGAAAAATTCTTATCGACGCTCGACAAAGGACCATATACTAAAAGTACGCGCAATCGCGAGCAGAACTCGATGTTTAGTTCGAAGTACGTCAAAGTTTCTCTTTCGATTTCACTGTATTGGCGTAGAACCGACATCGCTTCAACGTAGACCGGTCGATTAGGTACCCGTTTGAATGGTCACCGCCTGTGTCCAATCAAGAGGAAATTTACAGTGTTGCAGATCGGAATGCGATAATGCGTTCGGAAAGCGAACTTTGTCAACCAAGTATTTGTCGAAGCAGTTGCAATTTATTACCGAAATGGATATTTTCGTAACGAAATAACCGTATCACTCGACGCGTGGTTACAGAAATCCTTCTCCACCTATAGACTTGAACGCGGTCGCAACGAATGGAATGCGCCGGGCCAGTGCGTCGCGACGAAGTAGCGCGACGCCACGCGAGGCAATTTGTGCGAACGCGGCGTAATCCTAGCACGAATCGCAATTAACGTTGCGTGATTCCTCGAGCCAAGCAACCAAGCTTGCTCGACCGCTGGTAATTCAAGTTACCACCATCCTCGATCCGAGCCAACCCGTTTCCATCCGTCCAAAGAGAATGTGGATCGAAATTTGTAGAGAAAAGAGCGGAGCTATTCGAAGTTATCTATACGTGAAGTTCGATGTGAAAACGCACCGAATAAGATACAACACACTCCAGGCTGAACTTCCAACCGTATCGCGAATCATAGGGAAATTAAGAAACCTGAGGAAGTCAAACGTAATCCCACAACGGTACATCCCTTCCGTTATATTCGCTAGCAGTCGGGAAAATGACATTGTTTTCGGAGTATAGAACGGCATCGGCTCGTTTAAACGACCGTCTGCCAGAACATTATACGCCGGGGACCATTGTACGCGTGTCGCGAAAAATTGCGCGACAACAAAAACTGCCCAAGTGGGCGTCCATGTAGGCGGCGGTGACGTCGTACACTATGGTTGTCCGATTCAATTTTCTCCCAAGATATTCAAGGAAAATGGGCGTCTTCTGTCAATCCTGGTTGCACTTGGTTTTTAAAGTGGTCGTCCGTGCTTCGACTTCGTCTCGCTCTTTACAGCGTACGGTGCATACAGAGATTCGCCACGCGACATTCGATGTGGGTTCCATTGCGAGCGTCGATCCTTCGTTTGCGTTGGTAAAGAGTAAAACCAATCTCTCGAGGACTCATATATTCCCTTCTTCGTCCAATGTTTCGAGTGTAAAATTTGAAATGCATACTTTGCGAAACTTTTGCGAGGTAACTCTGATTTACGATAGTTCAGTGTCACAATTGATCCCAGTCCTCCTTGAATCTATTTACGATAGCCGTCTGTTCTATGCGTGGTGCTTTGTTTACCGGAGAGACGCGCGAGTAGGCAGCGAGAATACTCGCGCGTGATTAATCGTAGGTTAAAAGCCATCGACGATCTAAACGTGTAGTAGCGGGGGACGAATAGAGCGAAGTCTAGTCTCGAAATGGAGCGACGCGACGCGACGCGACGCGACGCGAGGTGACCGCGTGCTTAGATCAACTCGCGCCCCATCGTGTTTATTCCAATGCCAGCGTCGCGACGTATTTTTAGCGCGGTCCGTTACAATCGAATGTGCTGTGTCAGCACTTGACTACTAGGATGTTCCAGTGACAATGTCGACACTGTAGCAAATCTGTCGTCTGCACGTGAACGGAAAGCGCCCCGTTCTCCGACGCTTTAACCGTTTGCGTACCACGCTTTCGCGCTCTTCAGATTTCGCGTCGAAAAAACCCAACGCATTTTGTCGATACACGTATCTGACGGCGCGCTCACAATTTCAATTTTCTCTTCAGTTTTTTTTCGACATGTAATCGTCGGGGCGCGATCGCGCTCCTTGGCATTTTTCAACCGTGTTTCGCGAAAACAACTCTCGTACGCAAACGGTTGCCGTACAATTTCCCTGGCCTACGTTGAACTCACTGATGCGCGAGAGTCTCGTTCATTAAAAGAAGCGAATCTTTCGCGGTAACTTGGTCTTTAGCTACTCGTACGATCGAGTCGGTCCGATTTGCTGAGAAGGGGACGAGATGGGCAGCGGATATCAACGATCTAGTCAGGTTAAGACAAGGTTGCTCGACCTTGCCTCTGGATAGCGTGTTTCGTTTCCCCGTGGTCGAGCGCTAACGAACCGTAATCGGTGTGCGATTGTAGTCGACGAGAGCCGCGGGCTCTTGCCGTTCAGCCAGTATTCGATCGGTTATTATTTTCACCGTGTTCGAACGAATTGTTGGCCAAGCAATCCTCTGTTTGCTGTTACGGCTTCGCGATATTTTTAAAACATGTTACTCGCCGCAGTGCACTTTCTACCGTAATGGTCGGTTTCGCCACGAATTCAACTTCTACTGTAGCTAATTAATAACGCACAGACATTATTTCCTTACCGTTATTATTTTGATGATACACGAAAATTGTAGTTCGATTAACTAATAAAATACATTTCTCGCTGATCTCCCAGAATTTATTTTTATACTTTGAGCCAGGTATACCTTCCAGGTGGTTCGCTGAAGAATACGATTTCTGTTTCAGTATGCCAAAGTATAGACATACGAAACGGAGTGCGAAACTTCTCGAAACTAAAAGGATGCCGGATAGTCGAAGGCTTCGTACAAATTCTCTTAATCGACAATGCGGAACCATGGGAGTACGCCAACATTTCTTTTCCGGAGCTGAGGGAGATCACCGGCTACCTACTTTTATACAGGTAAGTCCGTCGATGCTTGAACAATATATCATTCGCACGCGAACAAACGGACAAGACCAACGGCAGACCGGTCACGTTCAAAAGTACAAACGACCACGCGTGTCAGTTTCGACGATTACCTCTCTTCCTCTCGTCGAGGGTCGCTAAACTTCCTGTCGGTTGTACGTCATTATTATCTCGCCAGTTCCTTTATTTTTTTCCTTCCTTGTACTTTTCGCTTCCTTCCCGCCCGTTTTTTACAGCCTTGTAAAACACGGTCCGAGATCCAGGATTTCTCCATAGGCAGCCGTCTTCATTCTTCCTTTCTGGTTTGCATTACAGGGTAGACGGTCTGCGCAGCATCGGTCGCCTGTTCCCCAACCTGACGGTGATTCGCGGTCATTCTCTTTTCATTAACTATGCTTTGGTCGCGTTCGAGGTGATGAACCTACAGGAAATCGGGCTTCACAGTCTCACCACGATTCAGCGAGGCTCCGTTCGCTTCGAGATGAATCCTGCGCTCTGTTACGTGGACACGATCGACTGGGACTTGATAGCCAAGGCTGGCAGAGGTGAACACGTCATCACGGTAAGTCAACGGATAATACATTTTTTTAAAGAATATATTTCTATACGTGCATCATCGAAGAAAGAATAATGCTCGTGTACTCTATTCAACGAGACGAGCCACACCAAGTATAAACACAAGCACGCGAGCAGTGCAGAGCCGACTTACGGATTCCGCATTTCCGCAAAAATCTAACCATTTTTTAACATGTTTCCATCTTACCCTGTGACCATATTTACCAGTGAAGAGTACCTGGAATCATAAAGTACACATTTGAAAATCATTTAGGTTTCTGCCGGACCTTTCCTGCAAGAACCCTCGGCAAGGGACCATCATAACTTGAGTTGTAACATGCGAAAGCCAATGAACGTAGTCGCGAAACCGATCACGTGAAAAGCGAAGGAATTGTTTGTTTTTACTTAGTGACTCGTCTCGTTGAACGGACTGTAGTACAAAGCCGAGCCGAAAAATGTAATGGATCGGATCCACGAGTGGTCCGGGCATCGCGTAGCAAAGTAACCTCGCTTTATGGTATCGGATTCGGGAGAAGATTGATAACCAGTTCGGCTGGAGGAGTCGTCCCGCAAACGAAACGATATCGTTTAACGAAGTATATCGCCAATTCGTTTCCTTCCCCGTAGCAATCGCTAGGACGTACATATTTGTAAAACGACATTTCTACAATAATGACGGTAGAATCGTGGCCATGAAGTAGAACTTAAATGGTCGGTTTCCTTGGCATAGGTTGACTCTGTCCCCCTCGTAGCAAGAAATCGCAATAGCGGCTAATAGCGGCGCCTTCTGGTACGAGCCAAGTCGAGACACCGTCTTGGCAGAAATTCTCTATCCTGTCCGGGACCATTATTCCAGCCAGGAGCAATGAACCGCAGCCTGTTGGCTGGCATCGGCCTCATCGGTCAGCTAGACACGGTTGCTTTTTTTTATCTGGATACAAATATCCAATAACAAATAAATAGTGAAGATGGAGATGGATCCAGGCAAATTACCACTTGTTACTCGACGGTGCTCGCGGCCTACCTCGTGGAATAAAAATCAGAATTCGAACTTCAAAATGAAATATAATCTCCGCAACATCCTGTTCTGATTGTTATTATTCGAAATATGTATCTAGGTAAAAATTTTGACCGTTTCTGCGCTCAGTCGGCGGTCCAGACGCGTTGCGACGAGTGTCGACGCCGCTGGAATTCATTCGCTAGTGTCGTCTCGCTCGCTTTGTGTTTCGGGAAACTCCGTCGGCGGAGTTTCGAGCAAGCACGCGCTATTTTCTGCCAGAGTTCTTTGTCCAAGAATACGCTCTCGACGTAGACTATCGCGACTAGGTTTCGTCGAACGTCGCGGGACGAGCTCCAGACGATCGCCGCGCTCCACGAGCAAATGCTTCCGGCTCGACGATCCCCGACGACGATTTTACTTAGTCGGAAGCAATAATATCGCCCAGTTCCAGCATAAATCCGAGACTCGCGTCCTGGCAGCGGTCCCTTGACCGGACTATTTCTGGCGTAGACCGTCTGTCCTCTTGGTAACGGGGTAATAATATCGTCGTCGTGTCCGCGAAAAGGTGGATCGGGTCATTTTCGCGCGTACCGTCGTTTCAAGGAAACGGAACGAATTCGTCGCAGAAGTGAAACCCTCGAGAGCTTTCGTTCACGCGCCATTTGCAACTTTGTCGACGGAACTTTTTTGCGAACCGACGATGCGGCACTTGTTGCGGAGTGACCATCCCTTCTAGTCGTCGACGCGATCCGCCGCTAACCTTTTCCCTGTCCTGATTCGAGACCGATTGCTCAATGGTTGGTAAGAGTACCTTTCACGACGCGAGGATCCATTTATCCGCACGAGCGTGACGCCCATCCGACCACGTTTCTGCATTAAACCCGAACCTCTGGCCAGAATTCGCAACTTTGTTTCGAGTTTGCGATCTCTCCGTATTCAGAAAATCGTGGAGATGAATAGACTTTCGGACGAACGTGGACTACGTATCTCGTTTGTAACGTTTTGGGACGAAAGAACGATCGCATCGTCGCAAGGCCAGGTCGTGGTAGTGATCGATGAAACGTGACCAGGTCAGAGGGTTAATTAGCATCCGGCCGACCGACGCGAAGGAAAGTTCGTGGTTCGAGGCTTTTCGACTTTGCGTAATTCGGAAGAGAGAACGTGAAGCGAGTTTCCGCGATTCAGTTTGCAACTATTCCTCTCCAAAAAATCTTATAGTCGTGCCGTTGCTTTGCAAGAACTCAGCTCGAATCACAGGTCACAGGTAGACTTTCGTCGCGTGGTTATACAATCGAAAATTAAGATCTAAACTGACCCGTTACACGCGCTCCTCATTGTTTAACAGTTGGTGACCACCACCTACCCCCCAGGTCAGCATCCCCTATTTTCGATCGACTTCTGACCTCGATCTTATGCCGCGTTTACGTGGCGAAAGTTTGATGTACCAGTCACGAATTCCGATTCCTCGCCTCTCCCTGGTTATCGTTCCGCAATCTACGTAATAAACTTACCGTACTTAACAAATGCCTTCGCGTTGCATCAGAAGATTTCGAGAAAATAAGCACCGAAGTCTGAGCTAGGACAAGAGTTTTACGTTCAGCTTCCCTAGGCGTATGGAAATGAAAATTTGGTAAGGTGGAGAAATAGCTCCACGACGATAAAAATAAATACTAGTAGGCGCCAGACTTATCGATCCGACCACGGTCTCTATACTTTTTCTCAGGAGTCGAGGAATTCTTTCGTTTCGTGCGTGGTTAATGACGAGATGAAAACCGCTCTCGTTTCTGATTAAACAAGTGCCACCCCGCGTGGCTTCTCCGACGTACATGGTCGGCGAATTTTAACGCCTCGCTCCATGAAAGTGACTCTCGCCGACTCTAGCTAGCTCGCTGTTCGATGTTCTTAACAGGGTTGGGCGTTATTTCAACGAATTTTTATTTCAGTAATTATTTATTACTAGCTGCGCCCCCTGGTTTCACCCGCATGGAATATTATTCCTTTTCTATATCACGTTCGTGATTGTATCGTTCACTCGCGTACGTACAATGATTATTGTAGTGTTTATATAAGTAAGTTCGTAACAGCTGAACGCATTTAACTGGATGTAATGCAGAGATAGGTTTTTCTTAAATGTAAATTTTAATGACGAAATCACAGACAAACAATTCAATTTTATTTATATGTATAGATTCGAAAGTTTACACGTGAGAATAAATAATTACATCGAAGAAACCAAATACAATATTTATTCGCAACGCCTACGAGACACCGAAACGTATTATTTAGTCGCTTTGTCATTCATTTTCTACGCCTTTCTGTTTACAGGGAAATAATCCAAAGAACGGGTGCCCGGTGTGCGAGAAAAACTGTCCGCGAAGTGTGACAAAGCCAGGCGAGACATTGTGCTGGAACCAACAACACTGCCAACAAAGTAATACCTTCGTTCCTAAGTATAAGCGAACGGAAACATTCTCTCGGTTATTTTGCGTCCGCGTAACTACCATTACTCGTCAAGCTACAGGGTGCGACGATCTTCTTCCATTTGTTTTCCGCTACGGTTCTTTCGATTTTAAGCAAACGATCCACGATATCGTTCAACTTGTCGAAACCTCGGCTTGAAACTAAAAAAGGAACCTTTGAGACGCCTTCGAAATTGTTGAAGTTACAACGAAACTAAATAGGAGAAAAATGATCGCACTCTGTATACGGTTCGCCGAGTTTCACAATTTCATGCCCGACTCCCTTTCAAATTTTGTATCCGGCTTCCTGTTAATTAGTTAAAGTACCGAGGGTCACCGCGTTGCACGGGCTCGTAGCTGACGCATTTTCGCAAAAAATAACGGTAATTATATGCGGCACATATGCAAAACAAGGACGCGCATATATCACAATGCGAAATTCAGCGAACGCGCACGATACCGCTGTGCGAGAACGCGAAGCAAACAGGATTTCGAGTTTTGGAGGCGGCATCACCGGTACGAGTTCAACGACTCTCTGTGTACGCAAACGCGCCGCGATCATCGATTGCCGATGAAACTGCTGAAACGCCTATCGTCCTAGGTGCTCGACTTTCCCGCGAAATCTCAATGATGAGAGAGAAGTTCGACGCGGTCGAAACGATAAAATTAAAAGTCCTGTCGTTCGATCGCGAATAAAATATGTATTCGAGTCACACATGAATAAAAATAATCTTTGCAACGTCAATTCTGTCGAAGGGTCAATTTATTAAACTATGCACTTTCGCAAACGCTGTCGGTTTAATCTTAACAACTACTTTAACGATAGATAAAATTTTATTCATGTCTGACGTCGAGGCTCGCGAAGACGATTCTCGGTCGACTCCTCTTCATCGGCCGTAAACGAACAGATAAAGGGACTCGTGTTTCTAGCGGTTATGTTTGGGCGAGCGTGGGTTCCGAAGCGTGAGCGACTCATTTGTCAGCGACACGATGTCGTTCGTTTCTTTCCTTCCTTCTGAAATGATCCGATTATTCGTTGGCCTTACGCAAAATGGAGACTGTCCGTCCCGATTCGTTTCGTTCGGAGAAGGGGCGAAAAACTGGCGACGCGTGACGTCGACCACCGTAGGCGTCGACGTTCACTCGTGGGCGCCACACCGTTGTATTGCGCCTGTACCGCACGGTGGTATGAAACGTGTCACGAATTACATATATTTTTTGTCAACAAATTACATTACAAGCGAGTCGATCAATGATACCGTCCGTTAACTAAAATTTCTATAACATCATCGCAACGTTTTACGATGTCCTTCGAATCGATTAATCGTATACCGTTTGTCTCTTTATTAAAAATGATCGCGTAAATAAAGTGAAAAGTAAAACGAGCCATTTGCAGCGAGGGAGTACATCGGTTCCATTTTCTTTCTTACTAGTCGTAAAAGTCGTAACTGTTTCATTATCGAGAAACGTTCCCCTTCGCAAAACGTACAGGGGAAGCTCGCACGTCGCCACGTGTCCGAACGAAGAACGTGACAGGATTTCTTGCTAGCGTAGCCGATGCTACGGCTGGGCCTTCTCGTCGAACTTCTCTCTGTTCGAATAGCCAAATATTCTCTGCCCCATAATAAAAAGTATATACGATTACGATACATTTATGAATAAGTAGAAAATTATACCGATGCTGGAACGAAACAGTTGTGATTTTCGAGGAAAATGTTTTTCGCTAGCATAACGAGATTTTTCCATTTCAGTTTGCGACCCGAAATGCGAGAACAACGCCTGCGACGGGAGTGGGAATTGTTGTCACCCATCGTGTCTCGGTACGTGCACCGGTCCGACCATGCGCGACTGCATGGTGTGCAAGGATATGATAACCGCCGATAACGAATGCAAGCCGAAATGTCCGAACGGCTTGCTGGAGTTCATGAGCCACCGGTGCATCGACGAGGACAGGTGTTATCGAATGGAGAAGCCGCGGGAAGCGTACAACGTGAGAAATTACCCGTACAAGCCGTTCAATGGTAGCTGCGTGATGGAGTGTCCTCCAGGTTTCGTGGACGAGGAGATAAACGGGAAGCCGTCGTGCAAAAAGTGCGACGGTCCCTGTCAGAAGGAGTGCGCCGGGTCGAACGTGGACAGCATGGCTTCGGCGCAAAAACTCCGCGGCTGCACCCACATAACCGGCAGCCTCGAGATCCAGATCCGCGGAGGCCAAAACATCGTGAAGGAACTGGAGGACAGTCTCAGCACGATAGAGGAAATAGACGGCTACCTGAAGATTGTGCGAAGTTTCCCACTGATATCGCTCAACTTCTTGAAAAATTTACGGATAATACACGGCAACGACATCGATAACTCGAAATACTCGCTGGTCGTGATGGACAACCAGAATCTCCAGGAGCTGTGGGACTGGAGCTGGCATCGCGACATAAAGATCATGTCGAAAGGCGAACCAGGCAAGGTGTTCTTCCATCTGAATCCCAAATTGTGCCTGTACAAGATCGAGACGTTGCGGGAAAAGGCAGGCTTGAGACCGTTCACCAACTACGAAGTGGCATCGAACAGCAACGGCGACAAGGTGGCGTGCAACGTGACCGAGTTGAGGACCAGAGTCGGCACCAAGTCGCCGTGGGGTGCGGTGATCGAGTGGGAACCGTTCGTTCATCACGACGCCAGGTCGCTTCTGGGCTACGTGGTGTACTTCATCGAGGCACCGAACGGAAACGTGACGATGTACGACGGTAGGGATGCGTGCGGCGGCGACGGCTGGAAGGTAGACGACGTAGCGGCGAATATGAACGCCAGCTTGATGGAAAGCTCGAAATTTCCTGGCCAAGAGGAAAAGAGAGTCCACACGCACTACCTGTCCCAGCTGAAGCCGTACACGCAGTACGCGTATTACGTAAAAACCTACACGATCGCTACTGAAAGATCCGGGGCCCAGAGCAACCTGACGTACTTCAGAACGATGCCAGAGGCACCGGAGCCACCCAGATTCTTAAGAATTTGGACCTCCTTGAGCGACGAGCTCAGCATGTCCTGGTCACCGCCTCTGAACAAGAACGGAAACCTAACCCACTATCGTATCTTCGGTCGATGGGAGCCTGATGACCCGAACTTCATCGATCAGAGAAACTATTGCGAGGAACGTAAGTGATAGTTAGCACTATTTTTCGTACCTGGAACGTAGAGATTTATTTGCGAGCGAAACGTCGAACTGCCGTGAATTTTTTTAGCAATGCTTCTAACGGACAAAAAAGCGATCTCGATCGAGGAAGAGGACAGGATTCGGATGGAGGAGGAAGAGGAACGACTGGAGGAGGAAAAGAAGCAAAGCATGGCGAAGGCTGGAACCTGCGATTGCACGGATCGTGAAAACGATCAGTCGCTTCGCGAAAAGGAAGCCTCGAGCTCGATCGCCTTCGAGGATGCTTTGCACAATCAGGTGTACGTCAAGCGTAAGCTGAGAACGAAACGCGACGTCGGTGACCTGTCTTTCGTCCCCTCCAGTCGTAGAACGAAGGCCTTGGATCGCGAACAGGTAAGGTCACCTAAAATTCGGCTAATTCCCATTGGTTTGCCTGAACTTCTTTCATCGGTTGATTCGATTCTTTTCGAATGCGTAGCCTATTGCGGACAAAATGGAGAATGACACGTACGTGGTGTTCGAGCGACTCGTGCCAAGTACGAACTTGTCGTTCGCGATGAAAAGTCTCCGACACTTCGCCATCTACAACATCGAAGTGCAAGCGTGCAGGGCACAGGAGAACGACACGTACAAGAAATGCTCCACCAAGAGCATGAGAACGTACCGCACGTTGCCGTTGGACACGGCCGACAACATTCCTTCGAACACGTTCGAGATGAGTACATCTCGAGAAAATAACAGCCTGACGACGATGGTCACTCTTCAGTGGGAAGAACCGCCGCAACCCAACGGC
This sequence comes from Hylaeus anthracinus, assembly GCF_026225885.1. Classification (NCBI taxonomy): domain Eukaryota; kingdom Metazoa; phylum Arthropoda; class Insecta; order Hymenoptera; family Colletidae; genus Hylaeus; species Hylaeus anthracinus. The sequence goes on from NW_026534337.1 coordinate 16,078,156, forward strand.
TTGATAGTGACCTATCACATCGAGTACAAGAGGGTAGACATTCAAAATGTGAGTAGAATCGCGTTTACTTCTTTCCGTCGTCGAATTCCTTTTTTAACGGTTTTCTCTGATCTAGTACAAACCGACGGTGATCTGCATCACGAGGCGAGACTTCACGCAAGCGGGGAAATCGTACATCCTAAAGGGTCTCCAAGCTGGAAATTACTCGGTGAAAGTAAGAGCGACGAGTTTGGCAGGGAATGGTGCGTTCACGGAAGTCAAGTACTTTTACATCGAGGAACACAACACATTCGGCACCTTCTGGGTGATCTTCTGGTTGGTGTTCTGCGTGATCTTCGCCATTCTCTGTTTGACGACGTATCATGTACTGAAACAGAAGTACATGAGAAACGACACAAACTCGACGCTCATAGCGACGGTGAACCCGGACTATGCGAGCGCGACATACGTCCCCGACGAATGGGAGGTGCCCAGAGAGAAGATCACGATACTCAAACCTTTGGGCAACGGTTCGTTCGGAATGGTGTACGAAGGTATAGCCCTTGACATCGTGAAAGGCAAGCAAAAGGTGCAGTGCGCCGTCAAAACGGTCAACAAAGACGCTACCGAACGGGAGCGTATCGAGTTTCTCAACGAAGCGTCGGTGATGAAGTAAGTTTTCATTTGAAAGTGTAATTACAACTTTTATTTAAAAAAAAAAACAAAAACACGAATAAACCATTGATCTTGTTTCTTGCAGGGGTTTCGACGCCCATCACGTAGTGAAATTGTTGGGCGTGGTGACACGCGATCAACCGACGCTGGTTATCATGGAATTGATGATAAACGGTGACTTAAAGAGATACCTGAAAAGTCACCGGCCGGAAACTTTCGAGGACAGCATCAACCACACACCACCGAAATTGGAGAGAATACTCCAGATGGCGATCGAGATAGCTGACGGCATGGCCTACCTCGCCACGAAGAAGTTCGTCCACAGAGACTTGGCTGCCCGGAACTGCATGGTCGCCGAGGATCTCACCGTGAAGGTGGGAGATTTCGGAATGACAAGGGACGTATACGAGAGGGATTACTATCGGAAGGGCAGCAAGGGACTTCTACCAGTCAGATGGATGGCACCGGAAAGCTTGAAGGATGGCGTGTTCAGCAGCTATTCCGACGTATGGAGTTACGGGGTGGTGTTGTGGGAAATGGTGACCTTCGCGTTGCAACCTTATCAGGGACTATCCAACGACCAGGTAAGCATAAATTCGATCGACGACTAGCAGCGTATTTTTCAAGACAATTCTAACCTTGCCACTCGTGATTCATTTCGTAGGTTCTGCGGTATGTGATCGAAGGAGGAGTTATGGAGCGGCCGGAGAATTGTCCCGAGCTGCTGTACGAGTTGATGAAGCGCACATGGAGGCACAAAGCGACCAAGAGACCAACGTTCATGGATATCGCGACGACGCTTCTGAAACACATCGATTCCGAGAACTTTCAACGTGTTAGTTTCTACCACAGCACGGAGGGAATCGAAGCGCGTAATCAAAACAGATCCACCTCCCCGCAGACCGATCAGTAAGTACACCTAAATTTCTGACGTTCGCCTAGCATACGAGAGCTTATGTTTCGTTGCATCGATTCGATTCGATTCGTTTTTGCAGGCACCTGGAACTATCTACCTTACAAGATTTGCCAGAGGAGGAGGCGGAAGGCGAGGAGGACTCTCCTTTACGGCAAGATTTCGGTGACTTTGCCAGCTTCGATCCTAGTAGTATTAAGAACAGCTTCGAGTCTCGCTACAGGATAGACGCTTACAGCGATAACTCGAAGGCTACGATGAATTGCCACAACACAAACTCCTCGCATGTTCCGCTAAAGGCGGGATTCGACGACTTTGATGGAGTTTCGGCAAATTCGATCGTCTCTGGCAAAGATACACCGAACATGCCGTTCATGGAGGACAGCCTGAAGTCCGTCAAGAGCTCGCCTTTCATAGACGCGAGGAGCGGGTCTCGGAGCAACCTCAGCCAGCTCTCCATGAGCAACAAGTCAGGAAACAGCGCGATGAACGCGAACAAGCAAAGCTTCCTGAATAGCCCGAACTTCTCCAAGCTGGCCAGTCCCGACTACGAGAACGGTAGCCCGGAAATCCTGTCAGCCGTCGAGAATAGAGAGACGGTGACGCTACGAGTCGACTTCCCGTCCATGGACACTATCGATATCGGCAACGAGAAAAAGGACTCGATACCGTTAGCCATCGAGTACGTGAACAAGTCGGAGACACTGAACAATGGGTACATCGGTGGCGCGACCACGTAGTCGTAAACGCGTTCGTGGCGTGAGTTACTGCCCAACCGATATCGCGACTCGAACAGTGTTCCCCGAATCTACGAGTCGCGATGAAACATTTCTCAAGTGCATCGACCGGTGAAGTGTGTGTTCAAACGTGCAACGATGTGAGTGCGTCGAGTCCAAAGTGGCCGGGAAGTCTGACATGAACATATTCGGGGTATTCCAAAACTGAACGACTATTCGAAACCGGCAGTGTCTGTGCGACGATTCGCGAGCCCGAAGTGCTCGCGACGAAACGTTCCAAAAATCCCCCGACACTGAGTTTTCTATACGCTCAAGCGATACGTTGGACAAAAGTGCGTTTAGATAGATCGGGGTCATTTTAATCATGTAAGTTTTAATTTTAAGCTTTTGGACGCGATCGGACGCGTATCCCCGATCCTGTGACGATTGACGATTTACTATTTTCGTAAAGTACGCGGATGTCTCGATTTTCGTCTCTCCCGCAACAACTTATTCGTAAAAACGCAGAGACGCAAATCTTTATTTTTGCGCGTTAACATTAAAACAGACACTGCCTTTTTAGACCGAGAAATAACAATAAATAGCGGAAACGATGGAACAAATTCCGATCAATCGACGACTACTAAACGAAGACGCGCGACTACCGTCTTTTCACGCCGGGTAAACATAACAGCCGCGATTGCGGCCGTGACACATCTACGTAATCGCATCAAAGATTTATATTATTTAATTGTTTATATTATATCTGCATACGGAGTGAACGAACCACTCTATGTATGCGTGTCTATATGTATATACTTGTGTGTCTGCGTGTATGTATGTATGTGTGTGCGTGTGTGTGCATGTATGTATGTATGTATTCTGTTACATTACCATTATTTCAGAGACGCGCTTGTTCGAAACTAACCGTAACAAAGAAAAGTCGGCTTCCTTTCTGTCAGTTGACCGTGTCGAAGCAGGGAATCGAAGTGGCAATTAAGCGCATCACCTTGTAACTAGGCGGTGCGACGATTTTATATTTTACAAGAGACACGCGTATCGCGCTTAGCTGCCATTTTGCACGATTTTAAGCTTCTACGCGATTATTAATATCTACAAATTAGGTTATTCGACGTTCGTTGAAGAGGGAATATACCCAGAGACTAAGCTTCAAATTTTAATTGCACGGAATGTTTCGTTTAAAGCAGAAATAGATACAGATTTCAAGAGGGGATGAAAGCAGTGATGAGCAAAACCCTAGGCTTCGAATAAATCTGAAGTTTGCTGATATGTGTGTCTCGTTTCCTCATTTAAAAATTTTCCAAAGAAGGAAATGAGACAAATATATCGGCAAACTAGGGTTTTGCCCATCTCTGGATGAAAGTATCAACAAAATGTTTTTACGACAGTTATTTGATACAGTTAAAAAACGAATCAATTTTTTTTCAACGGAACCTTACATATTTTTACCCGCAACAAGATCACATTTCTTTAAACAAATACATCGATCCATCGTACTTGGTCATTTATCGTTATATAAAATCTTAAATAGGAGATTATGTTTAGTAGATTTAGCGCAACCCGGCAGTCGGTCCAACGAGAGCAGAGGACGAAATAAGAGAAAAAAGAAGCTGTACTCTTGTTATACTAACTAGCAGGTTGCGTTAAATTTACTATGTACACCCTCCAATTTGTGCTTTTATATGACAATAAATGACCGCGTATGATGGGTCGATGAATTTGTCTAAAAAACATCTTTTTGATAGCTTCATCCCCTCCTAAGATATTTAAATATTTCCATTTAGATGAAACACCCAGAACGTAACGATCAAATTAAAACTCACTCAAAGTTTAGCAGTCTCATTCGAATATCAAATATTCGGTCGCGTCTCCGCGTATATTCGTCCCAGTTTACTTCGGGTGAACACGAGAAACCGCAATTCCCTTCAATTCCTGCGCTCCGACAACTCATTTCCCCGAAACTTCTTCCCCTGACCTGTGTGCAATAGAAAAATGCTTGATTGGTGCTAACGCGAGCGAAACGAATCGACGCCGACTCGATTCGAGTTTCTCGTGTTCACACCACGCGTGATTAATACAAAATCGAACCATTCGGAGGCATGATCTCAGTATGCTTTCGAATAGACGAGAGAACGTAGACTGTCTATAGCTCGAAGTCGAGAGTCGAGATCGATCGACGAAGGAAATAGGTTCGAATTCGCGAATTGTCGTGGAGTGCAAACACTATCGTCGAGCAAAAAAAGCGAAAGAAATATAATTACGTACGAACAGCAACGCGCCACGCGGTTGAGTCTAGACGTAACGAGCCTCTAACACATAAGACTGATTAGCTAATCCCATTTTATTAACGCCCATGTTTGCTGAGTAAGTTTAACGTTGTCGAACGAAATGGTAGAAGTTCCATATACACATGTATACGTATATTTTCTCATCTCTTTGCGAGATCCATCCTCTTTTTCTTTTTCTTTTTTTTTTTGCTACGTCTCCCTTTTTTTCTCCTCGAGACTTATCGTCAGCTCGTACTTTCTTTCTTTTTCTCGCGTACTTCGTGCACGGCTAGACGAGGAGGCTGTTCCTCCGAACGTACCAGGACGCGAGAAAAAGAAACGTACGAAGCAACCGTGAACAGAACTTAAACGCTTTGGAATCGAATTCGTGTAAACCACCGTTCGTTTTGTTGACGCCAGGCTTTTTGGATGGCATTCCGAAAATGGACACCGATATTCGATTCGACTCTTACGTCCTTTACAGTCTTCGCTCCTAGAACGATCTTTCTGTCCTCGCTACCGTTGGCTATAATATTCAGACGTTTGCTGTTTAAAAATCAAACGTTTATTCAAGTATTCGTATGACCGAGGACATTCCGTTGACGCACGTAGTATCCGTAGAATACTTTGAACGCAAAATTATCAAGATCGCGAAAGGATCGACCATTTTATAGTTGATTAAGTAAAATAACATTCTCCGTGGGCCAAGGATCAAACAATAACTTGATGTTATTCGACAAAAGTATATATTCAAAGGTTTATCAAGGTACACGATGAGTCGCAGAAGTATTCGATCGTTAACTTTATATTGTTAGGACAAAATTTACAGAATGCTCATCGATAAATGCTTGTCTGGGAAATGACAGTTTGATGGAACGAAAATACAGTGGTACATATCAAACAGTTGATTTATAATATGCTAGTTGATTGACTGTTTAGCACGAGAACAATATTTTTGTGGATGCTAGGTTATTCATAGTTTCATAGTTTATTTCTATTTCTACTTTCGTTCCATCAAACTGTTCTTTTTCCAGGAAGCATTAAATACGACGAGCATTCTATAAAATTGATTTATTTCTGACCCGCGTCTTTATTTTTACCCTGAACATTTCTCGGTGTAATTTTTAACTCGTAACAGAAACTCGCAACGCTGTTCGTTACGTTACTTTGTGTAATGAATCGATTCAATCGTTTAATCGACTGATATCGAATATTTCCGCGAGTCGGTGTACCCAATGCCGTGTGAGAAACTAACTGTATAGTAACGAGATTCGAGCACCAGTGACCTAATACGTACTACCTGCTTCATTTGTTACGCTTTACACATTACTATTGTATGTTAAGTCGAAGCAACGAGAATCATAGTAATACGAACGAATGTGGAAGACGATCGCGCGACGAGGTTCCTATACTATGCACGTTCCCTATTCGTTGAGTCAAAGTGCCAAGCCGAGGACCTGTGAAATCGAGAAAAGTCGAACGCGATTCGGAGATTTCTTTTCATGGATCTACGCTGCGCGATCGCTCGGGTACTTATCGTCTTTAATCACGACTGACATAGGGACGTCGAGATTTTTTTTTTTTTTAAGGAACACTCATTCGAGAGAGATAAATCTGGACGTTCCTCTGCAAGCTTCTTTTGTCCTTTCAATGTACTTCGCAGTTTTCCGCGGTCTCGCTTAGCATAAGTTTCACCCTCGTTTTCGGTCTCGCGGAATTTTACGCGATCCGCCGCTCTTCTTTCAATGTTTAACTCGTTTGTTAAAGCGACCCACAAACGCAGAGGTTTCCGACCGATTTACCCGCGGACAGAGATGCGCAAAATTTTCATGTTCGTAAAATTTTACTTGTCACTGCCGATCTCAAATCAGTCGGAAAACGCTCCGACAAAGGTCGCGTTGTCAACTGTTGTATTATAAACATTGTCAAGCCTCGCTCGTATTCTGAAGTATTTAGTGTAATACGGATAAACAGTTAACGCTTAAACCATATGTATACTCAGTGCGGTACAGGGTGTCCCTCGAGATACGAATCGAATTTTCAACCGGCGATAAGTTGCAAGAATAAAAATATGAAAAACTAAAATTTAACGAAACAATACGAAAGCAAAACTTTATTTTGGAATTTCCATCGTTGCACCTTATCAACGATTAAAAATTCGATAAATTTCTCGTTGTCGAACATGCTGTACACGCGCGCACAGGCCCCGTATGCGTAAGACATCGTAAGTTTAAATTCGAAAAAAATGTTTCCTACGAAGTGACGAGTTCTCTCTATATCATACAAAGTGGCCCGTGGTTATAAAAAGAAGTTTCTTAGGCCTATATAGTTTTGAGATCGTGTAATATATTAAGGAGAGAAGAATCTGAACGACTGTGCGTGTACGTCTGTGTTCCGAATTAGAAGAAAACAAATGCATGCGGTTTGTACCCGCGATACCGATGCTAGCGATCGCAGCGAGACAAGAATTTCGAAGGGTTCCAGGCGTGACAGGCACCGATAATTCTACGACTGAAAATTATCTCCTAGCCTTTCCTCGTATCGAGTCTTTCGACGAAATTCATTCCTTGATTTCTTTAGACGCCTCTTCCAGCTCCTGTTCCCTGACGTTCGCGTCCATACGCGAGAATTCCTCCTGAACAAAAAGAGCACGCGGAATCACATTAGTCATTTTCGAAAGAGTTCCCCGAACGATCGCGTCGCATCCTAGATCGTACTCCACGATTTGTTTACGGTAGACATTACTTTTTCGTATTTCCTTTTTCTTTTTTTTTTCGAACGCGTAGTTTAAGGTACGATATACGTCGAGGACTGTCCTCCTGTTCCTATTCCGTGTCGTTTATTTTTACGGTTAAAGCCTGCAATTTACGTACGATTTGTTAGTCATAGGTACGTTTACGTTTTTAGAAATGTACATAGAGATAGACATTCGCGAAATTCGACGCAAAACCTTCCTCCCCGCGGATCACGAACGATCAATCCAAATAGTTTTCCGTCAAGCAAAGATTTGTCCGAAAAGCGATTCCTCGCACACGACTGCTCAATATTAGATTTGCTCAAGTTCTTTATCCGACCTGTAGATAACGCGAAACCGATCAAGGAAAACATTGTCACCGATAGTAGTCTCTCTATTCGTTAATTTTCGCCTCCGCTCCGAATCCCTCGATATCTGTCCGTATCGCGTGAACGCATAGACGGAACCTCCTTGGAGAAACTACTAATTTTTATAGGGAACTTGCAGCGAAGTTTTTTCTACGCTGAACGTATATTGCATAAAGACAAGGAAGAATCGAGAGATATTTTAAAATATAGAACATACTGTTATATTCGACTGTTGAACGTTATTCTTAGTATTGTTACGTTAAGCCCGATTGGAAAAGAAATCTACAGACGCAAGCCTGTTTCTTTTTTACCTATCCTTCCTTCCGCGTTTGTCCGTACTTTGCGATCGTTCGCAGCGGAATCCGTCGTCCCCTTTACGTACATACGCGTGCCAACTGTCCCGTTCCCACGGAGAAAACGGTACGCGAAATGACCGTTGGCTTGTTCGTAAGACGGGTGAATATTTTTCCTATTATTTATTATTATTTTTTTTTTTTGTATATACAGTATTGTCGTATTTATTTGTCAATAAAGAGCTTGCGATACGCGGACACGAAGAAGTTTCATCATCGGCCTCTACCTTTGCCCACACGTCCCACTCAACGAGTACTCGAACGATCGCCAATTTGATCTAATTAGTCGCGAGTAAATATCATTTATTTCGGAATTGGCGATCGTACGGTATTCGGTTGTTCCTATTTTTCAGTTAGCCCCTAACGCATTAACGATCGTAAGGGTTGAATTGTTGCAACGAACGGTATTCAACGAAGAGTGACAGTTTTCTTTAGAAACAGAAATATTGTTAGCAGCTTCGAGATGTTTTATACAGTCCCGAGGCATTGTCAGAGATATCGTTACCCTCCTTCGACGATTTCCACGAACCTTCGAGTACATCGCGTAATTATCTCGCTACAATACCGAGGCGATGCCATTTTCAACCAGTCCTTGGACCGCCGTGGCCTACTAAACGAGAAAATTCCTTTTCAGGACGATGAGTATCCGAATGATAATCGCGAGCCTCGCGGCACGCCTTATTTCGTAATCTAGCCGATTACCGTCAGCCGAACCGCGAAGGCCGGGACGTGAAAATCGCAACTCTTCCGCGCGAAATTTTCCAAACGCCACCAAACTGTAATCTTCCAAATTTTGTAGATGGAAAAGTTGTCACGTCGAAATATTGGAGTTGATGTTTCGCGCGTTCGAAGTGAAAGTTCTGGTATCGTAAGGACCGATATAAATTAGAAAGACACCTTCGCTTGAGACGCGTGAAACATAGCATGCTTTCGTGCTATTTCATTTATTTTGAAAACACCTTCTCTTTCTCTTGCTTGCCTACGTAATTTTGTTATTTGCCTCGACGTCGTATCCCAACGTTGAAAGTAGAGGATCGTTGACAACTAGAATTGTGCGGGTAACTCTTCCTCGTTTCTCCGCGGAGAACGAAAATGCTGGAAAACGAGTGTTGATCATTCGTAACGAGCGATCCTTCTTCGATGTAAGACTGACGCGAATGCCGTGACGAGATGTAACAAGCCATGTGGCGAAAATGCCTACGAAAAGCCGTGCACGCGTAATTGTAACATGCGAATATCGTCGTTGTAAAATTGAGACGGCCGAAAGAAACCTTTCCCTGTGCGTTAGTCGTACCGCGTTGGCAACGATCGATCGGTCGATCTATCTTGTTCGTAATTTCGCCGACTCGTATCCGACTACTCCGTTAATTGTAATTCACTATTACGATTATATATGTTACGCTGTACACAAAGTGGAGACAGAGTTTTATTTACCAAATACGAGTTTTTTAATAAAAAGCTTTTTTGTGAAGGACACGCTATCTTTTATTCACTGTTTCCTCCTTTAGGAAACCCTAGGAAAATTAGGAACCGTACGCAATTTTCAGAAATAATCTTGTTTCGTTAAACCAACTGTCCGAACCAGCATCTAGTACACGTACGTACACACGAAAGAAGGGGGACTTACGTATCGGACATATGTAGGCCACCGGCGCGGTAGCAAAAATACAAATTAATATGTTCTGCTCTTAGAACTGAAAAGTTCTATGAAACTAAAAAGCTATTCCGCTCGAGATGCAGCGGTAGTTACTTCGGCGGGAATTGTTCGGAATCGCCGATCCGAGAAACGCCAATCTTCTATCCCGATTTCGTTTCTCGTTTTGCACCCCGCGTGTTTGTTCTTTTGCGATCATACATGCATACACGCGCATCTACACGTGCACGAATACGGTTCTCGATGTGCGCGCAACTGCAGCCCGCTCACCAAGAGACCGACCTCGATTCCACGTTTCAAGAACGTGCCTTTTCGCGTCACGACTCGGAATCGTCGCGACCTTTGCGATCCTCTTTATCCACGATGACGATTTTGCCGTCCAAGCATCGGGCTTCGAGCTACGAATTCCAACCACGAACAAACTTTAATCCGTACTGAACTTATTTATTATTGGCAGCTGCGCCGAATGTCTCCTAAGGGTACACTCGGTTCAAGTAACTCTGTTCAAATAACTCCACCGTGGATTCATGGACGGTACTACGGATCAGTGACGAATTTAAGCTTACGAAGGTCTAAAAAGTAATTCATGTTCTTTTCGAAAGGCGAGTATTATTATGGAAACGTTCTCATACGGTAGATTCACCTCTGGCGTGGACAAATCGTTCGAACAAAGTGTACCTTTTAGAGACATTCTTCTCAGGTGCCGACACCCGTATCGAGGTCCGCCGGGCACATATTCTATAGCTTTGGTAACCGCTTGCCAACGGCTAACGATTGCGGTGCATATCCGTGGCGGAGTCAGCGATAGTTGAAAAGAACAAGCTTAAACGATACGTATTTAGAATTGCGGCCACTTGCCGGACTTCGGAACACTCAAAAGTGCACGAGTACAAGGTGACGAGCGTATTCGATGCACGTGCCATCTCGACGATCGGGAAAACGTTTCTCCGGTAAAGCATCCTTCGTTCCATGGGATGCGGAAATATATACGGTAACTGCCGTTACACCAATCGATCGCGTAGACTACTGCAATTGTGATCGATCAATTGCCAACTCTGATTGTATTTCGCCCAACATTGTTCCCAAGGTGTTTCACGTGCCGCGGTTCGTTAGCTCGTTCGCAATTAACGAGCGTGACAAAACGCGAGAGAGCGGGCACGGCTCTCCAAACGAAACGACAAATCGAGTGCAATTTTTCAGCAGAAGATCCGTTGTTAGCGTCTCGGGTGTCGGAACGCGTGAGAGGGTTCTCTTCGCGGTGGTGATCGCGCGACAGAATGAGCAACTGTCGCAACGGTTACGGGCTTAATAATAGCGTGGCGTAACGCGGATTTAATTAGACACGGTCTCATTATAATACGTCTGGATGGCAGAGTTGGCGAGCCTCAGGGACTGGAGCGCCGACGTTATCCTCGGCGACAATCGACGACGAGTTTCATCTCGACGAATAAGCTGATCGAGACGAGCATCGCCGAAAAGCGATATTCAAAGTTAGATGCTTGAAGAGAGATGGCCTGTACCAGCAGGTACCGTTACTACCTGTTCCTCGCAGCATCTCCCGTTTTATCTCCGTACCTACGCGAGGAGGAGAAAGACGAGGAGGCCGCGATTCTCTCGAGGAACCCAACTCTCTTTGTTTCTGCCTCTCTCTATCGGCCACGGTGCTTGTTCCTCTTCGACGCGATCACTCTCTTCTGCCGCCTCTCACGCACCGCTTCACGAGGGCCGCGAAATTTTGAGTTCGATAACCCTGAAAACGAGCCGTTCCCAGAGAAACATTTCTTTCGTTCCTATCGTTTCGACAGCTACGCTGGAGGCTGCGAAACCTTCCGAGCTGCTCGTTAACGATCACTGTCAACAATCGTCAAACGTTAACGGTTACAAGCGTTGTTAGCACTTCGCACCCTAACGCGCGATTTAATCGAACGAAGTAGTCGCAAACATTTGAGTGCGTTTGGTATGAATCAACGAGAAACTTATCAATCTAATTAGTACGAGGATGCTATATACCGTATCTCTTTACATTTGTATTAGTTTCTTTAGATTTTATGTATACTTACGTACCAATGAACCTACTGGTTATTTGACACTTTGGTTGAATCCTACTTGTCGCTTCTGTCGTAAACGGTTTGACTGGGCTTCGGAACCTCTTCGGTGGCGATCTACGGAATAAAGAATTAAATGTAAATTAAATGTAGTCGGACGACGTAAATCTTAACAAAAATTCCAATGGCGCCTTCCATTCATCTTGATACGGTAATCCTTTTTATGGAAAAATGTTTTTTTTTTTAAATGGCACTTACAGCCTTCTTTGCGTCCAGTCTGCGACCTCGATATGGTCGCAAATTGGTCCTCGAGCTAAATTGAGTTTCACATGCCTCCTCGAAGGCATCGGATTCAAATACGATGATAGCCCGTGGAGATTTTTCTCGATCGAGGACAATCGAAGGTTAACGCATTGGGTACGAGAAAATTTTCATCGGCTACAAGTAGATCGTAATGCATGGATCGTGACAAAAAGGTATCGATCCGCGATAGCATGGTACAATTACAGACGCGCAGAGATCGTTGTCCTCTTTGAATGTGAGCTCGCGTCTCGAGACGCCTACCAACTCCGATCGGAAAGTCACCTGCCGCATACCTTTTGCTTCGTCGCTGGAGGCGGCAGCCTCTCTTTCTCCGAATGGGGGGAGAGCGAGAGAGAGAGAGAGAGAGAGAGAGAGAGAGAGAGAGAGAGAGAGACAGGTAGGTGGCCCGTGAAAAAAGATTCGCTTTCACGAAAGTCTGGACGGTCTCTTCATTTTTCCGTGTCGGCTCGTGGTTCTCTTCGATACAGAGCGTGGTACGAAATGGTATTCTTCGCATAAAAATCGTGGAATTTCTAAGATAAAGGAAATATTTAAATAAAAAGAAGGATGTTAGTTCTATGTAAGGTAGCTAATCGAACGTCGAAACACGATGACCCGAGCGACGGAAAATTGTATTATCGGGACGGTTAGCGTACGTAGGTGCGATCCGAATGTTCCTTGGCCAAATTCTTGGCACGCTGCACGGTTGCACCGTTGCTCGAGCTGCTCGCCGATTCCAAACGATTCGAGGGCCTCGTTACACTGGCTTCGTTTACAGAACTCCAGCCGATGGTTCTCCAAACGATCGCCGGTCGAAACGTCGATCGTCCTCGATTCGACTCGCATCTCAGTTAGACGGCCGACCCGATCGATGGTAAATTCCGAATTCTCGTTCATTTTGTCCCGTTCGAACGGTTGTATCCTGGTTGTTGCTAATTTTATTTTTTCCCAGGTCGCGTCGCACGGTGAAATGCGTGAAATTGTTGACAACGCGGGAGGCGAAAACGCGCGCACCTTGCGCCTGCTGCTCGCTCCAGCAACCCAGATCTCCGCGCCATGGAAATGTACCGTTAAAACGTGGCACGGACCCGCAGCCGTTACTCCTGTTCGACGAATCGTCGGTCAACAGGAACTCTCGCTCCCCCTCTGTCACCGACGCCCGTTCTGACCGATGGATCGCAGGATATCCGGACGATTCCCCGCGGTAGACCCTATCGGAGAAGCACGGAGCAACGATTTTTCGCGCGGTCGTGCTCCGAAGGAAGATCGGCGACAAATGGGTCGATGCGATCTCGCGGAAGAGACAACCGTGAGTTATCGTTGCGGAGAAAGCGCCCGTAAGGATGCAACGATCCACCTTTTTGTCGCGTTTCTTTCGTTATTTCAGGTAACACGATTCGCGAAACTTCGAGAGACGGAATAAACGCATACGGAATAAACGGATTCTTTGCAACTTTATGCTTATATTTCGCGGGCTTTCGAACCTTTTCGTCGGAAGTACTAACGCGAGTTACTTTTTTTTTTCAGGGAGTTGTGGCAACCGTCCAAGGATTGGCAACGCGTTCGTCGTGACGAAACAGCATTCGACTGTATCGATGAAAAAACTTCACGGTTCGCGGACTTCGCGATGCCGATATCATCCATTATGCTCGCGAGTTGAGCCGCGATAAACGACTTCCGGCGTACTTCTTATGGTGCTGCTCCATATTCACGTTGCGACGCGGTTCCACGAGCGAAAGTACTTCCACGGCTAAATTATTATCGGCACGCGGTGCGGTAGCAGGAAGAGCTCGTCCTTCGAGGATACAGGAACACTCCAAACGCGGAACGGTCAATAATTCGTAACACTGTCAGTGTCGAGAACGGGCACCAAGTCCCGCGACCTTGGAAGACACGAGTCCCAGGACCTCTCGAACGACCACATTCCTCTTACGCGATGTTGAGAAACTACGCGTAGGAAGTGTTCGTCGAAACCTTGTCAGAGTCTGCGTTATTATACGGAGGATGATTTGTAAAAAGTATTCGAAACGATATCTTTTCGATGCACAGCCAAGCATTGATTTTTGCGCAAATAAGATGTTACTCGAACGATCCGCGTTTTATCGCCCAGGATCGAAGTTGCAAAATTGTTTAACGGGTCGCGACTGTCGAAGTGGACCAAGTGGTAACGCGAGCGGGAAACCTACGCTTGTGTTACACACTTTTGCTCGCTGAATCAACGATCCCGATAAACGCGCGCGTAACATTCTCACAGTCGTCGCCGCTTTCAAACTTGGGCGTCTCGCTGCATTGTTGCGCGCCTTTTGCATAATTCGACTTCCGGCATTCCGAGGTTTTCGCCCGCGTATCTACGAAGCGGCACGGTTTTGTCGGCGAAAGTGCCTATTGATGGCGTATGATCGACTAACGACGACGGCAGGAAAAACGTCGATGATCCAACGAACCGTCCCTCGGACTCGCTGGCCTCCCTCTTCGACGCGTGGTGGATCTGCGGTTTCGCGAAAGGGGCCAGTGGTGCGTCGGATACGTCCGACAGGATTACCCGCGTGTTCTTATATCGGTGAGAAGGAAATCGACGTAACTCGAGTATCGCGTTTTTATACCGGCGATCCCTGCTACTGGGATACCAACGGCTGCTTGATTCTCATTAATCTTCGATGCCATTGACTTTGGTTGGACGCGTTGTGTGAAAAAATCGCAAAGAAAAAATCCCGCGCGAAGCAAGGACACGCCGTATCGCAAGTGCACGGGAGGTACGCGGACTACCGAGGCCGATCGCGAGCACTATTCTTTCTTCTCCTACGTCTCGGGACGGCAAATGAGAATTTCGTGGCTCGTCGGGACCTCGAGGTGCTCGGCTTAATAAGGATCCTTTGGAGTAGTCGACGACTAGACGCGGGAAGACTTCTCCGAGACGGAACAGGGAGAGGGTAATAACAGCGATGAAGAAGAAGGCACTCCGAGAGGACGCCTCCGGCACTTTTCTCCTGGCTTAATCGTTATGGAAAGTCGGAGGATAATATGGGACGTCGGCGTGCTGCAGAATCTTGTAGGATCGCCGCGTAGCCGGCATTCTCCGCGAACCGAGAGAAATAAACGAGCGACTCTGAATTTATTCCACGAACGCCGAAGTGAAAACCTTCTGTCCTCGTTTAATCAACGGTAAGACGTAAAAACTGTCGTATCGTCGCGTTGGCTCCGAATGCTCAGGATTCCTCGTTGCCGAAGGTGTACGAGTACGGGATAACGCCTGTCTCGAAGAATCGCACGTAGTGGTGTTTATTCCGCGGATAACGCCGAAAATACGCATTTCTTCGAAGCGGCGAGGATAATAATACAGGTGTACCGCAGCATCTCGTTGGAGCAGGACGCTCCGTAGCCCACATTGCCGAAGTAAGCTGCGGTGTCGGTAGCGGTGGGTTCGAGACGCCATCGCAGCGTTTCGTTGCTTCGAGCGCACACCCGTGTCTGACTTTTTTTTTAAATTGAAGGAAATTGAAAATCTGGAGTGATCCGAATCGATAGAAAAAAGGTTTTATCTAGAATAAAACAGTCGAATAAAAAAAAAAAATTGATGTATTTACAATAGGTGTGTCGACTGACATATCGGAAGATAAGGATGAATATTTTTGCGTGTAACGTTATCAACGCGAACGTTATCTAAAAAATGTTTTCGGTGAACGTAAAAGCACGTGAAATCTCACGGGTGCGAATTCTACAGGTGTATTCTACGCGCGCCGTTCCGAGGTGCTTTTCCCTACAAAAATGTCGAAAGAACGACCAATTTTTCAGCTAGCCAGGCGTACGCGCGGTTTCTCTTGCGTTTGAAATCTGATATTTTTTTGCGCGCAGCAAATTCGCAAGATACTTGCTCTTCGTGCGAGCAGCGAATCGAACGGGGAATCGCTGCACGCGGAGCGGGATGAACGGATGGGCGCACCGTTCGCGGGTGAAGGAGGTTGAGTGAACGTGGGACACGGGCAGACAGAGAAAGGGAAAGAGATAGAGGGAGAAGGAGAGCGATGTAGAGAGCGAGAGATAGAGAGAGAGGGGGAGAGAGACAGGAGACGGTGTTTGTAATCAAAGGGGCGATCCGCGGCGCGGCGTGGAAGAAAGTCAGCCTACTGGCTCGGCAGTCCGGCACGGCGCGTTGTCCCGAATGCACGTCGAACCATCGATTTCCGCGTGTCGTGGCCACGTGATCGCGCAGTTCTCCGCACCCGTGTCAACCGGCTCCGTTTCCACGCGGTTCCAACTCCGCTACGAACCACCTACGTCGATCGAATCGCGTCGCGACAACCGAACCAGTCGAGCTATCGTCGCGTATCGCGAAACGATCGCGCGGCCTCCGCCAGCGGAGATCGAGGCTTTAACGGTATCCGAACGCGCGGACAACTCGGTAGCGGAAAACCGGGGATCGAAGGTCGACTCACGTGGCCAGAGTCACCGCTGGTGATGCACGCACAGGAATACGCAGTCTCCTCGGCGATGATAACGAGCCTCGAATGAATGGTAAGTACCGGTAATCGACATGGGAACTGGCGCGAGGAGTTTCTCTGCGATTACGTCCGAAGAAATTGCGACGAAGTACGGATTCTTTTCGCCACGGAGCCTCGACGATACGGTCGGTGTCGCGTATGACGACGACAAAGAGGATTCTTGCAAATGCAGCTACGAAATTAATCGAATTCGAGCCGAAAGTCGATGGAACCGAATTGGTTCCAACGCGGCGTTAACGGAGCGCTGATTGAACTATAGTTGTATATAACGATCCTTTCCGTATAGAAACTTTGCATTACTATAGAAGTTATTTACAACTGAAGCGACGATCGACGGTATGCGAACAACACCGCGATTATTATCATTATTTCAGGCGATACTCTTGTAAGCGTTAGACGCGACGGATATTTAAAATTCATCGCAGCAGGTGGAGTACACGCTCGATAGCGGGCATATTGGACGCGACACGAGGCCTCCCGCAAACCGCCGGTACGCTATCGAAGGAACATATTTCTGTTGATCCGTTTAACGGGACGCGATTCTACGGCTTCGATGAACGTCATCTCGATAGGAAACGAGGAGAATGTTAAAAGTAACCAAGGGTACGATTTGATGCCACGTTTCCCGTTTCTCTTTCCCCCCAAAATAGTTGCAGATTTCCCGATCGGGCCAACTTCCTCGCGACAGGAGTAAAAGATTGCCGATAATGCGGCGATCGACAAGAAATCTCTCGCGAAACCAGTTTTCGACGCAACGGACAGCGCGGGGCCTTTGAAAGCCGATGGCATTTCGCGCTTTTTATCCCTGAGCGGAGAGACGGTGGCCCCGGGCTCGCTCTCTCTCTCTCTCTTTCTGGCTCCTTCTCGCTCGAGCCGCGATTTCCTAGCTCCGAGGTATTCCGAGCCGATGCATGGATAATTATTCCCGATCCCCGTGAAAGTTCGACCGCTCGAACCTCGACGCTAGGAAGCGCCGCTTGCCAAACAAACAACCGTGCACGCGTTGCGATTCCTTTCCTATTGCCTTCTTTTCAGCGCGCGAGTAACGCTCCGATGTCACGCTGTTGCTCCTAATACGTTCATTTTTCCTTCGTTTTGCGCTCTGTTATACAACGCTTCCGTGTACGCGGCCGGTTTCTAAAGCCTTTAGACCGACTTTGGGAAAGCGATCGGTTACTGGGTCATTCTACGCGAAATCGGACACTTTTCGGCGAAACGTTTCGTCTACTTTTTCGCGATCGAGGTATCATTTCTGTAAATGGGAATGGTCCACTATGTTACGATGACGTTACAAGATGACGTTACAGCTTAGCGCGGTGACTGGAGTGTGGTAGTTGAATCTACGGCAATGACTTTCCAAATGCTATATCGCACGCCAGGGGGTCACGGAATCCGCCAAAGAAGTCTAATCTGCTCCTAAACGTGAGATTCCTAGATTCGAGAGATTCATCTTCCACTGGTGGAATCAAACATTCTAACCCAGAGAAATGTAACCTTCGAGCATTCGTTTCGAAAGTTTAGCTATCGAGTACACGATACAGGTTGTAGGTGTGACGGTGACTATAGACACTGAAAGCAAAGTTTGGAGGACAACCGGTGGATCGAATGGAGTTAACCCGCTAATGACGAGGTAGCTAGCGTTGTTGGAAAATATTTGCAAAAAAACCCGTGGAATGTTTATTTGTCGAAGCAGGCACGATTGGTTCATTTGAAATTTTCGAATTCCCAGAATAGTTTCAGCGAACCGCGAACGCGTCGAATTCGACGACCGGACCAAACTGGACAGGAAAATCGCTATAAAAGACGAGCGGTAAATCGTCTTTCGCCGCACGCGCGCGTACGCGGACATAGATGGAGCGAAATGTAATTTAATGCCGTTTTTCCAGC
This sequence comes from Hylaeus anthracinus, assembly GCF_026225885.1. Lineage (NCBI taxonomy): Eukaryota > Metazoa > Arthropoda > Insecta > Hymenoptera > Colletidae > Hylaeus > Hylaeus anthracinus. Next base: position 16,096,570 of record NW_026534337.1, read on the forward strand.
CGTCGCGACGAGTGCGCCAAGAATAACCGGGATTTAAAATAATGAATGGAACACGCTGTCAAAATGCGTGAAGCGTGACGGAGAACGCCGTCGTTACGTAACTCTGCCGCATTGTAGCGTCGTTTACGGCTGGGAAAATGCAGAATTCCAAGGGGGGGAGGGGGGGGGGAGGGAGGGTTACGAACCTCCACTTAGCCGAGTGTAAACATTTCCGCGCGGAACGCTCGATAGTTCCGAATAAGGACGACGACATCGCCTTCGCCAGGAAATCTGTGCCAATTAAACCGCCCCGCGCGCTTTGCTTTCTCGCGTGGCTAATCGCGTCGAACTCATCGAATACCGAACACTTTCGACGCGTTTCCAATTGCGATTCCGCCTCCATGACACGAGGCTTATCGGTCACCGGTGGAATCGCAAAGAGGCGACGGAGAATTGGAATCAATCGAGCGGGGCTTAAAACGGAATGCGTCCATTCGAGTTAGACCGCGCGAACGGAACGGCGCGGGAGTTGTAGGTCGGTCCGAGCGGTTTGTTAATTCGGAGCAGGTTTAGCTGTCCCGGTTGTTTGACAAACCGATTAGTCGTTGGTAATCGAGCCGTGCATTTATTAGGATGCGGTACAGTTTTGGGTGTCAAGGCGGTTGGGGCAGTTAGAGGGTTACTCTTGGAGGGCAAACTCCGAGCAATATTGCGCTAATTTCCTCTTTGGAAGCCTTTCACCACCCGGGAGTCACGTTTTGCGTAACGAGCATAGTTTCATTTGTACGGTGAGAAAGTTTTGGAAACGACGATAGAAAAATCGCGTCGGAGTACGTAGGCAATGCGGCTGGTAAATAAGTGATCTAGATGGTAAAGCTACCCACGGACCTTGTCCGTGACTAGGTCGCACGAAATGATTCGTAACGCGTAAATACTTTACCAATAACTGCGGGAAACGTGTTAAGTTAGTCGTCGTCTAGACGTGTTCGCTACTGATTTACGGTTGGTTTCCAATAGGACGAGGAAAGACCGTGGGTGGAAGAATCTACGGAACTACAAGAGGAGTTACGTTTACTATTATGTACGTGCTCGGTTTACACCAGGCAAGTGCTCTCAAACTTCGTTTCTGTGTCGCGTGCACAACGAAATGATGTATCCGGGGCAGATTCGATCGATCGGGCGCATCTCGCGAATCGGAACACGGTTTCGTAATATTTTCACGAGGCTGCTGATGCCGAGTCTTGAGAGTGCCGGCATATCGGGAGAATGTGGCGATCGGCCCTGCGGCTACGAATTCCGTTACGCGCACTTGTTTGGTTCCACGGCTTCTCCCGTCTCCGTGCTCAGCCCATGAATATATTTTTACCATGGCCACGTCTTCGGGATCCATGGCCCGAATTCGCGTATCTGGCTGGCAAATGACGCACGATTTTTTCCAACTAAAGAACGCCACCGTTTATTCTCTTATTTCCTCTTACTGTCGAAGCAATTCGTCGACGTTTGGAGAGTCCAAAGAAGCCGCGAAACTTTCGTAATTCGAATTCTGAAAATAAGTGGGAGCCATTTGACAAAATCACGACAGCGTGAGACGATAATTCTGCGATGGCAGGCTTCCGGTATCGAATGGGATTTCAGAATCGCTATAGCGCTCGCCGAAGAAAGTCCGCTCCTAGTGCACTCGATTATTCACGATCAATGACGTAGAACCTACTCCAGGAATCTCGAAGTAACCGTTAACGAGGGACCTGTTGAGAAAGCCCCCGAGGTTCTCTCGACGCCGCAGGTATCTCAATAGTCTTCGCAGCCTGTTAATTTTAACTACGCTCAGCGATCGCGGATTTTATCGCGGGAACGACTATTCGCACCTGTTAGCGTTATTTTTGCTATCGCGGTCACTCGCGATAACCCGAAAGGACGAGTAGATAGAATCGTGTTTCGGCGAAACTACCAAACGATTAACCGTAAAATAATCGTTACTTCCTTGGTAATTACGCACAGATTAAGCCTCCGCGATCGTTACCAAACGTAAATTGGTTTATCGTAAAGGAGCACAATCGTCGTTTAAGAAGATTTAAACGACGTTCTTCAAGGTAAACAGGTGGTTTCAAGCCTTCCCTCCGGTAACCAGGGAAAACAACAAGCCAATTACCATTGCTTGGAAGCTGCTTTAAAGTCCAACGAAGCTTTCGTCTGAAAGACTTCAACGGAGAAGACTAGACTTCCAGGTCGAGGCACGATTTTTTTCGTATCGTGTAACTTCTTTCGGACAAAAACCCGGGTTGCTCGCGGTAAAACACGTAAATCGGACATACGTTCTCGCAGCCAACCAACAATCTACTTATCACGAGCACGGAACGGTCGTTCGAATTATGTTTTCCACGGCGCAGCGTCGAAAACAGGGAAAACGGCTTATCCTGAAACATCGCGCGGGTCCCGGCCGTCTGGATGTTTCACCGAGTGATTTACGAGGTTGAAGGAAAGACTTTCCATTCTCGCGAATCACGCGAGATGGTTGCCGTGAAAAGGACCGCGGATATATGAAAAAAAATGGCGACCGTGATTCCAAGACGGCAGTCGGAGGGGATCCCTTGACGATCAGCTGATCGGCCGGCAGTGACCCCGGGTCAATCTACTTTCTACTTCTCGCATTCTACGGAAATCGGAGGCGGTAGGCGGGCGGAGGAAAGAAAGGCTGCTCGCTGAATATCCCTGTTGGGGGCGAGCGTACTTTCTCGCGACGAGAGGAGCCCATCGTACGTATCGTTAGACGAATCGGGATGCCGATGAGTGAAAACGAACGGAGGCGGTGAATAAATAGTCGCATCACCCCTCGAAGACTTATTGCCAGGGACGTTGCGGGAATCTCTCCCGGCTTTCTGGAAAATATTCTCTCTATCGTGAGAACAGATCTCGCGAGAAAGATCCGTGCCGGGCGATTTTTCTCTTTCATACGCGTCGCACGACCTCGCATTCGTTAATTAACTTTCCAAATATATTAGCTCGAGCGGAATGTTCTCCATCGATCTTTTAGGTCAATGTAAACGGCGATTTGTTACATCTATACAAATAAAAATGAAAGCCCTGGCTCACTGACTCACCAACGCCTTGGCTAAACCCTTGAACTTAGAAAGCTGAGTTTTTGCACAGAGGTTTCCTTTATGATGTATACAAGAAATAGAAACGGATATTTCGACATTCAACCCCTAAGGGAATAAAAAGGGGTTCCAACGTAGTATTCCACGCGGGTGAAATCTCGGGGCGCAGGTATGTAGTTTATTATCAGTAGCTGCGATCATCGATGTATGCGTATGAAGTAACATCGCGTTCCAAACACAGATTCCTTTAACTAATTTCTTTCGACTGACATCTACGCGAACGAGGCCGTAAACGGAAGCTGCTATGTAAAATAAAATAAAATTTGTCGATTCGAAGCAGGCTCGGGACGAGAACGCGGGCATCCCGGCTCGGCGCTGATACGCGTCGACGCGTATTTTATATTTGTTCGCACAATTTGCACCGTAATCGTATTGTAACAGTACATGGTCAGACGAGGAAACGAGCAGGTACGTGCAGAGAACATGAAAGTTCCACGCTAAGTTGGTCACGCGAGTCAGCCGGCGTGTAGTTGAAGATCGCTTAATGACCGTCCGAGAGGATCTTCGTGCTACGTGACACAGTTTGTCGACGTCTATTCACAGCCACAGGTTGACGACAATCCGCGAGATTTCCGCGCGTACACTCCAATTTCCCTCGGCTTTGGATAATCGTGCATCGACATCGTCGAGATCAGGGGTCGGCAAACTTTTTCCGAGGAGAGTCGAATAGTTTACCGAGCCTTGGTCTAGATTCTGAATCGCTATCGTTCAACTTCTTTAGCAGCCAAGATGTCATCGTCGTAACTTTTCCGTTAACGAACAAATTAATTTCTCGAATCCCGACCATTGCCACCATAAAATTGACGCTCGCGTTCGATCGTTTCTTACGGGGCATCGCGCTAACCAATCGAGTTAATGGAGAAAGCTGCGCAATAATCTCGTTCGACGACTCGTTAGAGAAAGAAACGTTTGCTCCGTAAAACTGACCAAGTTCGCACGAACTTGTAAGAAAACTTGCCCGTCGATTACGACACCGATTGTCTACAATGGCGTGGACCTGCTTTCAGGGAGTGGCCAGCATTCCGGACTGTAAAGATCAGCAGTGGGGTTGCGATGAATGGAACGCTTTGAGATCGATCCGGAAAATGGATGTCGCCAAGAACGCAACGGAGGATTTCGTGACGGTGGTCAACGTCGAGGGTCAGCCACCGCCGGAAAATTTTGTCACCGTGCTGTCCATCGGCAGCGAGAAAAAGGAGGACGAGCCACCACCCACGACCTTGACCAAGAGCCAAGTCAACGGGGTGAATGGGGTTAACGGGATCGACGGACCCCTCGAAGAGGAGGTCGAGGTGTTCAGGCTACCTGGAGAACGGCTAGGATTTGGACTGAAGTTCGAAGGAGGAAACAAGACTTCGGAGCGGGTCAGGAGGCTGTTCGTTCAAAGCTGCGCGGAGCAGAGCCCTGCGAGCAGGGCTAAATGCTCGTGGGGCACCTTGGGAGAGGGTGACGAGGTAAGAGGAAGATCGTACGTTTTTCTGGTACGGAGAGTTGCCAAAATCGTCCCGTTTAACCATTTAGCTTACAATCGTCGTGTCAGAGACACGGTTAGTCGACCGGTCCATATTTTCCGTTTGAATTCTATTTTTCTTTGCAAATGGAGGACGTTTATTTATACGAACACATTCGTAGCAGCCGACGTAATTTCGCGTCACTTTTAATTCCATAGTTGGTCGTCGGTGATGCCGGTTACCGCTGACGTAATTCCGTACGTCATTTCGTACTTCTAGGAAGGCAGACGACTACGATTACCGCAAATGCCCAATAATCCAATAACAGAGAAATCTAAGAGATACGATTCAGCCAACTCTCTCTCACCGAAACGTTTTAATTACACGAACGATAAGCTTTCCGTGTCACGCGACAAGACGCGATTCCCGCCTCCGATTTTCGAGACCCACTTCCTGCGTAACGATTCCCAGGAGAACCCGTGCAAGAAACAAGCATGTCGTATCTCACGTGCTCACTGGTCACGTTAACCGCGTCTCTTTTCCAGGTACTCTCGATAGACGGTGTACCAGTGACACACATGACTCGGCTGGATTGCGTGAGGAGATTGAAGGAATCGCAGCTGGTTATCAAGCTAATGGTTAGGTGCAGGGGAGCGCTCAGGCCTGAAGTTGTTAGCGCCGAGAAAAAAAATTCCCCGGAGAAGAGCAAGGTGCCTCCGGAACTGCCGTCGGCACCTCCGCCGGTTCCGCCGCGAAAGTTGAGGCAAGCTCGAGGTTCTGCTGACGGCGAGGCCAATCCGAGCCCGGTGAAAAAGTCCTGGAACGGGCACAGATCACGGACCAGCTCGCAGAGCAGTTCTCAGAACAGTTCTCCTGGATCCCACCCCGTCGGTCAACTCGACAGCAAATCTAGTACGTACGAGAGTTGCGAGTCCTCGCCTAAGAGCAATGGCTCCGCCCAAGAGACCCCGAAAGGATCGCCGAAGGAACGATCGCCGGAGCTTGCGAAATCCAAACAGGTTCGGTTCAAAGTTGAATCGTTTAATCGTTCCACTTTGTTTTCTCTCTGTCTAACATATATACACTTGCAGGAACCTCCGGAAGCGATGGTGTACTTGGACGCTAGATCGCAGTGCGGCTCAACGCACGGAAGCACTTCCGACGACACGGGTAGCTCGATGTCCACGGTGATCGACCGATTCTCGACGTCTGACCGAGTATCGACGATCTCGACCACCTCGACGGCTTCCACCACCTCCGAACAGCCGGGCGAACTTTCCTACAGGACCGATCACGAATTCGATCGATCGTCCGACCGCGATTTCCAATTGTCCAAAACGATCTGTCCGTTCGAGACCTTGGACGGCGACTATTCGTCGAATCCGCCCGACTACCTGCTGCGTCGGTTAGCCAACTCCGAAGCGGTGACCCACGTCGAGTCTCGAGGAGAAGTCGAGAGGATCACCGCGGTGGTGGCACCTAACACGGTGCTGATCGAGGAAACGATCACCTTTCAGCCGCCGCTGAGCTTCCAGGACGCGCCGCTGAGCTATGGTCACGAAGCCAGGCCGGATCTCTTTTACACGGCCGATCTAGCCGCCGACTCGACGACGCATTTCAGGCCAATTAAGGACGATGTCGAACTCGTCGAACGCGTGAACGGCGACCACGAGGAATTCCACGCCACGGAAACCTCGCCAACGTCGGAGAAGCTCAAGGAAACACCCGTTGGACGAGGCTCGGACAAAACCCCGCCGCCTCTGCCGGCTAGGAATCACGTTAACAGGATCGCCGTCAATCAATCAACCAACAACGATCGCCAGATCGAGCCACGACCGCGGAAACTATCCGACTCGTCTACCACCGAGACAACCGATAGCCAACATGACGCACCTGTTCTACCCCCCAAGCCATCGCCCAGAAGAGACGTCAAGGTCAGACGGAAGAGACCACCACCGCCACCTCCTCCACCCACAGTCGCACCCCGAACAGAAGTCAAGCCTCCCTCGTTGCCAGAGTTCGAGCAAGCGAGTTTCGAGCAGCGGGAACCCTCGAGTCCGGAATCGAACGTTCCTTCTGCGAAGATCCGCGACACCGTTGTCAAGCCGAAACCCGAGGACAGGTCGAAGATCCTGGAGAAAAACGATTCGCCGACGTCGGTTAAGATCGTACCCAACGAGACGAACTCGGACGAGAAGAGAATCGACGAAACGGAGGACACCGAGTCCACGGATAATTACGAATCTCTCGAAGACGATGGATCGCACAGAACGAACAAGGTACTGGAGATAATCGAGATAAGGAAGGCGAAAGCGTTGTCGCCGACGACGAATTCTCATCCGCGAAACGAGACGGATAATTTTAGCGAACAATCCAAGCCGACGGTCGACGACGAAAGAATCAACGACGACGCGGAGGAAACGAAAGCGGAGATCGCCGAGAACTACGAGAGACCTAAGCCGGAGCTTAGAACCGGAGTCACGATCTCGACGGAAGTGGAGGATTCGGGGGATGAAAGCGACGAGGCCATCACGAGATTCAACGATTGCGTAGACAACCAATACGAGGAACAGCCGAGCAAAAACGAAAACTCGGCTGGTTCGCGAGACATAGATTCGCCGTTGCGCGAAAAAACGACGGGATTTGGAAGACGGGAGAACGACGACGAAGAGTCCTATCGATCCCTCGACGACGTCCAACGCGATCTACGTAATTCGGTGGCTAATCGAAGCCGGGATAAACGAGAAGCTATCGAAGACGAGGACACGACCGACGAAAGCGACGACGACGATTATTACTGGCAAAGTAATCTGGCCACGATCGGCGAAGAAGAGGAAACGAATTCGCTCGAGTACACGACTGCGTAAGTTTGTTTCGCTACGGTGTTTTACTTCGGGCCGTAAACAAGGAAGTATCGTTATCGAAGGCGGATAACAGGGATTTTTTGAACGTCTAACAATCGCCGTTAAACGTGTTCAACATCTCGAAACCAGTTTCCAAAAGAAAGAATAAAAGGAGCAGCGTTAATATGCAACACGGCGATCCCTCGCGAGAGATACCTCTTCTCGCTACCTGATTCGCTCTGAAACTGGTCCTTGTTCCTTATTACCGGTTATCAAAGTGTACCATCTACTCAATTTTACTGGAATAAGTTTTTCTCGCCGATCTACTATCTCATCTGTCACGAGGTGTTTGCATAGAACGCGGGACCGACCGTGCATGCGCCCAAGTGGGTTCAGATTTACAGTACATTAATTCGCAACTATTCGGTACAGCGAGCGGTAGCGGAATGTATTTTTTAATTGTAAGCAAAAGCACGCTTTTTGCCTGAATGTACGTACCTACACGATTTATACTGTTGCGAGTTCCATGGGAGTAGACAAAGTTCGAGTTGGTTACAATTTCTGTCGATGGACTAATTCGAGTTCTCTGTTTTTACAGAAACAAAGAGGGGAGTGACAGCGACGCGAGCGGTATAGAGAAGCTAGAATGCCAAGAATCATCGACGAACAAGAACGACGCGTTCAGCGAAAAAGGTAACGTCATTGATATTCTTCAGGTGACTGTCTCGAGTATTTTGTAAGATAATTAAGATAACGACAGTAGTCTAGCGAAGAGCAAGAAGGAACATAGAAATTGGCAAACCTTTTCATCCTTCGACTTGTACACGTCTAAACGAAAAATAAGGCACGGAGAATTTGAACCCACGATCCTCGGATCCACAGTCGACCGCGATAATACTAATACATAAATGAAGCGTGTCCAGAGAAGCGTCGAAAGAAAAGGGCAATTACGGTATTTAATGTGATCGAGGAGTCTATCGTTCTCATCTTAATTTGCCAATTTAAATGTCGAAAAGTACGCGCGTGTTGGGCAAATTGAAACGCGTCTTCGAGGTCGAATAGAAAACAATTACGAGCCGGACGTTTTACGTCCATTAAACGTAACTGCGCAAAAATGTTAGCGGCATCGAGTTGATTCGCGTGACCTTGAATCGTCGTTAATTCTCACGAAGTAGTCCGGTCAATTTGGTCGTTAGGTTCTTGGTTGCTTCGCGAGAAGACACGGTGTTCGGATAGGTGATCATCGAGTAGGACCCCGGCTAGAAATACAGGTGTCGCGAAAATGTTTCTCCTTCTCTTAGCGGTCCATATCGGTCGACGCCGACTGAGAGTCGAACCTGAACGAACGAAAGGATCCGCGTGGTCTCGAGGCAAAGCGATTTCATTGAACTCCAAGCGAAGGTTCAAACGCTGGCCGACGTAGAGAAGGAATTCTCCATTGGCGCGGTGAACACGCGGCATGCACGCACGCCCACGCGTGCGTCCCGCCGCCTCGCGTCGCGCTTCATAAAGGTTACGCATTAATCTCGGTGCGTTACGCGCCGCTAAGGTTCTCCGGTTTCGCGCGCGCACGCCAGCAAGCATTCAAAACGGAGGCACAGCAAGCTCGCAGAACCTTAAAGACAAAGGCGTTGTTCGCTCGCGGCGCACCTTCGACGGCCAGGAATTTCTGTGCGCCCCGATACGCGCGCCAAATGGATCTGCGATCATTGTCCGCCAAAGATGGATCGTGACTTACGTGGGAAATCCAACGGCCAGATCGCCAGGACTGGAGACAATGTCGCGAGACGCGTTCGACTAAAAATATCCCAGTGCTGCGCGATCCGAACGTTAAATCCTAGAATCGAAGCAACGATGGGCTTGTATAGCACTCTTGGAAGTACATCTTCGACGTTTCACCTACCGTTTGTAAAACAAGTATTACCTTGAATAACTCAAAACTTGCAATAGGGATTATCGGCTCGTTAGAGTTACCGAGTCATTAAAGTGGAGCATTTCCGTATTAATACCGGGAACGCGTAATCTTCCTAACCATAAATCTGGTGGTTCGAGCGGTGAAGCGAAACTGACCGAAGACAGCCCGTATACAACGCACGCTAAGGAATTCCTAAAGAGTTTCGATATAAACAACACCCATTTGTTTACCTAACGAAGATAGGGAAAAACGTTGCTTGCAGAGTGACCAGGTAGAAAAGGCGCGCGGTAATTGCTAGGCTGGATGTACCGGATGTCGATTATCGTGGGCGTACGCGAACAGCGCGCGATCATTTACCCTCGCAGCCTTATTACGTGCAGCGTCGCGATCCAGTAAATGTATAGCCGAGAGTTTTCGCACCTCGTGCGAGCTACGTTGAACGTACACGTCGTATTTCAGCTTTCAGTCTCGCGTTAACAGGGAGAGAGGTCGTTGAGAGGAAAATTAAAAACTGGATTATCCGACGGGAAATAGGTTTAGGACTACGGTTTTTTCTAAAACTACGATTTTTTAGAAGTATTTCCTCGGAAAATGTGGAAGATATCAGGTATCGCCCATCTCTATTCAAATTCTGTACCACGAGTTCCACACGTTACTATAGGTTAAAGGGTTAATATGGTCTCGCGCGCTTCGTTTATCGTCATTTTTGAATGATATCTATCGATTGAAAAATAGTCGGAACCCGCGCGAGGTTGGTATTAACCGCGTGTTTCGAAATCATGACGAGAAAGATCAGCAGCTTCGGCGAACAGGGGAAATAAGGAAACTCCTTTCGATCGCTAATCAGCGCACCACTCCTCGAAAGTGGATGCTCGATCGCGGCCGGTGGGTGTGAGAACGAAACCGTTAAGTATAATTCAAGAAGCACGAGGCGAGCTCCGGCTGTGCTCAGGTAGCTGGTTTACACAGCCAACGAAGGAACCGAGCTTTGAGGATCCTATTAAAACGCGAAACTTTACGACGCGACCCTTTCACGGGAAATAAACGTTCCATGCGTTGCCTTCAAACGAGCCGGCGTTAACTTTTCAACGTTATTTACAGAACGAAACGTTGAATTGTTGACATTCACTGGGTATATTTTCGCTGGGTAGGCTTTCAAGTTTTAAGGAGAACTTGGACCGACGAGTCGTTCGAATTTTCCTAAAGAACGAGGGTTCGATTACTCGCACCGGTACTCGACATTTTTATACAACCTTAACCAGACGGAGAGACCGAAGAGAAGTCGCTGCCTGGTCTGGCGATATGGCAATCCGATAAAAAACAACGTAGATATACCGTTAATAGTGTCCGCGCTGGTGCGTTTACCTCACAGCGCGAAAATGTAAAAAATTTGAACGCGTCGGCCGGTTACGCAAGTCGTCGGATAATCAGGAGAAATGATAGATCGTTGAGCGAAAAGCGACGGGAGATGTTCGCAGGCGGTCGTGTCACTGCGTTCCATCGGCTGAGGCTTCTAACTCTCGGTGAACAGTCCGGTCAGCTACGGTTGCGAGTGTGGGTGGCTGGTCAGGGTCTGTCAGGGCATAGTAGTCACAACAATATGGCCGTCGCGCATACCCGGAGCTCCAGGGTGACCAGGGTTCGCCGTCTGCCGGAGTTCTCGCAGTGGTTGACCGCGCTCAAGGTCCCATTCCCCCTTAATCGCCTTCCTTTTCGAGATCTTTCACTCGGTTCGCTCCCAATCGAAGAGACCGCAATCTCTGGCGAACGCTCGCGCATACACGTACCTACCGCCTATGAGCCCGTACGGAGGAGACGACATTCCACGGAGCCTGGATGCTGCGCGCAGTATACTGACCTAAAGATAACCGGATTACCCTACAATCGCCTCGCGTCATTGCTCGATTATTCGACTACTCACCTATCGGCCAAAAGGTTGACGCCGTAGCTACCTGACGCGCGAATGCAATCCCTTATTCGTACGCCGCGCTTCGAATTCCTTTCTTAAATCGCAAGCCCCGAGCCAGCCATCGACATCCGTTAAAACGAAGGAAAGCAATCGCTGTAGCAGTCCGATCGTTGCAATTACCGATATTGCTGGTTTCGTCCGCGAGCGATTAGTCCGTTCTGCGAACAGGAGATACTCGTGGCTTCCAGATCGAAACCAATCGGATTCATCGCGGCAATAATGATCCCCGACTTTCCCTTGGGCCGTTTAATATTCATGCGCGCAATGGATGCCGTGCTTGGTCGGTGGAAATAGGAAATTGCAACGGGAAGAAAATTGCACGCATCTCGACAACGTCTTTCGCCGCTCTTCAAATTCGGGATGTCGGTTTCTGTACTTTAACCCTTTGCGGACGGGACGCTCTGACGTGCGAGTGTCCGCCTGAACGGGGAGTCTTAAGAGCATTTATTAGACGTTTTATCGATAACTTCAATTTTATATGTTACGATGCTTGGGCTCCCCTAATACTTCTGAACGAGGATGTACATCGTATTTGGTGCATTAACCGAGGCCACGCGATAACTCCTCTGGTATTGGCCGTTTTCTATTCGGTTCCAAGGAACTGGTCACGACCGATGATTGGTCGAATCGATCATTCGGAGAAACTATCGGAGGCGAGTCGCTCGAGGAAGCGTCGGAACGCTCGCGAAACGGTTCGTTCCGATGCTCACGGGAATAAACTCGACGGCGGATCGTTCACCGAGCAATTATGAAGTCACGGTCAAACGGCGAGGGTCGATCGATGCGCGCCAGCGAGTCGCGAATCTTTCTCCTTTTTTCCACGGAACTGAAATTAGATCGTTCGATTTTATTTATCGCGCGAGCCGCGAGTAAGTCAGCCGCGATGATAGGCGACCTCGCGGACGATCGTTTCGCTGGGAGAACCGGTTGGCCGACGCTTTAAAAACCGTTTAGTCGAAAGGATCGCTGTTTATCCGTCGTTCGCGCGCTATCGTAAGATAAATGTACGACGAGAACGACTAGGTGACAGGTCATCGCGTTCCCTCGAACGGACAGGGCCCCGGAGGTTACTACTTTCATCGGGATGCCGTATTAATTAGCCGCGCGGGTCGTTAAAATTTAGCGAAAGCGGACGCTCGATCCTCGTAAAAGAGCCTGAAAGAGTTTAACGCTTGGCAAACGGTATAAACTCCTGACGACCGAAGATCAGACGTCGAAGGATCCCTAGGGGTCACCGATATTCAATCCCGGTAAGAGATATCCGTTTAATAAACCCAATGGAACGGGTTGTACCCGGTCCTGGCACGTCCAGCACGCGATAAACCCGTGGAAAAGCAACGTTCTCGCGTCGAACGAAACGGGAATCGCACGCTCGATCCCGGAAATGCCAGCCGAGTCTTCGATCGGCCCATTCGAATGTACGGCGAATAGATAAGCAGCCCAGGACGTTACGAAACCACGAGAAAATTCGACCGAGGAAAAGAAAGATAAAAAAAAGTCATACTCGTCATTACGTCGAGAGAGAATGGAGGCAATCGCGTCTGAAAGGATCTACTCCGCGCCTACGTGCGGCCAATACGTCCGATTGAAGCGACGACATTCCAATGCGCCAACCCGGAAGGTGCCTGCGCACCGACATCGATTCGATTAGCTTCGATAAGTCATACTTGTACTCATGCAAACACGCGCGTGCCCCGTGCCCCGGGGAATTCGAGGGATCGCGGTGGAACAAGGGGAACGATTTCATCGCGCAAATTCACCGCTGTCGTCGATTCTTATAAGTTTCGAGTCAGGTTGGAAAAGAGCCGTTCCGGATCTTTGTTCTCCCGTCGTGGTATAACCGCTGTGCTTCTCTCTTTTTCTCCGTTTCTTTTTATATTCTGTTTCGTGCCGGTGCAACGAAGCGAAATAAACGAATTAACGCTCGAACGGCGGAAGAGATTTCTACGTTTCCTCGAGCAATTACCTAACGACGCTAGCAAGCGCCGGTTGCGAGCAATTAGTATGGACGAGCATGGAAAACTGCTCCAGTCCAAACGAATGCGTAATTACGCCGACGCGATACCACACCGGCTCTGCTGCCACAGGTGTTCACCGGGACTTCCCGCGTGAATGCCGATCCGATTTCGCTCACGCATCGATGTCTCCAAATGTCGCAACGCACGTGTCCGCGATCTCCCGCGCGTTGGCGCGAGTGGAAATCAGAAGCGCGCAGGCGGTTGATACTTATTTTCGGGTTCTATCCGTCGCATCGTTTGTCACGCGAGACAGCGAAATAAATATTCGGCTCCCAGCGTAAGCAGCTTTTCCTCGCGGTAGCAGTTTCATCGGATCGAGCCGAGACAGGAGACGTCCCTTTACAGTTACTCTCGCGACTCGACGTGGCGACTTATCGTCGACGTAGCAGTCACTCGGCCTCTCTGCGACACGGGGCGCTAAAATACAGTCGAGAAAACGAGCACCGTAGCCGTCGAGCGACGACGTCCGCGATCCGGAACTCGCGCGCGATGGAAGCACTGCCGGGCAATCAGCAGGGATTTTTACTCGCTCGGAATGCCTCCGGTCGCTATAAGCGGCGACATTGCGCGAATGCCGCTTAGACACCGGTAAAAGATCGGTTTCTTTCGATCCTGGTGCCGAGGACATCCAGTTATCGATAACCTTCGCGACTTGCCCCCCTCGGAATGCTTTATCGCTCAAAAAGTTGTCCCCTGCTCGGACTCGGGGACAGACATTAGAACCACGAAGCTAGGCATCCGACCACGCGCTAATACTCTCGCGTAGCTCCCAGTTATCGCCTGTTTGACCCTTCGGTCACCCTGTTTCGGTAGCTCCGACTCATATGCTCGATTAATACTTTATTTTAATACTTTCGTAGCAATGCTACGTAACAGAATTGGGAAAAGGTGGAGAACGTGCTTTCTCCGTTTTTCTTGGACCAACCATTGTCTCGATCGTTTCCAATCAATGGACCGAATGATATTCGTATCTCGCCTATAATAGCTTGGAAGATTACGAGATGGAATCGAGAAGATCCCGTTGGAGTTCAGGCTGGCTCTAATTGGAGGGTCCGGACCCCGGACGCAGGAGGAATTCGTGCAAGCTGCAGATTCTCGCATTCCAGCGATGCGCGCGGTCCGGCTTCTCTCCCTCTCTTTCTGCATTTATAGAGCTGCTCGCGCCAAGTTTGAACTCGCCAGAGCCTTCCATGCCGCTTCGTTCGCGAAACGGAAGAAGTTCGACCGGTTTCTTTTTTGTCGCGCGGCTCTTAGAACGCGACCATCGCGCGCGGCTCTGCTGCTCGCCGACTCGCCGCAAGGATTCCAAAGAGAACAGCGGTTCCTCGTTGTTCCGACCGCGAATCGAGAGCACCGATATCGTCGGTGACTTTCGTTTTCAGCGTTTTCCCGTCGCCCCCGATCCCGTTCGCTCGCTCGTTCGTGACGAACAACGAGAACCGTATCCATCGACGAATCGCGATTTTTTTCATCGGCGCTTCTTCCGCGACGTCCACCGTTCTGCGGTTTCCCACGCGCGCCGCGCAACTTTGCACAGTCAACATTCTTGTGCTAACTAATCAACGACGCGTGACTCTCCTTTGAGGCACCGCTGAACCGGCTCCGGGCTTTTCTTTACCTGTTAACTCCCGACTCGCGCTTTGTCGGAAGTTGAGACAAAGTTTTCAATTTTTGAAGGTGGTTGACCATCGATCGCGGTGTTCTTGGACCTATTATCCAGTACATTCATTCGAAAAGACACGTAGGGAACGATCGTCGACTCGAAGATCTTTCTCCAAAATAACCGACTCGTATTCGCGTGTCCGTTAACCGGTATTCTGATTCGCTGACTACCGAGCCGACGACCGTTCGACAACCGCGAAATTCTAGATACAATTTAAAGCCGTGTCTACCCTGCGTGACAATGAGACGGCCTTTACAAGTATGCATCCGACATTTACATCACGTTCGTCATTGTCAGGGACATCGGAGCAGGCAGCGCGACGTGCATGCAAATGCACCTAGGATAGCGGTAATTCGAACACGTTACGTGTTACCAAATAACGTGGAAACGTTAAAACGTTGTACGCTTAAATCGCCTCCTCTACGCGCGCGACGCGCTCGAGTCGTCTCTGCGGCGCGCCATGTTGCGTCGTCTGTAGTCTACTCGATGCGTTCCTCTTTTCAAAAAAAAAATGCTCGGTCATTTTGCAAAGATAAACTTGAATTTAACGTAAAATATTTATGATCGAACGATAGATGTTTTCAGCCACAAAACGACAAATTTGATTTATTCGCGAATACCGTGCAACTTGAAATGCAAAGTCGTACACGAAACAATCGAGTGTATAAATGGCGGCGCGTGTGTAGGTCTTTGCGGAGCCTCGCCTTTCATGCGGAGCCCGAGTGGCACACTCGAACTCGAGGAAATTCGAGCCCTCAAAGGCCAGCTAACTTCTTTTTTACCGGCTATTCGACTCCAGTCGCCGTATGGCGAAACACTCATCAGTGACGCTCAATTCCAGTCGAGGGCGCACCGGCACCTCGTTATTGCTCTCCGACTCGAGAAGATTCCTTTTACGAGGCGGCTCGAGTTTCGTCGAATTTGCGTCGACGAGAAAAGCAATGCTGCGAACCGTGTTTCGCGACTTATTCGCGACTTGTTCGCGATTTATTCTTGATTATTCGATACGAGTTTGTTAAAAACTCGAATACAGAACACGACAAGTTCGACGCTGCTATCGGAGATTTCCAATTCCGAATCGAACGTATCTAATCGCGACGCAACGTATTAAAGTTTCCTCGGAATTCCATATTTGTTCGCGAATTAATTTCCGATGTTTACACAACATCGAGCGTCTAACGTTTGCTATCGCGTACAGGCCGTTATCGTAACGAGAGATTTTTCAAAAATTTCCATGTCTCATCGTCAGGGTCACCTCGACAAACAAAGACTCGAAACGTCAACATCGCCGATTACGTGTCCGCGTGGAACGTCGTTTCGTATCGCGAGACGTTATGCTAACCGACGCACATAGGCGTATGACTTTCCAAAACGCAGTTGCAAAACGATTCTATTGAATTCTAGCCCCATGAAACATGTATGAACCACGCATCGACAGCATGAAATTATAACATAAGATGCATGCTAACGTTACGGAATTGTATATGTACATACCCAAAGAGAACGTAGCGTTGCAATGCCAGATGGTTAACAATGTTGCACATGTTCCTCTTCGAAATTCCTTTTTCGCGTGGACAAGAATCACACTCGTTGAATAATACATCGTCGGCGTGGAATTCGAACGAGAGTTGCTTTCCATCCCGAAAAAATCCACGAGGTTACCATCCTTTCGAAACTTTGACCGACGCGTCGATGTCGCTGCGTGGCTGATCGCTCGGCTGTTCGTTAGGCTAATGACGGTTGTCTTCGAAATCGCATAGCAAATGAGTCTTCCGATAAGGGGAGCGCTCGGTTCGTCGCGACAAGATCGTTATTTTGAAATCAGAGATGAAAGAGACTTGTATCTAGATAAATATTGCGCTCGATTCCGTTTCGATTTGAAATCAGCCCGTTTGATATCGCGACGAGCCCGGTTTCTCGTGTTTTGCGAGATTAACTTACCCCCTGAATCGCTGCACCGCCGTCGAGACTTCCGGTAAAACGTGACACGTTCCTCCGTGTCGCGGACAATCTGCCGCTTCGTCAAGATTACGGCGGCGTTGGGTCCTCGAGTTTCGTGAGGTTGAAGAACTCTTCTCTCTATAACCGAGCTGCGGCAGATGAATCTACCGATAGGACGAACCGCGTTCCACCGCGAAAAGGAGATGCCACGGGTCACGCGCGATCAACGAGCGAAGAAGACGCAAGGTCGGTAGAACGTGTAACTCGGAATATTTCTTTTTTCACGACGGATTGGGCGGCATTGTGCGTGCTCAGCGCCCCGCGGCCATCGTAATGGCTTATCGACGTTCGATCTCGCGGCTCGCACGCGGACAATAACGCTGCCTCGAAAAGAGATACCTTTTGTCCGTTGGAACTCGCACGCGGTGAGAGTACGTTCTAAATCGATCCGATACACTTCTGACCTGTGTCAGAGATTGCACGTCCAGACTGGCTGGCAATAATTGTTTCGCGCGATCGATATATCGCCACGAAGCGATATCCGCGATCCATCTGCCTCGTGGCCCTTGCGGTCTAGCATCTTATTATTGGTCATCCGATACGCACGGACACCTTTCCCCCTCGGATTTAATGTTCTGTTTGAATTAAAGCGGGCCCCGGAGCACCTGTTCCTGCATCGTAATTTATCATTTTTCTCCTTCGTAAATTAAACTCCTCAAGGTCGTGCGAAAAATTCCTGCCCAGATATACGAACGTGTACATTCATTATTCGTTGAATAGAAATTAGAATTTACGTTACAGGATCGAATATCGTAGAATGGACGAGCAAACATTTTGTACCACTTCTGGGTACCGACTCGCGAATCTTCCGGTCCAAAAATACTTGCGATTTCCAAGATCGAAAGAGTAATTTATATGCATGCGCGCATTTACGATCCTATCGAGTTAACTCGAAGGTAACCTATCAAGAGTAAAGGTACCTCGGTCTCTCCGCGAGACCAGCAAGGAAGCCTCATCATTGGTGGAAAGGGATGCCCAGCGATGTCCCAGGCAGAGGCAGAAAGGCGTTCGCCAGTCTCCTCTCGACGCTCCGAGTCAAAACGTTCCGGTCTCTCGTCTGTTTTACCTCTCGCGTACCGTACACTTGTCAAAATACTTTCCAACAATTTCACGTGCAACTCTTCGTCGTCCCCAGTCATCGTTTCCCTTGTTTCGTCGCCTGCTCGTCTATTCCAACTGTCCTCGACTAAAATCTACAAATTGTAAACAGACTGTCGTCCCGTACTTGTGAATCGTTCGGTTAAATTTCGACCGTGACCCGATCGTTGGCTGTCGATTTTCGCTCGTTACGCGTCATGTTCGATTTTCAAAGTGCTTCGTTCCTGATCGTCGGGCTGTGCAACCTGCCCAGTCTTCTCCAAGGATTGTGAACGATCAGGGGGATCTTAAAACTCGAGTGTTTCGAGGGATCGGGTTCCTGCTTCACAAACCGCAGCTACCGAATCGCAACACGAAAAGGTATTTGAATATTTTCTTTCAAGGCTTCTCGATTCTCCACGTAGTTGTTCAATTGGCGTACAAGACCTATTCGCGCGAATAACGTATCTACTAGAGCTCGCATTCCGATGCTAATAGCGAACGAGAAATCGAAGCGAAGATTTCGATTCGACAACCGAACGAATAAACGGAACGCAACACGGTGGCGCCCGACGCGATGTGCGCGCGTAATCTGGATGGAAAATATTTATACGAGGATGGTGCTCGAACTCCACGAAATCGTAGAATTGATTTTCCGCTGGTAATGATTGAGATCGCGTCTCTGCTCGCGAAAGTTCGGCTGTCTCCAACGTTGGCGTAATCGACTGTAATCATTCGCTATCGACGACCGAGTCACAAATTAATCGCGTCATCGGCGTACCGGTGTCGAATAAAATCCGGTCGAAAGGAAAACCGCTTTCGACGTCGCGGAGCCAATGACCGATCGGCAGTCTCGAAATTACGATCCAGTCTTCCACGACGTTCGCGCATACGACGCGAGAACGCTTTCAGCAGCAGGATGCGGGGCATTAAAGGAACGCGCGCCATGCAGCTTCGCGGGTTAAAAAAGAATCTCCCCCGGACCGTGGGCTTCCATCCGTGTCGTCTAAAAAGCCTCTGGAACGAAAAAAGGTACGATAAATTGTCGCGACGCGTTCAAAAATATTCGTTTCAAGGTTTACGGACCCGTCGCTTCCTCGTTTAACCTTACGAGACCACGCTGGGGACCGGACGACATTTAGGTTCTTACACCCACCGGGAAAAATATTTATGACGTCGACGTTACGATTGATGCTGCATCAGACTCGCTGTGCGCGAGGAATTGAAACAGCAATCTGTTTAAGTTTGTATGGCAGTGGTGGGTCTAAATTTATCGCAGCCTGGAACTAATAACTTTCAGGGGTCTATTCCGTTTTTTTTTTTTTATTTTATACGTTTTACGAAATACATCTTCGCGTTGCTATCGTTGCCGTCGAAGCAACAAAATCCAGATGCGACGCGGACCTAACTCGGACACAGCGTCTGGAGTAATTCGAAGAGAAAGGAATACGAGGAGTCGCGATTTTCTGACCAGCGACCCGGGTGATTTTCGTTAAGCAGATTTGCCCGGAGGATGGAGTTGCAAAAATTCAATTTGTCGCCCGCGTTGGCCTCGAAGCCACACTTTCACTCGCCACCCACAGAAAAGCGCAACAGCAGCTGCCGTTCGCTCGCTCTCGGCTCGTTTGCTCGCGCGCACGATATATTTCGAATCTCAAGGGTAGACCACGCCAAGGGCTTCGGACGCTGGCAGCTGACACTGCAGATGGGCTCCACCTGTCTCGTACTATTTACCGACTCGTCTCGTAGTTATTTCTTCGAGAAATCAGAGGCACACGCTCGAATGCCGTGGCAACGAAGCCCTCGAGAAAGCCTGGCATCCCGATTGATTTCTGTCCCGCCACGCAGGAAATTGTCCTCGACGATTTTTGCGGCTCCTGAAAACTACCGACAACGTAAAAACATCGTCGTTGCTTTTAGACTTTGTACATGCGTAACAGTAAAATTGCGACAGTATCGTGACACGTTTCTCGAAATACTCGTCGATTATCGAATCGTAAAACTCGTTGCTACGGATCGCTCGTCGCTATTAATCCACGGCTCCCGATGGACGCAATGGCCATCCGCGTTCCTCGCAGAAAAGGTGTCTTAATTCTATTCGAGCGTCGTTAACGCGTCGAATGTTTTTCCTCGTCGATTTCGCAATTGGCGTTCGCGGGAAGAGCCAGAGAGGAGGGTCGTCGAAGTCTCGCGAGAATAAAAGGGACGGGGTTCGCGTCATAGACGGCACAATTAGCTCATTCATCGGACGCATCTCCGCGTGCGTGCGTACGGTGACGTATACATATTAAATTCTCGCACGACACGCACCGATGTGTTCGTCGGAAGAGGCTGGTGTTATCTGGCAGGCGCCAAGTACTCGGTCGCTGTAACTCGCGAGATACATACTCTGTTAACCGCGAGAGCGATCGGCCGGCCGTTTATTTATTTCGCAAGCGGCGTGTGTGTATCGCGTGCCCCGTAGGGATCGCGCGAGCGTATAATGCCCGACGATTACCTCGCGACGTGTACCGATTCGGCCGTAGATTCCAGAAGTGTTAATAATACACCGCCGACGCGATAATTTCTATCGCGTCCGATGAAGCTGCGCGCTCTAATTGCCCTAACCGCGTGCATCGTCGTCGAGTCGATATTCGTTACGCGCCGTGAAACGCAGACTTCGCGGCGATGCGGCGCCCAAGAAACACGCGAGCTCCGTCTCCCCGACTAGCCGTTGGTTAACTTAAATTGTTCAACCGCGACATCGCTAGTCATTCTTCGTTTAAAAGTATTCTCGGAGCACAGAAGGTTTTACTCGTTCGTCGTATCGTGAATACCGAAGCAAGCAGCAATTTTCCGATTCCACCGTGGAATTCGTTTAAAATAGCTCGCGGACCACGCGATAATACGTGGCAAGCTAGATCTGGCCCGCGGGGCCCGAGTTTGCCAAGCCCTGACTTCAACGCCACGGTTACGTCACGTTCAACCACGGTCGCGCTACTTGCGATAATGCCCACTGTTTGCCGTTTTCCATCAATGGACGGGACAGATGGGATCTTGGGTTAGGCATTAACCGCCGATCGCGCCATTCCATAATTATCCGAGTAACGGCCAGGCTCTGGCGAGGTTTAATTGAATCTAGGCTAATTAACGACGAGCTAATAATTGCGCGAACACTGGCGTCGCTCCGTGACCGTGCTGCGCCCGGTAATTTTACCATGCTTCCTCGCTCTGCGGTCTGCGTTATGGGAGTTACGTCGACTCGCGTTGTAATACACACTTTTGCTGGAACGCGGTGTTGGAGCGCGCGCCTCGCGCTTTCCTCGCAGCGAACAGTACCCGTAAACGAGTTTACGATTAAACGATCCCACGCGACGTCAGCATCGGCGCGTTCCGAGGTTAGGCTCGACGAGCTGGAAAGTAACGTCGCGGACGCGAAAGAAACTTCCCCGAACGGAAAAGAGACAGGTGGGGCAAGGTACTTTGAAACCGCTCGGATCGTCGTTAATTGCGAATCGTGCCCGTGAGAGCGAACGCGCCTATTATCGGAGCAAGTTTGCGTTACGTCGTCCTCCAAGAACGGGTACCCACGCGACGGGCAACGCACTTCCGGTCAACCACGCCTCCGGCCGTGACGAATTCGGCCGATCGACCGGTGCAGTTCCTTTCATTTGCATAATCGCCCGAGATGCTTCCGACCGGCCACGAATTCGTGATGAATTATATTTCAGATCACGAAGCAGGAACACGTGGGCCGCATACCTTTCCAGGTGTTCGGTGCGACCTTCCGCGTCACAAAATGTAACACGTTTTTGCGATTAAATTATTCGTTGTTCACCTCGACAGAGCCTATTACAATCTCTATTTATTCGTTCGGATAAGCTAGATCACCTAGTCTTAGAAATTCCCTACGATACGGCGAAGCGCGTTTCAACGTCGAAAAAAGGATTTTGACGAACCGATACTTTGATTTAATTGAACACCGCGAACGCGCCTCGATACGTCCCGGCGCTCGAGATCCTCCCATGGCGTCGTGCCGGCTCGCCTCGATGCCGTTTTCAGCGGCAGCCCGCAATTTCTCGTAATTATTATGTTTATCTTTCTCATTCACTTAAGTCGGTCCTTCGGTTGCCGGTGTTCGCCCCGGCGGATCTTACCGAAACGATTTCGCGTTGTACCTGCGGACACGCTGACGCCGCCACGCGTCGACCATTACGTCGTTCGAGGGGCGTTACGGCCGATCCACTTTGTCAAACTCGATTTGCGTGATTCCCTTTCCCGTTCGGACGACCGCTCTCGAAATCTTGCTCTTCCAATTAGTCGACGATTTATCGCGTCGCTGAAACGACTCTTTGCGAGGCTAAACGACTTCGACACGACTTGGACGCCGAAAGCTTCGAACTGCGAGGTTCGACGACGTCCGGATATGCTCGCGCGACGTCCGAACCTCGCACGCAACACGGCAGTCCGGAGTTTCTTAAGTAAAAAAAAATTAACGTATCGAGGTGCAGCTTTTTCGTCGAGGTAGGAGCATAAATGTGACGTGTTGCGAGAAAAGGGAAATATGAATATCTCTGATTGATAATACAGTGCAAGAGAAGAAATAAGGGAACGAAACGAAGGGATTGTTCTGGTCGTGGAGTTCTCGGTGCGACGACGAGGAACGTCGTCCCCTTGGTGAATCCGGTCGGTCCCCGCTAGCGGAGTTAGCTCGGACGGATTGTTCCGCGGTGCACGGCGGAGGTCCGTGGAAAAGTGTAAAGGAAAGGGAAAGAGGAAAGAGGAAAGAAGAGACGAAACGGGCAGAGAAGGGAAGAGAAGGTTGGCGAAGAAGAGTTGACCGGAGGAGGAGAGGACGGGTCGAAGGAGCAAGAAGAAGAGAGAGAAGTTAAGATGGTCCAGCGCGGGCAGCATCAGCACCGCACCCGGAGGTGATGACCTGCTCAAGGCCACCCGCTCCCAACCTAAGAGACCGGAGAGGAGAACCACTCTTCTTATTTTTCGTTGCTCCCTTTTCTCTCTTTCCACGTCTTCCAGGCACTCCCTCCTAACCTCCCGATTCTCTCTTTCTCTCTCCATCTCGCTCGAATTTCCTCTTCTGGCCAACCTATCCTCTTCCTGTTCGTCGCTCCGCCGATGGTTCTCTCTTTTTCCGCTGGTTCCCTACCCCGAAGCCCTTAATGTCAACTTCCCGGCCGGTCCTTTCGTCGAGTTTCTTCCAGTTCGATCGCATCGAAAAATGCGTCCTCCGAAACACGCTCGGCTCGGGGGAGCGAATTTTTACAAATTCGCGCAGGACCGCGGTCTCTCGTCGCTTCCGACTAAACGGTCCGTAAAATTGAAACGGACATAGAATTTTAACGGTCGATTAAGCCACGCGTTCGCGTCGATCATCGCGCGTTTAAGCGTACCGCGGCGCGCCATCAGGGGTTTACGATGCACCGCAAGAACTCGTAAAGCGGCCGATATCGCTCGCCTTAATCTGCTTGCTCCGCGAAAGCATTCGTTGTCGAAGAATGCGGCGACCGTCCTCTACCACCGACGAAAATTCTACCCGTTCTTCGTTTCGCAGCCTCGGCTAATTCCATTGACCGTTTCTCGAGATCTCGCGCCTCTTTATCCGCCGCTAGTTCAGAAACGAAAAGTCAGGATCTGCCAGAGTCGAAGAACAGCCCCAGACAGTTTGCACTTTGTACGCGACCAACTTTGAATTTCGAGTCAAGCGTAAAAGACCTTTTCGATCCGGCACGCAATTCCAGCTAGACACCCAGAAACTAGACAGCCGTAATTTTCCGAATCTATTTGCGGCACCGTCGCAAATTACAGCAATTAAATCCATTTTTCCATCCGACCGTTTCAAAACAAGAGAACCCACCGCCGAGTATTAATTAATGCCGAGCGAGTTCAAAGGTTCCTTAGCGTTGGAGAGGGAGCATGCCGAACGCGGCGTGTACTCGAGATATGGATCTGTACGGGCAACATTCGTTAAGCGATCAAGGTCGCAAGAAACAAGCACGAATGATAAAGAGAGACGGAGACCGGTCGAGTCCCCGTAGCCTGTTTAGCGTTCCGCGTATTTCGCTTATTGCTGAATGAATGTAATGGTGTTCTGCATACGGAAACCGGCCGGTGCTCCGTACACGCAGGAAAACAGAAACCTCGTCGGTAGCGTTAATTCGCGTCGGTACACGCTCGTACGACGCGTGGTCGTGCGTCTCGCGGATTCTCCGCGCGCATCTCTGGATGTTTAATAAGCGACAGGTCAACCGAAGTCAACCGTGCAGCTGTGTCCACTAGCCAGAAGCTATTACCTCGACTCATTATCACTGGACTCCTTCTGTGTACGCGCGTTTCTTATTTCGCGACCGCCTCCCGAGTAATTTTTCTTAATTGAAACGTTACAATCGTCTCGCCTGTCACTCGCAATCGCGGCGCTGGAAAGCTCGTGGAAACGTTCAGCCGTAGACACAGGCGTACAAGGACGGAACGTAAACTTGGCTTATAGACGAGGGGAGCGACTGTTTGGTTCCACGCGCACTCTTCGATTTTCATTTTACGTCCACGGATTTAGCAAAGGCACAACCTTCATTAGTTTCTTTTCTCTTTGTTGCAGCACGGAATGACGAGGTAGACGACGCCACCGGAACCGCGAACATCTCCGAGGTTGCCGCTGAAAATCTCAACGAAGGTAAGCGATAAGAAACAAGAAGTAGAGTGGTGGTGGTATATTCGACGCAGTACTGTCAGAGTTTTCGGAATGTACACCGAATTCGATGGTCGTAGAAATATGGGCGTACGAAATCCTTTTGGGTGTTTGGCTCAATATTTGAAGGTAAACACAAAATTCCATCACATTTTGGACATTCTATGCTCGTTGGCTCCGTGTCGCTCACGTCGCTAAAATCCGCTATGGCTGGCAACGCTGATTCAAAGTATGCGATCGTACAGGATTCGAACGTCGAGTCTCGATACGCCCGATCCTCGGACCGCGCTCCGAGACTTCTATTCAGCTCGCACGGTTGAAAAGCGAATGCCGTGAATCGTGTGTCTAAACTTTCGAGGCACTCTCGCGTGGCATTCCGTTCTCGGAACCGCGTGTCTTCTTACAAAAGAAACCGATTGGAATGAATTTTTTTTAAAAGCATGGCGAGAACGTCGACTCGGCGTGACCGACAATCGCTCCGCGGCCCAACAATGGCGCTAAGCCGCAAATGCTCGCTGGTTTACGACGACGCCGATGGCCCGTCCTTCGGTCGGCGGTGAAAGTCCGCAAGAATTCGCCCTCGATCGTGTTGCGAACTTCACATTGAGATACTCGTGACGTGTCACGAGCCCGTTCCAGCCCGTTCCGACCCGGTAATGAACGCCTCGTGTCGAGATACACGGACGAGAGCGAACAAGGGACGCGAACTATCTTTCAGACGTTGCAGTCACGATTCTCGTACCGCGCGTATTTCCTACGGCGAGATTTCGTTCCCGAGGGAATGGAAAAGATCCGTCTCGCGCGATTCTTCGACCGTAAACGAAAATTTCGATTTTTCTTGTCATCCCCAAAAGTATCTTTGATCCAATTACTTGTACAGATCAAATGACCGAGTCCGCGAGTTCTGTTCGTTCGATGGACAATTAGTCATTGCAGGTTTTCTTTCGTTCTCTTATCCGTTACATGTACAATTATGGGTGAACCGATGAGAACAGTCCGATAAGTCGTATTGTTAATTTAAACGATAAGAAACGACACTCGACGCGTCGAGACTGATGTCACCGATCGAAATCGTCATCGAACAATCTGGATAACGTATTGTTTCGCCGCTAGTCTGTATCGAAAGTTAATATTCCGTGCGTTTCTATTGAAAAAACACACGGTATGATGTCTTAACCGACATTCCGACGACTTTAAGCGACTTCCAGGTTTTAAAATTCCGTCCTCCTCGTTAGGTCTTCCGTGCGCGGAATATAGATCCCGGATTCGGAGTCCTTTTAACAAGATTATGCTTCTAGTAGTCGTACCGTCAACAAACAAAAAGCGAGCAATCCCAGCAGTCGAACCTCGTAACTATATCGAGACGCGTTGTTCGCTAAGTTTGCATTCGTTTCCATCGGTTCGATACGTCATTGGTTCTTTTCGCGCGGTTAGCGGCGAACCTGGCCGACACCAGTTTCCCCGGTAAAAAAAAATTAATTGGATAAGATTCTCGAGGTGTGATTTGCTTCCTACTCGTTTCGCGGGCCACTCCCACGAGTAGAGCATGCGAAGTCAGCGTCATCGGAGTCTCGAGGCACGTACGGGGACGCGCGCCGCCGGCTTCGATGCCGATGTTTCCGCATTCTGGAATCTTATTTCTGACTATGGAATATTCCCTGTCTAGTCGACGCGCACCGGTAAAAAATTGCGGCCACCGGTGCAGCCTGTTTCCAAAGTTCTGCGCCGCCTCGAAACCTCGACGTCGCGTAACAAAGGGATTTCATAGGCCGACGCGAGATTTCCGCGAGTTTACTTGTACTAGTCCGTTAACGAGGAAATACGATAAACCTCTCACGGATGCATCCTTCGAGTTCCGAGACGACAGCGATTTCGCGTTGCTGCAGGCAGCGCTGTGCTCCCTGGCGCCCGCAACAAATCACCACAGCTTTACTACGCAGTGGGAGCATGCATCTTTCGGGAAATTGTTTGGACACGGAGTCGAACAATTTCGCTCTGGCTAAGTTACAACGTTGCACTCCGGTCGGGGTTAACTCTTCGCGAATGCACGAGCTTTTATCGTCCCGTGCTTTAGCGTAGAAATTTGATTTACGAGTCAAACAAGAAGCGAAGTATACGCGAAGGTGAAGTTATGCGGATGCGCTTCTATCTATGTACCACGTCCAATCGGTAGCGTTGCTGCGATTGGCGTTAACCCGTGGGGACCTCTTCCCGTACCAGACCGTATAGAATCCTTGGCATTGATACTTTTTTGTACCAATGTTTATTTTTCATTTTTAAGCGCACATACTGCATTTCTCTTTTCCGTTACATATATATCTCTTTGGATTTATGATATTATATATGTTTTTTTTTTTAAATAGCGACGTTGCTGCGTCCAATACGGCGCAGTATAACCCAAAAATACCCCGTCCCCGAAAGGTTAACTCGTCGGCCCTTTGACCCACGCGTCAACGCCGAGCGTACAGAGCGAAGAAAATAATGTGGGAACAGTGCGATCGCTGGAGAACTGGGCGTGCATAGAACGAAGGAACCGTGGCTCCGAGACGACTGCCACGAAATCAACCTTTCCCGATTCATCACCGAATCGGCATTGATTTCGCCATCGGATCCGTTACCGTGTTTTATTACCAGACTTTTGGTCGACGCGATCTTTTTCCACCGACAATGCCCGTCGCTATTCTTTCGCGAATTTTCGATTAGACGATACTTTCGTCTGCCAGCTGCAAGATATATGCTTGTCTGAACCGATTACAATCATTCGATCAGCTGATCTCGCGATCAAGATACCGCACGACTACCACGATTCGTTGAACGCTGCCACAGGATATTCCCGACAATTTGTGCTGCAGCCGGTAAGAAACGATATAAAACGACCCCGACGGAACAGTCACGTCTAAAGTAAATATAATACAGAGTTACCGCGACGTCGATAATGCGATGAATATTTGCGAAACCGTTCTTTTTTCGCGAGAAGTATAGCAAGCTTTATTCGTCTTGTCATCGCCAATTTAATCTTGCTTAAGTTTAATCAGTTTTAATTACTTCCCAAGGCCTTTGCGCGGCTTATCGCTTTTCCATTACCAGTCGTTTAGGACCGATCGAATCGATTCGGATCTGATTGCGAGTTACATGTTTCGACGTATTTAGCTGTTCTTTCGAGTCTTTTACAATCTAGGTACTCGATTTAATATAAAAATTGGCGCGCTTAATCGTTTCTATCCTATCGATTGACGCTATCGAATGACATCCGGCGAGCATACCCTCAATAATCTTCTTCCGTCGATGTCGAAACGGAAGTCGAACGCGAGGAATGTTGGCCGTTTGAGATGAACAGGCTGAAAGTAACGCGATACTCGTAATCGGTATTTTCGAATCCTTTTCTTCGTCGCGACCGCGTCTCTGCGTGCTCGAGCGCGAAACCCGTAGAAAAGATGGCGAGACCGCCCGCGATTCGTGATGTAACGCGTGAATCAGAGTGTGAGATTGACTGGCAAAAAGAGATTTCGCAACGTCGACTAACGAGTACCGGCCTCCCTTATCGAATGTTCCTCGGTACCGGACGTTCGAACGGGTCACGACCGGTGTTTAAACGACGAATTACACACAAATAACATAACCACAGGTTGGAATGAGTTTCCACGCGGAGGTCTTGCGTTTCAGGGTTGGGTAGAATTTCATTCGAATGGTGCACGACAAATAAGAACTCCGTACAGCGATTTATTCGACGCGAAACGTAATTTGTATAGTTTCTTATCGAACAATGTCGTTTCAATGCACTGGCTAAACGATTATCTCGATCGTCTCTTATACCGTATCTTTTTCCGTGGCACGTGTTTTTGTTTGCGCTCGAGGTAAACGAGCCAACGCCGGAGATCGTGATTTCTCGACTTTCCGTCGATCGAACGGATCGATCGATTACTCGCCGGCGTCGCAGACGCCTTTCAATTAAAACGCTTCAATTAAAATTACGCTCGCAGGCAAGCGATTTCCCGAGTAATAGGCGAAACGCACGCCCAGACGTTGGCCGAGGCCGTTCGCAACGTGATATTAACCCTTCAACGCGGTTCGACGTATTAAGTTGCGTCCCACTTTTCTAGGCCTAAGTATCCGGAGAAGACAATCGGTTTTTCGATGTACAAATCACAGGCCGCAGGCTGTGTAATAGGCTCGAAATTGTTGCGCAATTAAGGACGCGAAACCTTGCTTTTTCCACGCCACCGTCCAGACTCCTCAATTCAGCGGTTCTAATCGAATCTCTTGGGAAACTCAACGATCTTAAACGGGGAAATAGGTTTCGGACTATGTTTCTTCTTTTGCCGATTTGCATGAATTTATTTAGCAAGAAAGGAACGTATATAATTTAAGAGAACTTACATTCGGAGTAACATCATTGTTCAACGTATCATTTTATTGCGAATGACAGAAAATTCTTTCGTTTATACACTTCTAGAAATCCAATATTGAATTTTTGGGGGAGGAATTTAGTTCCATCGAATCATTGAACAAACGTAGTCCTAAACCTATTTCCCCCGTTAAACGCGCGGAGATAATACATTTCGAGTATTCGCGCGGATTAAAATACCTTAAAACGATGATACAGTCATTGGCGTAAAAATGCCGATGATTTGCCTAGTGCCTCGTTGGAGTGAGTCATTTCATCTTCGAAATAAAACAGCCGCTATTTATCATGTAAATCGAGGGATCGAGCCAGCGGCTAATAAATTCGAGAGCAACATTGGAGTTACGGAGCGGTACGCGAGCGTTGCTATCACCGAAATTTCCACTGGCGGTAGACGCAAAGTCTCCTAGGTCGCGGTGACGTGAGTCGACGTGACAAAGGAACGCCGACGGCAGAGATAAAAATAACAATTAATGATTCGCGTACAAGGTTCTACACTTTCGTGACACGTCGACTCGCGGAACGCGATTCGAATCTTCTCGCGCCAAGGACGAACGGGCTTTTAGGCACCCGCTCGACGGATTCTTCTTTCGGAAAGAAAGCGTGCTCAGCGTTGCGACAAACGCAATTTCGCGTTCATAATGACGTAATTTACGGTTGCAATTGAAGTAACCGCGGTTATCGCGCTCGAATAGGCGCGTCAGATACCGACAGACGTTCGGTCCTCGAATTCTTTCTTCTCTCCAATTACTACTCAGCGTTATACTTATAGAAAGGATGTACATCTTCGTCTTTGAGACCTATGCGTGGAGTTGAAAGTATTATTTTCTCAAATGAAATTCCTTAAATTCTCGTAAATTCCTTACGATGGGCGGAGAAAGCGTATACACTGGCAACCGTGCGAGCACCGTTCGAAATACGATGAAAAAGAAATTGCGAGGTCATGATTTTCGTAAACAACGCGTCATCCTTGAAAAATTCGATGCCGATTCGTCGTAAACTCCACCCACGCCGGATCGTTGCGGTTTCCTTTAAAACGTACACCGTCTCGACGACCTTCGAATCCAATTCGATCGCTAATATCTTTCGTATCTCGTACCGCGGATTCGAGCCATAAATTTTACCTCGAAATCCAATCAGAGCTATCTCTGTCGATAACCTGACGGGTTAAGAGATCCAGCCGAGGGATAATGGACCGGCGAGTACTTCCTGCTCGCTCACCGATCGGCACCGTGGCTGGCCTTCCATCCGAGTATTCGACACCAAGAACTGCCATGGCTTGGCACGTTTGACACGCGTCGACGATTAATCAGCAAAGTACACGTTCGACGATAGCGCGCGTCATTCCGCGATTAATAGTTCTTAACCTTCGAGTGACGGTGCTTTAGCGCATTCCATTCTTCGGAGTGTACTATGCTTCTTGGAACGGCTGCTCCAGTCATATTTCGAGCAATGGAGCCCAGAAACGTTAGTCAACTCTCGCGAAGAGTTTAAAACGTGCCTTTAATATTTGCTTCGAATCGAAGAATTACGCTTTATTCGAACGCGACGCAGTCTGCTTCGTCAGGATCGAAAGGGGACACACTGGTTTCTCTACCGAATCGCCCATAAAACAGATCGTAACCTACATATTTTTCTCACCGACATAGTTTTCCAGCCGGTTCGAGCTAGCCCCCTTTCGAGGGACCAGCAAGATTTCATAAGCGGTGAGGATCTGAGGACACCGATTCCGAGATCCGGAGACCAAAAACGTGTCCGCGACGCGTCGCAGCGGCAACGACGACGACGACGATAACGACGGTCACCGCTTTATCCCTTCTCTCGTGCGAACGCGTAACTGCTCGATGCCGGTGCTAACCGCGGAAGCTGGCCTCGACGAGCAATGTCGTCCAGTCTTACGAGAGCCTTCTTACCGGTAAGAACGAGTCCTCTCCTCCTTCGTTTCGGTACCCTTTGGGCCCGAGTTGTCTCCGTTTTTCTCCGAATCGGTTCTCCAGGGCCGCTCGCGCGCTATGAGCCTCTTCGTGTCACAGTTCCGAGTCGCCGTTCGAGGAACCGCATAAACGGTCTTCCCGATCGTTCAGCCCTTCGAGCGATCGGTCGTGCAAATCTGTTTGGGGAAATACTTGCGAGACCAGGTCAGGAACGAGCAAAATTTTACAAGAGTTGCATTTTCAGGGGCATGCGAAACATTTCGTTTTATAATTCCAATTCCGATCGTGATTCGCTACATTCGATAAGCAGTCATTCATTTGTCTTCACCGATTACTCGACATTTTTCCTTCGATACTACCTTCGGACCAGGTGCATATCCGCGACTTCTTCGAAACCGAACCGTGCAAACTGGACTCCGTAGTCTACGCCACGAGATTGCTCGCGAGGAAGCCTGACCCTAGGAGCACGATGCTGGAAGCTCGATTTTTCAACGGAGTCGAGGTCCGTACTCGTCGATCGGTCGATTATACGATCGAAGTCACGAGAAGCCTGTTCCCGTCGATTGATGGGCCACGGAATAGTGCATCGAAGCGAATTCCTGGGTGATTCTGCTGGATGTTGACAATTCGACTGGATTTCTATACGTTTCTTTTTAGAAAAATGGAACACGCTCTCGTGGTCGTTTCGAAATGGCGTTACCCGAGGGGATCCACCCACGAGCTCGAGACCCGCGCGTGCCGCTGACGAACCGATTAAAATTCCTAGCCGAATGCCGGCAGAGGCTACTAATCGGCGATACGCGCGTGCTCGTGAGTCGAGGGACGCGACTCGCTCGGCGTAAACCGCTAGCGTGTCCCACCGATCGCACCATATTTGTACCGATATCGGGGATAGCGAGCGGTCCGAGTACACGTTCTCGTTGCACGTAAACGCGACAAGTGTCCGTTTGCGCGCGTACAACGCTGGAATGCGAAACACGCGCTGTTAGTTAAATTAAAACGTCTCCGAGTCGTGCGCTAACGAGGGAAGGACCCGACCTGTCCCCTTCCGATTTTAACGCGCTTTCTCTGCATAGTGGAACACGGATTTCTGTCGCTATGCGCGGAACGTTAGGCGTAGACGCTCGATAATTTGATAAATATACTCTAACGAGACGAAGCGGTAACGCGAACAGCTCGGGCACCGTTCGCCGTCGATAGAAATTTCGATCGACTACGGAATCGGTTGAACGCGGAAACCGAGTCGAGCGTGTAACTTGACGAGCGATACGAGGCCCTCTGTTTCTGTTAAATGGCCGGAACGCCGTTGGTAGAAACAGGAAACTCGTAGGCGCTGTTCGTCTACGAATTACATAATACGCTTGCCGCGATTCTTCGCTGCCGGTGAATGGAATTTCCGATGGCACGTGGTGCATCGCGATACGGGAACAGCGCTCTCGTTTGCACGTGTATCGGCGATTAGCTCCATCGAACAGCAGCCGACCAAGAATGTTGAAGAGAAGTTATAGCGGGACGCGCGTTCTATTAGCGGCGGATAGAGGTGGCACGCGAGCAGCGATACGACCGTGAAACGAACGACATTTCGCCAAGCATTCTCCTTCTTCTTATCCTAGCGGATTGTTGGGATATCGTCTGGGGGATAGAACGGAAGTTAAAGCCGAAAAACTAGGAAAAGTGTCGGTCGAGTCGAAAATATTATTCCGTTCGTGCGTTTTCGCAAAGACGGCACGCTCGCTAAGAGCGCAGATAACGGGCGTACAAGTTTTATCAACGAGTGCGCGGGTTAGAATGTAGAAATCCTTGGATTCGAGCGGCCAGTCGCGAAAAATCCGCGGATCCGCGAGAGGGCTGTTCGCGGGTCGCGATTCCCTCGCGGACGGCTCGTGCTCGACTGGACTCGACGGTAAACGCTCCGGCGACGCGCGTGAAAGTAACGCGATTGCGTAAACTCGCTGATATACTTGCGGATTCTCTCGCGGACACCGACTCTCGTTGTCGACCTTTTGCCTCTCGTCGAGACCCAAAGTTTTCAGAAAGGAAATCCGTTTGATTTTATCCCGACTCGTGCTCGTCTTTCGAAGCTAGGCAACACTCTAAAGATCCAAACGCCGCTAAACGCGAGTCGTGGCGATAAAGGCGCGCAAAGATAGAGCTGCGCTGAACCAAATGGGAATATTTCCGTGGCCTCTCACGCTGAGATTGAAATTCTTGCGTTTCACCGCACCGGTCGCTCCCGGGAAGCGATAAACTAGAAATCAACGCACAAGAAATATGCGACGTCTCGTATTTTTAAATCTACCGGTTGCTCTTATCGCAATTGGATGCTAAATTCTATTAAACGTTCTCCTTTCCGTTCTCGTCGTAATCCTATGCTTCGAAACGTATTTGAAATTCTCCAACGGAACGACGTTGCAACTGGATCCGAGACTATTCGCACACGGAAAAATACGATAAGTAGTATCGGGAGTAGTTACAACATCGAGCCGACGAGTGCACGCGAGCGTGAATTCATCGGTTCTACACGCACGAGCTCCGAATTCGATCAGGCCGAATGGAAATCGACCGGTTCGAGCGATCACCTGATCGCTCGGATTATCTATAAATAAAACAGATTCCTGCGTTCGAGTACCGCTGATCTTCGCTAATCCTCGACTATAAACACGCGATCCATCCGCACGTGTCTATCGCAAATACGTTTCGGAGTGTTGGTTCGCGTATTATTTATTCGTTTACTTATTTCAATCGGCCAATTATATTTTTAACGCATGCCCCGTTCTTCGGCTGAAACGGTGATCGTTGAATTCAGCGATCGCTGACGTTGATTTCTGGTATGTTTTCAGAGACGGTAAATGGTAGAATGGACAACTGCGGAGGCGGTCAACGCCTGCCCCCGGACGGGGACGAATTTCCAGCAGCGTACCAAGAATTTGGCGGCAACAGCCAGCAGTACCGATTCGTGACGGCATCGACGACGGCTACCGCTGCGTCGACTATCGCCGCGAACGGCGGCCTCGTCTGCAGCGAGAACGATTCGTTCGTTGGCAACGAGAACTTCAAGCTGATCGAGAGCAACGTGGTCAGCGCGGGGAGTATAATCGTGGCGGACAACAGGGTCAGCCGGACGAACGTCGAGAACGTCTGTCAGGAGGTGAGCAAGGTTGGTCTGCCGAGCATCGAGATAAACGGCAAGACGGGCGTCGAGTCCGTGTGCCAGGACACGAACGTCTCGACTCGAGAGTTCCGCGTCGACGATGCCAAACCTTATATCGCGGACGACTTCGTTAAAAAAGCCGTGTCCGTGACCAACTACTCCAGCTACGGGAACCAGGGTAACGGTAACGTCATGCTGTCGGAGAAGAAGATCGAAATCACCGGGTACTATCACAAAGACTCATCGGTTATCGAGGAGGTTCGCGATCACGCCGAGAAAGAAGCTCCGGAGATCCCGCCGCCTTTGCCACTGACAGGTAACGTTCGCTCGCGATCTAGAGTAGAAAAATACGCTTTTCTGTCGACGCGTCTAACATCGTTTCGTTTTCACCAGGCCCGCCCAAGATGGAGACGATCGGCTTGTACGCGAGAAACGTGCCAGTGGAGTCGCCGCAAAAAAAGTTCTCGTTAAACGGCGAACTCTGGAGACAGGACGACAGATCCGAGAGGTCCGTGAGGGACAAGATCGCCATGTTCTCGTCGCAGAGCAGCCTGGAGAGCCCTCTGTTTCCGAATACGATGACGGTGCCACCCGCGACTAACAACGTCAGAAGGTTGTCCAAGTACAAGTCCACGGAGGACGTTTGCAGCGACGAGAAGAGCCCGGGACAAAAGGAGAGAGCCGCCTTCTTCGCGGACAGAACTCAAAGTTCCCTGGATCTAACCGACTCCGGCAGAAACGTCGGCCAAGAGAGAAAGTACGGGCAAAGATCGCCCAGCGTGCCACGGAGTCCGTCGTTCGCCTCGCCGACCATTCACGTTTCGAAAACGTTTCCTGTCGTTCCGCCGAAGCCGGTGACGCCTACGTCGTTGATAAGCACGTTCGAGATATCATCGATATCTAAGTCGTCGGTGAAGAGTTACGCTTCGAATACAACACCGCCCAACAGTCCTCGGAACAACGTCGCGACACCGTGCTTCGGGAACAATCAGAATTCTTCGAGCGTGCCACCGAAACCCGCCGCGGCGATGTTGTCTCGTGCCACGAGTTTCTCCGGGTCGACGCCTTACGGCCAGGATCGAATCTCTTCGCCGAACGAGCTCTCGACCAGCTCGCAGATCGCCAGGACGAACTCTTTGGCGTCCACGTTCAGAAGACCCAGCGAGGACATCAGGAGGACCAGTCTGAACCAGCTGATCGAGCAAAGGAGGAAGTCGATATCAAAGCTAAGGGGTTTGGTCATTCCGGAGAAGGAAGCCATACCTATTGACGCGCCCATCGTCGATCTGCCCGAGATCAAGTCGCGAGATTCCATCTTGCTGCATCAGGTAACCGTGTTCCTATCCTTGAGAATAATATACGCGAAGCAGTCCACGTACAAATTGGTAAGAGTATTCTATCCTCTTTTTGTTGTTGTTGTTGTTGTAGCTACCGAAAGCCAACATACAGGATAAGTGGGGTTCCCAGAGTTCTCTGGCGAGCAACGCCAGCACAGCGAGCGTCCCTCTGAAAGCCACGGCGTCCTTCAAGATGCCAGCCCCTCAGATACACTCCAAGTACTCTCCGGCCTTCAAAAGGAAAAGCCTCGCGGTTTACGGCTCTTCCTCGACGAACTCGTCCGTGAACGGCAGCATAGTGAAATCCCCGCAATCGTCGACGACGACGATGTCTTCCGAGCCGCCAAAAAGTTTGGAGAGCATCTGCAGCCCGACGAGAAGCGACTACAGCTTCGAGTACGCGTCGACGGCCAGTTCGCCCGAGGGACCGCGCGATAGACCGAAAACTATCCAGAGGAAATCGCGCGTGGATTACGATGACTCGGATAACGATTCGGCGGTGAGCAGTTCGCGAAGCAGCATCTCCCGTGGCTTCAGTCCTCCCATGTCGCCGGTTCCGTCGGAACGATCCACCGTCTCGTCCGAACGATCTTACGTCTCCACGGAGACGAATTATCGGCACCGAAATCTTATCATGGACAGTCCAACTAGAACATACGGTAGAGAGTCCGGCGCGGTGGAGTACACCAGGTCGAGCATCCTCGCCGAAAGAACGTTCGTATCCGAGAGATCGTCGTCCAGTAGCAGCGGTTCGGATCCGAGGTCGCCGCAACCGATCGAGTCGAACGCGAGAAACTCGCAGATACCTCAGAGACAACTGAAACGGTCCAACAGCACCGAGACCAACTGCAGCACCTCTTCGACTCTGACATCCGGTTCCCAAGCGAGTGCAGAGTCTCTATCCAGAAGGGTGCTGAAGCCCCAGAGCGTGGAGGCCATAAATCGCAAGAACATCTTGGCAAGCGCCAGATGTCGAAGCGGAAGGGATCTCAACGGATCGCCGTTGATTCAACGGAAGTTCGCCGACGACGAACGACGTTCGACCGTCGCCGAGAACGGTGACGACGTTCATCGAAAGAATCGCGTTAAGGGCACGATCCCGAGCTCGCAGAACGTCAAGATCGCTTACATAGAGGTGACGGATACGTTCGCCGAGAACGACTCTTTTCGAAAGGAGGAAGAACCCAAGCTACCCCCGAAGAGAAGTATGCCGCCTCCCGTTGTTCGACCCCCCAAGTCCGAGATGTTGGAACCCTCGAACGATCTCAAGATGTGGGTACGCACAGAGGCAAAGGCTCTAGCCAGATCCGCGGAAATAAAAGCGGCCGGTAAGGTCGAAAAGAAATCTCAAGACACGAACGTTGCCTCTGCGAATAAAACACCGAAGACCGCCAAGTCATCTAAGGTGGAGGAACAGCAACTCGACGCGATCGATCTACCGCCAACGAATAGGAATAACCCGATCAGCCCTAGCATGCAATCGAAAAGGTCCACCGAAGACCAGAACGACCTCCTAACGATCCTCACGACCAAGAGCAGATCCAGATCGGCTATACACGTGGACGAGGGTACCTTCGGGAGGTCAAAGAGCCAAATGAGCTTGGAGGACATCCTTAACGCGAAGGGAGACGTGAAGTTGTCGCGTGCTCAGAGCGTCGAGGCGCGACCAGAGAAAACCCCTGTTTCGTCTGTTACCCAAAGCAGACCTATGTGGGAGTCGAGGGACTCTCGATACGCCAGGCGAAGTTCGACTTCGAACGAATCTTGGAACGAGGACAAGCCGTTCGTATCGAAGATACCAACGTTGGGGAAGCCGAGATGCGTCGATAGCGGCGACGAAATGGCGGAGACGGAAAAATCGAAAATGGTGTCGAAGATTCCAACTACGAGAAACCTTGGTCGAAGGAGCGCCAGCGTGACGGACATGAAGAAGGCTCTGGAAAAGACGGAGGTGAACTGTTCGTCCGGGCAACATCTGAATCCTGGTACGGGTCATAACAGATTCCCGAGCCTCGACAGCAGCGTCGACGAGAACCTGTCCCCGATAGGAACGGACGTGGACACGGATAGATGTTGCAGCGAGCAATTCGGCAGCATCAGCTCGTTGGCCAGTAGCACGAGCCTGATATCCCAGCAAGAGTTGGCTCAATTGGTGGAAGAGGCGAGCCTCGAAGAAGCTCGGGGCGCTCACGACGTGATCGTTGTGCTGCTTCACAAGGAGAATCCTACGGGCAGCGTTGGAATCACTTTAGCCGGAGGTGCGGATTGCGAGGTCAAGGAAATTACGGTTCATCGAGTGTTGGCGCATTCTATAGCGGACAAGGATGGCCGCGTGCAACGAGGAGACAGGATTTTGAGTATAAACGGAAGAAGCACGCGCGGTCTTACGCACAGAGAGAGTTTGACGGTGCTCAAGCAGCCTAGATCGGAAGTGGTTTTGGTCGTTTCTCGAGCGAGAACCGAGGACGGGTGCAACAAGTTGAGGTCACGAACTGCCAGCGTTGAAACTATCATCGAAGGTGACCACTTTTACTCGATAGAGGATCGTTTCGGGACTACCGATCGAATCGAACGTTCGTTCGCGACAATTGAAGGGTTGTGCTCTTTGTTCGCAGGATTCGAGACGAACGGTATCGCGGAGGATACTGCTTGGGGGCCGCCCTCGGTCGTAGCGGTTTACAAAGACGGGGCTGGTTTGGGATTTAGTCTCGAAGGCGGCAGAGACAGCCCCCTCGGAGACAGGCCGTTGATGATTAAGAAAATATTTACCGGTACGTTGTATCGAAAGCTTAAGCGATATCGACGATAGTAAGCCAACTAAGCGATAAGAAATTTTCATTCGGTAATAATAATCTTTTTATCCGATACAGGAGGTGCTGCCGAAAAGACAGGTGCCTTGAAAGCAGGGGACCAATTATTAGAAGTGAATGGTAACGATGTAACACGAATGTCAAGGATCGAAGCATGGTCCCTCATGAAGAAACTACACGATGGCGAAGTAAACCTCCTAGTCAGGCACCCTGCCACCAAATCATCGTGAACGGTAGTCAATTAAAGTAAAAGTGTCGTGCGAAAATCACCAAGCCCACGATAGAATACGACTACAGATGTGCACGACCAGTAATTAACGAACAAACGAATTTTTAAATATATTACACCGAAATGCTACAAATTGCATGGAACGACGTACGAACCTGACGGTCGTAACGTAATTTGTAATAATTACTTCCCTTGCTAAAATGATGGAACGATACAATCTGTAATTGTATCGATGATCATTTAGCGAACCACGTGTTTGAAATTACGTTCTATCGCTAATATTTAGTTCGTCTTTTCTTACTTTTAAAGAATAACGAATATTTTGTTGAAATCCTACTTAGGATTTGCATATCGTGCTTATGTAATGAGGTAATGTTGTTGAATAATTGTTTGGATACCCGGTTATCAGGGAGATCTTTTTTCTTCTTCTTTCTTACTTTGTTGCGGTACCCTACAATCGACTGGAATTTATACATTCTAGCATTGTTTTCGATACATTTAATTATAGTGAAAGGAGGAGCGCTTGTCCTAATTACCTAGTATTACTATCTGCTGTAATGAAGTAACGAAGAAATAAACGAGCGTGTAAACCGACACGCTTCAGTCTTGCAATTTTGTGTCTACGCAAAAATTGATGACGCAAACGAAGAATAAGATTTGTAAATAAGAATGTGCAAAAATTCGAGATACGATGAATCTAGAAAAATGTCGTTTGTAATATACAAAAAAAAAAAAAAGAAATGTTAATATAACGCATTACGTTACTGGAGTATTTAAATATAGACTGACATTCGTTTCTAGATTTGCGTTTGTTAAAAATCGTGCTGTGATATGTATGTGTGTTAATAATAAAACTAACAAGCGTTAATAAAAATAAAAAACAATCCACAATAACAAAATATTTTAATCTAATATAGATATTTACGAAATATTCGATTAATCGCTTGATTCATTAATGTTGCGTATGCTTCTCTTTTCCCTACATATTTTCTATACACGATTCATGAATAGAAAACGCTGCAATGTACTTTTCTCGATAATAAATCATGCAATCGAACTGCAGAGAAATTGTTGTGTAATTGTTTTTTTAAAAGCCCTTAAAATATTTTTTCAAGTAACTTTCAAGGTATGTGGAGTTAAACATTTATTTGTATAAATTCAACAAAGATTTTGCTTATATGATACAAACATTTATGAACCTAAGGGAATTACCATAGGAAATCAATACCAAAAATATTTTTTTGGCACGCGATCCTCTTTAATACCCATCTTATCCATAATATCCATTTCAAACGTTTTCAATTTAACCTGGATATAGGTAAAGTAGAAATACAATAATTGTCCATTATGGATTATATGACCATTTACCTACCTCAAATGTTACCTCCTTCACGTCATCTGCCAGAGTGTCCTTAGCTTGTTCTTTGTATAATTCGGGGGATTTATAATCTACTGTTTCCTTCACCGATTCAGGAATTGGAATTATTTTACCGGTTCTACAAGAAACTCGCACGTAATCACCTTCGCTTGTGTATCGCCATTCTATTTGGGTACCTTTTCTAAAATATAGAAATGCACATACATGCGTGCGTGTGTAATACATTTATTTTCTTCCATAATACTTATGTTGTACTCACAGGTCAAAAGGATCCACCAATTGAACTTGAGAAGGTACCAACAGAGGCTGTTCCTGACGAGAATAAATACCAGGGAAGGTTTTAGTTTTGCCCATGCACACTAATTTAGTATTAAGTCCTTCGACGATAATCCAATTTCTCTCTTGTATGATATCTCTTACTAATCCTTGTTTCCCTTTATCAACACCAACTAATACTTCTACCTAAAAAGACGACATACTAACAGTGCAAAACAATTCATTGTACAAAAATACGATCAAACACAACATACACGATCTCCGCGGAAAAAACTCCAATCTTTAATGGGTTCGACGTGAATAAATTGTTTGTTTTTGCGAGGTTTGTTATCCAATTGAAAACCTTGTGTCCATGGTCGATGAATGGAAAAATAAAGTTTATCGCGTTTTATTGTACGTGGCAAATATTGTGGTTTCCCACGAGGCGTCCTCCAGTACACCTAATGTAAAATGAAACGTAAATACAAAATATAAACAATCGTGATGCGCTCAAGCTAAATTTTCGTACTTGTTCGGTGACACGGTCTATGTAACGATCCGGTAAATTCGAATATTTTTTAGACCAATAGGCCATCCTTGTGAATAACGCAGTTGTGAATTTCATTGTTTCCAATTATACGTTGAGATTAAAATAACAAAAGTTACATATAATAACAAAAGTACTCATGTAACGAGTTCACTCGTGTCGAATGTTGAGAGTAATCGGCATTGATCGGCACACCGCACCCACACACCACTGATATGTATACATATGTATACAATATCAGTGCCCCACATAGTGGGATTTGTATGTGTGTATGATTCATTACCAGTGCTGCCATCGATGGGAAAACGCCCAAGTTTGTAGTGAAAATAGTTCCTACTGTTTCTGCTAGATGGTGAGTGATTTACAATTAGTAGCGCCATCGGTGGGAAAATGCCCAAGTTTGTAGTGAAAAAAGTTCCCATCGTTTTTATAAGATGGCGCTGTTAACTAAAGGGTCGATAATTACATATGTAAAAACAGATAAATGTTTCATTGTAATACATTGAAATAGTATATTGTAATGTTACAAAGCAAAGAATCGCATTATTTATGTATTTCGGCAAAATAAAGAATAATTTATTAAAATATATTAGTGGCGTCATCTTACAGAAACGGCAGAAATTATTTTTACTACAAACTTGAGCGTTTTCCCACCGATGGCGCTACTAAAACCCATCGTGTACCGTCATAATTAAAAGTTACTATTTACATTACTTCATCTTTAGAAGGGACTGTACAACAAGACCGGGACCGGCTAGAACTTGCCTAGACAGAGTTCCAGTATTAGTAATTACTAATTAGTATAATTGAATGGCACAATATAAATGCAACCACAGGATAGTTTTATATATTCTTACCCTCCATAGTTTTATACATGAAAAATTCTCGTTGAAACTTTTGGCTAAAAACGCATACTCAAAATCGGTATCTGAAAAACGCCAGAGACTCTGGCCCACAGTTTCGCCTCTGTAAGAGTACTCTGAGATAGTTCGGATAATTTTACATCATCCTACGATCATATTATCTACAATGTTTCAAGGGCGCTATTTACAAAAAATATAACATTAAATTCATACGTAAATATAAAATATAATATTATAAGCTTATTAAACTATCTGATTGTGCTACTCTGACGTTTAATGAGTCTTATGTATCGTTACTAAAAAAGAACCGTATTATTAGTTTTCCGACTTGTATAGGTTAGGTGAACCTCTGCGTGCCGCACTTTGTTAGTATTGAAATGAAATTTAAACTGATATAAAATGTTGTTTTCGGTATTTAAGAAATGTGCATTTCGCATGCAAATGCGAAATTTTTCGACCTTTCTTGTGTGTAATAGGAGT
Source organism: Hylaeus anthracinus (assembly GCF_026225885.1). NCBI lineage: Eukaryota > Metazoa > Arthropoda > Insecta > Hymenoptera > Colletidae > Hylaeus > Hylaeus anthracinus. The sequence continues at coordinate 16,138,709 of NW_026534337.1, forward strand.
CAAATTAAAAATAAATTAACTCATTATTGGACAGAATTGAAATGTACGAGCACAATAAATCCAAGTCTTACAGTACATCACCGGTCATTCAACACTGCGCCTGAAGAAAAAATATGTTTACCACCGCTAATGGATGTTCCACTAGTTTTATATCCTACTCTCTTTTCTTGGTTAAAAGTGTGGGCTTCTAGTCTCGCATTTTCGTTTACTCTTGATAAAGAGTTTAATCTCGAAGAGTTCACGAATGGAGCACTGCATGTACGATAATTATTTTTTTAAGAATAAAAAGTAGCTCGAAACAGTTACAAATAATATTCCTAGGCTCAAATAGATTTATACTGCAATATAAAATTGATGGATTAGATGAAAATCCAATTAGAAATTGATTTTAGGCAATACAATTAGTGTCCCGTTTGTTAGCTGCTCAACAGTATGAACAACTAAATGGCCTTGTAGAAGACAAGACAATAGAAATATTAAAGCAGAATGTTAGTCGTCTGACAGAAGAACAACGAAGTCTAATTACTATATCGGAAAACTGTATTCGTACAATTGGTCCTACTGATATGAGTATCAAGAAGAGTGAAACTGAAGGTATTTGTAGAAAAACATTAAGTGTAAACATTATTCTTATAAATCTTTACTTTCAATTAATAATAGTCTTCTCTTTCTCTAAGTCCTTTAATGTTATACAAGTTTATTCCAGATAATAATTATACTGTTGAAATATCAAAAATTGCTTATTACACTAAATCTGTAAGCATGCCTGAAGATGATTCACTGAAAGATCAGAATGTATTTGAGCAGATGGTTAAAAATTTTGACCAAAGATCTATCATTATTTGCAATTATACATTTGAAAGAAATTACGTGAATGGTATAGGTAGAGATTGGATTATAACTGTAGCAAATCATTTTACACCTGTAAGCAGAATTATAATTGAAGAAAATTTATAATATATAATGATTATACAATTTTTTTATATTTCATACAGAAAATATTTCGTGGAACGAATGTTTAAGCAAGAGGATATTTTTGGGTAGTCCACTTCCATGATGGCATACAATATGGAAAGTTAAACACAAGTATGAATTAAACAAATGTAAATATTTCATTTCTTTGTATTTTCCATGTCACATCCAGTTATGTATGTTGTTTTCTTTTATAAGAACTATATAATAAAAATATGAAAATGTATATTCAAGAATTTAATACTTTTAGTAAAGAGGGCATGTGATCTTGTACATGTAATAATGTTGCACCAATAGGAGTTCCATTTTTAGATACAGAAATAACTAGTGGCCCCTGAAATAGATTTCGAATTACAACACAATTTATAATCGTATAATATTTGATAATTGTACAATTATTTTAAAACAGGAAAAATACACACATCATTGGTTTGGGGGTTGTGAATCCAACACTCTTTCTTATGTTGTTTTTGATATAAATTATTTCGTTTTGTAGGAACAGAATTAAAGAAGTTGATTTCTACATTTTGCAAATTGGGTAGTTTCACCTTTATTAAATTTAAATAAGGTTCCATGAGTAATGATATGATAACTTTAGTGCATATATTTGCTTGCTTGAAGGTTATGTCAAATGTTTTTGTTGAGAATGATACAAGTTCATTCAAGTAATTGATGGGAGCTGGAAGACTTTCTGTAACATATTAATTCTTTTAAAGTAGTAACTGAAACACTAACAAACATTTACATATGAGATAAATAAAAATTAAGTTACTTTTATAAGTGGCATCGGTAAGACGAAATGGTTTTGTAATAGACAAAGCAAACATTGGAATTTGATTGCGTTCCTTGCCTTTAAAACAACTATCAATTGCTGAAAACGTAAATTGAACCAAAAAAATGTAATGTTCATATCAATGTAATAAAACGTACATGAACAATATATAAATTTAACAACTTACACTTCCCTACTGCTTCAAATAATTTTGTAATTGGTATATCTTTATTAATATATTTACTGAGGTGCGTCATATATAAGCCGTATTTACTATTTTCTCTTTCATAACTAGGTCGATGACTAGATGTAGAATATGCTTGAACTAAATTTCGAAGATTTTTCTTGCTTTTATATTCATTGACTGTAGGCACTTCATTAAAAATTTCAGGATTAAATTCTCTGAAAATATATTGTGTATTAAATACGAAGATAAAAAAATGATAAGAAAAAATAATGAAAAACTTGCTTCAAAGGTAAAGTTTGACACATGTCTAGAATAATAATTAAGAGCTCGGGTTCGTTTTCGAGGAATGCAGCCAATAGTTCGCTTTCGCATATGGCATCTTTTCTCAAATATGTTTTTGGAGCATCTACAGCAAGCATATAGTTTTCTTGCATCTTAAAACCATGTCCAGCAAAATAAAATAAACCTACGTAAAAAAAGATTTATTTTTTATATCTTAAAATCTTGGTATTGGTATTTTCTTATGTCTTACCATATACACCTTCCACTAGGGCTTTGCTAAATAATTTGATCACAGTTTTCATTTGGGTAATCGACAAATTTAAGAGACAGATTACTTCAAATCCTATTTCTTTAAGAAGAGTACCAATATAGGCAGCATCATTTTTAGGAGTTGGAAGACACTCATGGCAATCATACTCTCCGTTTGCTATAATTAAAGCTATTTTTGCAACTGCTTTTAACCTTGGAAGATCCATCTATCAAATAACAACAAAAAAATTAATATGTAATCATAAAATGAAAAAAAGAAATATGGTTACAGATTTATTATTACCATCACACAAGTTCTTTGGGTATAAACTTCGCTGACATTATTGTAAATATAACAATAGTATCTCCCTTCATGTTTTGAACTAAATTGTTTTATCTGAAATCATGAGTAACATAAAGACAACATTGGGTAACATAGGAAAAATAATTTCAGATAGTACTTTACTCACGTGTAATGTATTAGAACTTTCACCTTCTAATTTAGTATTATCATGAAACCATTGGTAACATGGTTCAGGATAGCCATTGGCTTTACAGCTAATTGTAAAGCTTTCTCCATTTTTAATTTCCAAAATTGGCTGTGGTTGTTCTTCTATCGTAACAGGTAAGGGACAAATTTGTACAGTTACTGCTTTTGAAATTAAAGTAGATAGAAGAATTCCATCATTTTTAACTTGGAGTACTTTACATTTATATTCTCCTGCTTGAGATGTACTGTGGAAGATTGGGAATAAGTGAAATGCTAATGGTTAATGATATTTAGATATCGTACCTATTAATAATAATACTGAATTCGCTAGATGAAGAATCTTGCAATTCCCTATTATTGTGATACCATATGTAACTTGGTGGTGGCATTCCTACTGCTTTACAACACAAATGTAGATGATGCCCAAATGATATTTTTATATTATCTGTTTGTAATTTTTCTATAGGATGTTCAATAATTTTCAGAGGTTCTAAAAACATTATAATTACAATGGTAAATTTATTAAATACAGAATTGATACCTGTGTCAGATATTGTACCTGGGTCAGATATGATGGAAAGAATCTTATACAATCCGCAATCATCCAGCAATGTACGCAAGATTTCTATGGTACACATTTTAATATTTAATTCAAAGAGCAGCCTTTGCCCTGGGGAATCATGTGGTTGTTTTCCTTCTTTTAAAGATTGTATCCATGATGAGCTGTACCCCAATTTGTTGAAATAGAATTAGAAATGAATAATTATGCTTTGCTTTATTGCTATTTTCTTTATTACCATGGATATTGAAGTAGTTCAGCAACATAAGTTGCTAACGTTATCCAAGCTGCATCTTTGTCCAATGCATTAACCAATTCGTTATATAAATTTGTTGGTAAACATTCGATATACGTATTTTCATCGAATTTTGACATTTTTATTACCGTCGCATTTCAAATTTTGATTGTGTTTATAATAAAAAAACTGTTGAAATAGAATATTTCTTAAAGAAATTGAATATAAAAAGAATGAAGAAACTTTCTCCTCATATCTAAACTTTCTTGACTTCTACAAGGAAAATGAAGAACACATTCTAGTGCTTTCTGTCATAGTATGCAAAGATGATACATCCATCTATTTCCTTCTCGATCGATACAGAAGAAGCATACGATCAACTCGAAGAAACCTAAGTTCATAAAAACAGTAACAAAGTAGAAAATAACAGGACCAGGATTTTCTCAAGTGTATACGTTAATCTACGTATCGCTAATTAACAGCACTCGTTCCTCCATCTAAGATTTTCATTTGTCATAGTGATTTAAATGGAATTTTATGATAACGAAATAATGAAATTTAAACAAACATTCCAGTACTTTTATTTTAACATTAATCAGTATTTCAATTTTTACAAAAATTACGTGATTAACTGATTTCTCTAATATTTATTTATTCTGCTCGTAGGTCGATGCCTCCAAATGACTCCTTGATCAATGGCTAAAGCTAACTCTGCAAACGACTACGATAATTCCAAGTTTTGCAACTATAGGAAGTAATGCTTCGACCACGTTCCCGAGAGAAATTACTAGGAAATAAATTTGCATTATTTAGACAGAGAAAAGAAGATGTTAAAGGTACAACGAACAATTTGATCATTATATACTAAAAAGTAAACAATATTTAATTTCTGTTCGCTCGAATAGGTACTTTATAACGATAGGCAGGTAATAATCTGCATTATCTGGTGAGCAGAACGTCTGTAACAGAGGTAAAGAGCTTAGCTTTTCGGAACACCCCGGAAAAGTGTCGTCTGGTTCTTATTGCGGGTGCGACGGAGTGGTGGGGGATGATCGCAACCAATGAGCCCGCGAAAAGCGGCTCCTGCGCGATGCGCGTGGCGCGCTGCGCCGCATAATCTTGCGTATCAGTGATCGGCAGTGCCATCCAGAAGGCAGTAGCTTACGGGTTCGAACGTGGTGTGTAATTTATCGAGCCCTTATTGGTGCGATCGGTGAAAAAAGGGCAACGCGCGAGCGGGGGTAGAGGCGCGCACGGTAGTGGGTGCACGATAACTCGCGAGTGTTGGGAAAATCTAGTGCCCGAGCCATCATGGCGAACCCACGGAAATTCAGTGACAAGATCGCGCTGCACAAACAGAAGGAAGCGCAAGAGAGAGCGGCGTTCGAGGCGATCATGCGAGAGGTTTCGGACGTCACAAGCAGAGTAAGGAAATCCCAGTAGGTCTTTGCCATTGAGAGGGATACGTCGTGGTATTCTCTGTGCACTTTCCACGGCTCGGATGTAGAACGTAAACAACAACGAGTGCTCTCTCTCTCCTCGTTGCGCCGTGGTTGCCGTCGGCTGTATATGTCTTCTCTCTCTCTCTCTCTCTCTCTCTCTCTCTCTCTCTCTTCCTCTCTTTCTCTGTATGTAATGTGCTTCGTTTCTCGCTCCTCGTTACACGTTACATGGACATGCGTCCACATGAGTGCGTGGTTAGCTACACAATTCCGTGTGTGTGTGTGTGTGTGTGTGTGTGTTAACGCGACCACACAACTACGCAAGTGTGCGTGGTCGCTCGCTGGCACTCTGTTTCTCTCTCCTATCCGTCGTTGCCTTCGTCGACGTCGATGTGTGTGTTTCCGTCGCGACGCGTGCAACGAGACGCGCACGAATACGTGTATGCACGAAGCGGGTATATATGCTCTGGTGTCACTATGCCGAACGTGCTGTACGCTTGTTCGCCACTGTCCGTGGTGTAAGTTCCTAATAAATGCATACGTGTGCATACGATCGACGATCGTATCCATCCTGCTGATACGTTTGTACGGACGACGCCAATACTTTCCACAAAAAACTTTCGACTTCTCCAACCCAATCGGATTTGCAACATGTTATCGAACGCAGGCGATTAGAAAACTCTTCGTTCTCCGCGATTTTTCGTTGTTGGAAGGATCCACGTATCATATCTCGTCCATTGATCGTATTTTTAAGTTAACGCGACACACTTTTCCATCCACGATCGATCGAGGCCAAATGGAACTGTTGCTTGTCGAAAATGCGCGTTTCGTTCGATTTTTCGTTCTCGTTCGCTAACCCTCGAGGTATTTCCACCGACGAGTATCAGTCAGGTTGGGATCATTGCGTCCCGGTAGCCTCGAATATACATATCTTTACGAAGTTGTTTAAACTGCGTCTTTCGAAATCGCGTGTTCCCGCTCCGTTCTGTGGTCGACTTTGGCACAGAATCCATTTTAGGTGGTTTTCTTACTCGATCCGATTATTAGCGAACCCGAGCATTATTAGAAACTAAGAGTGTTTATTGAATCGGTGTTTCTCAAATTGTAGTCCGTGAGTGAAAAAGAAGTACCTCATAAATGTCAAATTTGTTGTATAGGTTTATTTTGATTAATACGGAATAGATACGTCAAATACGAGACGTTTGGTCAAAGCAAATGCGATATACGACGCATACGAATGTACAATTATACGCGTAAAACGTTGCGTTATCCACATTCTCGCACAAGACGAAGTCTCTTTTCCGCCGTCCTTGTATTTTAACCCTTGCTAGAAGACATATTGCGTATTTTGAATACGCGAAAGGTAATCGGTTCGCCCAAACTTACGCTGGAGGTGCCAGAAGGAATTCGTTTTCCGTTAACCGTGACACTTCCGGTTCCGCGCATCGAAACGTGTCTCTAGTTCGTTCTTGCGCGAAATTGGCTTCTCAACATTCATGGTTTCGAGTAACGAGACGAATCAGTCTTTGCGACCGACGGAATCGCGTTCCAGTCTCAGCGATTCGTGACCCTTAATCAATAAAAATTTTATATCATTAGCGAAACTTTTCAACTTATCATCGAAATTATCGCTCACGTTTTCGAAGCTTTGCTTCGTGCTTTCGCGCGTCTTCGATTAAAACGGACCATTGTCTTTCGCCATTTGAACTAGTATTTCACATTGTACTCGGTGTCTGAATGTGTTTGCCTCGAGCGAATTACTAGGAATAAAACCGTGCTTCTATTTCCACGGTTGTGCAAATAAACCGGCAATTCCGTACGCTATTTGAGAGACAACCCGAACAAAATAGTAACGTATTTTGTGTCGATTATGGTTAAACTCGGAGGTAAGATAACCGGTTCGTTGCTCGTTACTCGAGGGGTATATACATTTTATTCAGCTCCGTTCGGAACCCACGTGGACGAAACGATTGCACGTGTTTCTTCAGCGGTCGCGCGAGACACGAATTTTAACATCCTCGTCCGAACGTAACGCCCTCTTTCACGCCACGAGCACTACGTCGCGGGAATCGCGCGAAATTGGCGCGTTTTTCGCGTCGTCACGGCGTATAACCGTATCACGATTACGTAATGCAGCAACGTTGCGCTGAACGCGGAAGCTGCGATACGCTGCGATGTCCGTATTCATTGTACGATCGGCCGTTATCATGGCACGATCGCTCGATCCAAACACCGCCGTGTTTTCAGATGTCCGTCAGACTCCACGCGCCCGGCATTCTCTTTATTTTTCTTTCGCGCTTCTCCGATTTTATCCGACGAGCACTGGAATGCGAGGGTGATTTCCGAATGCTCTATGTATTTGTCTTAAATCGCGAGGTGCCATACCAATAGATTTCTCTGCATGGAAAATTCGAGAAACACTGGTTTAACGTCTCTTTCTTCCCTCTTGGATTCAATCTCCGATTCGAGCTACAATTTTTCGTCGAATGAGCCAACTACGAACGTTCGATTCACTGCATCGTTAACGACCTCGATAACGATTACGAACGTGGTTATTAATCGCTCGAAGCGACCGATAACCATACGTTTTTTTGCAAACCAATCGTCGAAATCATCGCGCTTTGATGTTGTCGAACGACGAACGGTGTCTCAAAGCTTCGAACAGATTAAATTTCCAGGTCTGGCGAAGCTTTCCACAAAAGTGGAAAATAACGCGCGTTCGCTAACCGAATCGGAGGTTCGCGTACAAAGTTCGCGATAAGGCAGTCGGGATAGGCAAATGCGAAACAGGTTGTGCTCGAAGAGGAAAGAAAGGCGTATACTTTCACGACAGACATTATGTAATACTTATCCGCGAGTAATACTGTTGGAAGCTATACGACGGTGAATGCGCTTTTATTGCGCAGCGTGGCTGGGGTTCATTATAATAGATTAGCGGATTTTTATTTAAGCAAGCGATCTTGTGGTCGACATCGAGACAATTTCAACGACCTACGACACCACGACTTTGAAGTAACTTCGAGGAAGAGAAACGAGCTTAAATTGGAACGATATCGAAATAATCAATCGAGCGAAAAATAATAAATCAGATTATTACATTAGGTATCGAAAATGCCGGCGGCTACGATACATTTCTCCACGCGATAAGCGAATGATCGAATGGCATTCCTTGTATAGCAATTCCGTGGTAGATCGATAATACATGTTGCGCGTATTTAAAAAGCTCATTCACAAAAACGCTGTGTTTAGTAGGGTTCCGTCGGAGTCGAATGCTTTCGGTTCGTTACGCTTCGAACACTGTACGAGCTGAATTATTATTCCCCCTACATTTTAAGGTGTTTTTACGTTACTCCAGCTTACTTATTTTTCTTTTGAGGTAACTTCGAGATGTGTAAAAAATGTCGTTAACCTTGAAATAATCTCTAAGACATCGAGGAGATTTTCACCTTCTGGGAATTTGTACCTAACCACTTTATGATTACACGGTCGTTAGGTAGCCTGTGGCGATCGTCGTTTGTTTACGCTCGCACCGCGTTTCTTCTCGACTTCGCGACACGATCGATCCCGCGGGCGATAAATCGGTCCCGTTACATTCCTCAAGAAATTTCCCTAAGAGTTTCCTAAACTTCTACGGTCGGCCACTCCTGCATCGATCGAGGAGTTGGAATCCGCACGTAGAATAAATTCGATGATGAAACCGTGGAACGACGAGAGAGAGAGAGAGAGAGAGAGAGAGAGAGAGAGAGAGAGAGAGAGAGAGAGAGAGAGAGAGA